>NC_084713.1:2191244-2516179 GCF_033807575.1 Cydia pomonella | reverse complement strand
TATGTAAATATGTCGAATTTGTTTGACGAAACGCTAATGATTACTTCAATTAAATGTCAACTTAAGATGATATGTATAAATCAGTCTAACTAAATCTAGTACTTAGTCCAATACTTTTATTTGCATCTCTTTTCTTGATAATATGTCCGAAGAAAACTAATGGCGTCTATGGTACGGTCACCTAGAGATGTTCGCAATCGATTGCATATATATCCTGCGGATGAAAAAATCCTGTCTGTACATAGCTGTATAGGTATTAAAAGTGAAACAACAATAAAAGCAATATAAATAAAACAAATTTGCTTACCGTTACTGTATTCAGAATTATTATCCTTAACATATTATTCCACTTCACAAGATTCACCGTCACCACAAACCACTGGGCACATAAGAAAAAAACAGGTTCTCTTTCAGAATAAAATAATGCGATAACGTTGCTGCTCTGTTAGCAAGTGAGTGAATATGGAAAATTTAGTAAGCTCAGGTATGCGGGGTGGGGCGGGGTGGTTAAGACAATAAGCGATGTTGCAAGTGTCGCAACGTCGCATCGCACGCTTCACGACAAATGCGACGCTGCCGAACTTGCCGGTGCGTTAATTTTACTGATAATATAAATGTTTATTTGATGTTATGGCGGGAACCGGGAGAACCGGGACTCGGTGCTCAGTACCGGTTCTTTGGATTCCAAATAAATCCCGGGATTTTCCGGGAAATCGAGAACCGGTATTTCCCGGGAGGACGCCCTACCTCAGATGGATATTGTTGTTTCTAATGATACACTTTTGTCCTGGTCGAAGTACCGCTTTGATGGAATAGAATAGAAAGATGTTTATTTCCCTAGTTCATGTGTTACATTCTGTCCAGCAGGGCGGTGGTGTATTCGGCCTGTGGGTGTGTCAGCTACTTACGATCTACTAATGTTTGTCTGAGAGATCTATATAAGTGTCAAGTAGTGTGTGCTGTATGCTTGTTAGTGTGTCATGAACAGGGATCGGAAACTCGGGAGCTATTATACCTAAACTTCGGGCTCAGTACCTACGCCGCGTCGATGTTGACTAGTATGGAGGCGGACTCAATTTAATTTTACTAATAAATTTCCCGGGATTTCCCGGAATACCGAAAATTAGAATAACAGCCATACAAATGTATTAAAGTATTTAAATAGACTATTTTAGTTGTTCCTATGATCAAAATTTTATTTAATTCATGTGTTTTTCATTTAACTGACAGTACAGTATTAGTTGACATCAAACTAAAGTTGTATTGTTACTTTTAGTAAAAATAATGGTACAAAGGTATGTATCTTCGTTAAATCAGTAAATCAAAACCAAATGTACATACCTATGCAAAAGTAAACAGGTAATCAACCTACCGCGGCACACGTGGTATATTTGTATTTCCGTCATTGTTTCATGTTTAGCAGGTAAAAAAGGACGGCAAGATCACAATTGCTTGACATCGGCATCTTTTGCTGTAGGTTACGTTTGTAGATAAGAACTTAGGTAGTTTTTAAGGGTTGGGATACAGATAAGAATGTGGCTAAGTTATCTAGGGAAGTTTATGATTCATTCGTTGCTGTATTTTACATGCATTCGGGTGTCAAATGTGCTCTGTTTTCACGTATCTACAACGGTTACGGAACGGCTATTCAACAACGGTTTATGATTTGCTTTATGGATTGGATTCTGTTACTAGTGATATTACATCGAACAACGACTTGTGCTGTTAATTCCTGGACTTTGTTATTGCACGAGATTTATACTGGAATACCTTTTTATGTGAGGTAAGTTGTAGTCGTGTTATTTTATGTTAATACCATATTAGTATTAGTTTATGACTAACCTGAGAAGCTTCCAATCTCCCTTAGTGTAACTTGCCCGACGCCGACGCATCTAGTGTCATATGTTTGTCAAAAAGTTCCTAATAGGATGATTATCTAAGTACCTACCCAACAGCAGTCCAGATTTTCCAATATTTGTTATTACAAAAAGTGTGTACCACCAACCTTTGTTAATCCCAGTTCACATCGTAGATAATATAATTAAATAAATAAATAAATGAATATTTTATGACCATCTTACACAAATCGACTTAGTCCGATGGTAAGCACATTAAGGCATGTGTTGTGGGTACTAAACGAGGATACATATAATAGATAAAATATTTTATATATAAATACTTATATACATACATAGAAAACATCCATGGCTCTGGAACAAATACTTGTGATGTGAAGTACACACTTTAAAAGCTTTGAAAGCTAGTTTTTTGTGTGTATCTAAATATCTTGAATAGTTTTAGTAGTGAAATGTGTTATTTTGTCTGTATTTCATGTAAAATGCAAAAAAAAAAACCTTGATTGATCCTGAGCCGGCTGTGATCCTCAACGGAAAGCCGTGCCACTGAGGCACTGTAGGTAAATTACAGATGGATACGTAAAGAAATTATGCCAACATAAAAGGGGTGTTTTCAATACGTTTATCAAGATATGGGTATCGGCCACAGCCGTCACAGGTCTCGTAGTTATTTATTCAATAATAAAAAGTACAGTGAATACAAAAAATAATAATACAGACAAAATGTCGATAATTTCAAGTTCAATATTATTGTAATTTTGATTACGAGAAAAGTCCTTAACCGTGCGGGCGAATATAACAATTATTGTGTCGGTTAGTACTTTGCTGTACGATTTAATTCTCGTAAATATATAAAAATAGATTACTCTTTTTTCAGCTTGCACTTATTGGCGATTGAAATGGTGGATTCTACGCAGAGTGAAGACATCGCTCAATCATGGATACGAGATTACCCAGAAATGTTATACGACGCGGCAAGTGGAATAATAACATGTACAAAATGTGAAGTCAGTTTGAAGGCTAAGAAGAGCAATTTTACTCGGCATTTAAACTCAAAGACGCATCGAGGTGTTAAAGTTGAGTCACCGGCTGATTTTTACTATGACCTGACTTATTTTTTAATCATGTGCAACATACCATGGATACAGGTCGAGAATCCAGTATTTAGAACTTTTTTCGAAAAATATATTTGCAGGTGTCACGATAAAAACCGAACACTTCCAAGCGAGAGCATATTAAGAAAGAATTTGGATAAAGTGTTTGAATCCCAACTACGGCCCATTAAAAATGAAGTCAAAGACCAAAAATTATGGATATCATTAGATGAAACCACGGACTTTTTGGGACGATATGTAATACACTTCTTAGTGAAGCCACTGAATGGACAGTTTTCGGGACCTATTTATATGTTAGCGTGCAAAACCCTGCAAAAAGTGAATGGTCGTTCTGTATACGAGTTTGTGATAGATTGCTTAAGAGATTTGTGGGCTGATCAATTTCATGATAAGTTGCATAATGTTTTAATGCTTAGCTCAGATAGTGTAGCATATATGTTACTTGCTGGAAAAATGTTGAAAAAAACTTTGCCAAACATGAAGCACTTTACTTGTATGGCACATGCCTTGCACAGACTGACCGAAACAATAAGATCAAATTATACTGATGTGGATACCTTGATAAATAATGTTAAAAAAGTCTTTTTAAAAGCCCCCAATAGAGTAAACGTTTTAAAGGAGATGTTTCCTGATTTACCTTTGCCTCCACAGCCGGTAATAACAAGGTGGGGAACCTGGCTGAAAGCAGCATTTTACTATGCTGAGCATTTAGAAAAAATCTCAAGTGTTGTAAATACATTAAACAGCAATGAAGCCGAGTCTATAAGACAAGCTAAGAACGTGCTTAAAAAACAGAATTTAAAAGTAGACTTGCAATATATTTACGACAATTTTGAAATAATACAAATTGCTATTACGAGATTGGAAAAACGGGATTTATCCATAATAGAAGCGTTTGAAATTTTTGACGAAGTAAGATTAGTCATAGAATGGACGATGAACAACAAATTCATTCATAAACTAAACCAGCTTATCAATAGAAATCCAGATTTTGATGTACTCAGAGAAATATGCGAAAAGATGAATCAGGAAAGTGACATTTGTAAATATAAATACGCACCACTCACGTCGGTAGATGTAGAAAGATCCTTTTCCATGTTTAAATGGATACTTACGGAATCTAGAAATAGACTTACTATGGCTAATCTTGAAAAAATTATTATAGTTTACTATAATTCGAAACAAACTTCACATATGTCAAATGCATTGAATGTTACAGATTCCTTAAATCTTGAACCTACCCCTGGCCCTAGTAATTAGGTCGCACTTAAAGTGTTTTTCGTTTCTTTACAACTCCTCTGATACTATCGGGATCAAGCAAATTAAAGTCGTAGCTATTATTTCCTGACCTTAACTTAATGTAAAATTTTGCCTTAATGTAAATGTTAGTGCTTAAGAGTGTTAAAAATAGGGCTGGTACCGCGACCATCGTAAATTGTAAATAATTAGCATCTGTCACACTTGTATTCGAATGAATACAGTGTATTCGAATGAATACAGATATTCGAAATTTACGATGTTCGCGGTACTGACCCAGTTCTATTTCAATACTTGTTAATGTCATTAAATGAAAGTTGTTTTTTATTGAAGATTTTAAGTAAATACATGTTATTAAAAAAAATATATATATTTTTCCACCACCCACATTTTTTATTTAACATAACCGATGTATGGAACTTAGCAACAAAGTTCGAGGTATAAATTTACGTAGTATATGTTAATAAAAACCATTTATTAGCATATACTACGGTTACTTTATGCATTAAGCACATACAAAGTGCCTAAAAACTACCTAATGTTTCCTAAGACGGTTTCCCTGTATCTCCTATACTTTAGGATTTCCATATACTGGAAACCACTCAAAATACCCTGTATAAAAAAAAACACGTAAAAAAAATTTTGTCTTGATATTATGTTATCAATATTATCATCCTAACACAATACCTATAATTAATTAAGCCCTTAAACGGACTACCAAGTGTCTTTTTGATACATTCTGTACGTCGTTAAAACGGCTTGTATGTTGACGAAATTCGCTAAAAAAGGCATAACCCAACGACAATTGATACGTATTAACCATTTTCTGATGTTTCATACAATCCCAGGATCCCGGGATTTAAATAATAAAAAATATTATTTTTAAGAAGCCGACTCCGTACTTGCTTAGCTTTTTCCGGAATTTTGCTAGTTGTAGGTATAATAGCTCCCGAGTTTCCGATCCCTGGTCATGAACAAAGTAAGTTTAAATAAATTTAAGATGTTGTTGAATTTTGCCTTATCCTAGGTACTTACAGTTAATTACAATCTATGGGGACGTGGAGCGGTTGTTCGCTTGCTGAGCAGCCGACTCCTGTCTTTTTTTGGTACATAGCTTATTTCACCTAGTCTAGTGTTAGTCGTAAGAGGGTTGTACTATGTAGACGTCACCAGGGGTATCGAGATCCTCGATGTGCATTTCGTGGAGTCGGCGAAGCATATCCTCGGTTAGGTCTTGTGCACGGAGGTGCCATGGATCCCAGTCTAGCATATCCCACAGTATTGTGGTTTCTAGACGTCTTGGGAACTGCCCGGCGGTCTTAATCTTAAGGCGCTTTCATAGATAGGTCCGAGGTGCAACGAATTTCGTGTTGCGTCATTTTTGGATCAGCACATGGCTCAATGCCACTTCTCTCATTTATTTCAAACGCTGAACGCTTTTAGGGACTGTAAGTTAGCGCACGTAAAAGTGGCATGAAGTAAACATTATCTCAACTCAAACAGGAGGATAGTATATATCATATGAGTAATCCTTTTAAACAATGAGATTGTAAAACGTTTCTTCTAAAAAGTTATGGACTAGATTGACAACTATACGATACGAAGTTCTCCATTTCTGAAAGCTTTTGACACTAGACATTCTCCTCAAATAATGACTATTGGCATGAGCACGCTTTTACAGATCATTTTAAGTATATTCTTCTGCATAGCTAGATTCTTGTATAATGTTGCTTTACCTAAACAGCTGAAGCAATTTCACAAGGTGGTTTTCTGTGTATCGGAAGTGCTCTGGCGGCCCGCGGCGCTCCGCCTTCGCAGGTAGGTAATAAGCACACGATTTACATACACGGCTGGTCTTTAAGAAAGTTTGATATTTCACTTTATTTGAACTTCTGAAGTGCCGTAATGTTATTTTCAGCATAAACTTGTTAATCAACCCGTATTTTACCCTCCAGCAAGAGACAATTGGACGAAGCAATTGCTTGTTGACATTTGAAACTAATTGGATTCCAATTAGAAAAGTTTACAGCGAAACTGTAACAGGATCGCGAAGTGACGGAAAATAAATTAGGCAAGGTGAAAAGAGTCTGTCAGACTGTTCTTTTTAAATAGGTACTTAGGAGGAATTGGTGAAAAGTTTCTGACAGACAGGTTTCAAATGGGTGCTTGGGAGGAATTAAATTCTGTTAAAGATATAACTTTTAACAAAAACTCCAGCAAAAGACAATATATGCCATCATTTTATGGTGGTCATCAGTAGAAGGTACTATTTACATTCCGAGAGAAAATTCAACGAGTTACTACAAAGGTGTGCATATAATAATAGTTCTCCAGGATCCCATCATGAGAACCTGACCCGATATCAAATGTTAAGCAACAAAAGTCAAACAAAAAAGAATTTGTTAATATACATTTACGAAAATCAAGATCCCAATGAATTAAGGACAAGATCTTGAATGACTAAGTCCCACAGTAAGCTCAATAAGGCTTGTGTTGAGGGACAACGATATATATAATATATAAATATTTATAAATACTTAAATACATAGGAAACACCCATGAGATGACTCAAGAACAAATATCCATGCTCATCACATGAATAAATGCCCTTACCAGGATTTGAACCCGGTACCATCGGCTTCATAGGCAGGGTCACTACCCACGAGGCCAGACCGGTCGGACGTCAAACTTAAGGATCGAGAACTTGATAAAACTAAAGTGTAAAAATAGCCGAACAACTAAGTAAAATGTAAAAATAGCAACATTAAGACTGAAACCCAGTTAACTACGAAATTGTTGGGACTGCATTCCCCTTTTAAGTAACATTCATTAAACCGATGATCTAAATTGTACCAATCAACCGTCAATCCGGCCACACGAGTACGCAAATATTCCACCACTCTGCTAAACGCTGAGGCTGTGTCAATATTATATTATGCTAAATTTAGGGTTACCACTTACCAGACTTCGATTTTAGGATCATTTGTGACATTTGTCTGGACTGTGATAGGAATAAAGAGACAAAGTAATTTTTTTAAAGCAAATTACGGGTACGTATTTTTGACAACCCTTATTTTCAATGAACTGCAACATTGATAAGGGTTTTTCTATAAAAAAAACTGATTAAATTCATTACCTGCTAGTACAATCAGAATACAGCCTCCCTGTCTCATGGAGTTGCCGTAGTCGTATTCAATTTGTACACACATACATACCACGTTAGTGAAAACGTCGGGCAAGCATTCTAGAATCAGAACTAATTAGGACACGCAGAATTGTCCATTAGAGGATTCTTTTAAGTGGTCAGCTAACTATGAAACCAGAACTCAGCTTTTCCAAATTCATTTATCGCCATCTCCTGAAAATTGAAATACCCAATTAGCCTCACCAGCTCTCTTGATTATTGCAATGCAACATCGAAAAATAATAAGGAATACACGAACTTTGAAAAACGAACATCTGGTACAAAATCTCGTAGTTCAGCTGCCTCACGGAAGCAGTAATGTTGATGATTTGCCAACCTTATCAAATGCAAACAGCCTACGTAACAAGGCAGTTTGACACTTGGGCCCAATAAGGTCAGCTAACGAGTGTAACAAACGGTGACAAGGCTGTCTACGTCTATCGCTATTCTCTGAACTACAGAGGACCCTCACCACTTCTCTCGATTATTGCAAGAGCGAAAGAGATTGAGGCATGCACTTCGCGGTTCAAAAATCTCTCGGTTCAGCGGTCTCACGTCCCAGACAACCCTAGCGAAATGCAAACAGCCTACGTAACAAGGCAGTTTGACACTTAGGCCCAATAAGGTCAGCTAACGAGTATAACAAACGGTGACAAGGCTGCCTTATCGTAACCGTAATTTACGCGTACCTAACGTATTTGTGTGAGATTTCAATCAGAAAATTTAGAAATTACACAAAACGAGCTGTAGTCGTGGAAAAGGAAAAGGAACATATATTTTGTTAGAATTCTATTAATATTTAGTTGTACTCTCTACTGGTCGATTCATAAGATATTTGTGTTGGAAACGTGTCTTCTTCTCAACATTAAAGTAGGATCAGCTTTCACTGCACTGCACCTCACTATGCCGATAAGTAATCGGCGCCAACATCAGCTCTTCTAAATCAATCTAAAAATGGTTGCCGTGTCACACAGACATCGGTACCAGGAGATTTGTTCCGCGCGGTTTCACTTTTCAACTTCATCAAAATGTTTGAATTTTAAATTCTTACATTGATACTACTGTTATAGTTTAGTAGTACTACTAACTGTAGTACTTTACGCCATATTTATGTTGCAGTAGCTGTGAGCTGCACAATTATTCTGTACATATTCAGTTACTGAACATGGTTAGTGCCGCGCCGTACGCGTACGTTTCAAATATATTTAGGAGAGACAACCCTACTGCATTGATAGGTATAAAAATGTTAATTGAAGTAGAATATTGAAACATCAAATAAAATTTTATTTTATTAGTGTGCAATTTTTTATCCATTATAATAGAAAATAAAATAAAGATAACAATAGGACTTGCGGATTTTATGCTAGGATTATTGCAAAATTTATGCCATATAGTCACGAAACTGAAGTCATATTTAGCAATTCTTTCGTGTTTGAAATAAAATATATTGAAATTTTAATTCTGCTAACGGCAATTATGCAGGTTTAGTAAAAAAAAAGCGTACCCAATAACAGCACTCAGAACATTAGATTCACCTTTAAATCATGTTAATGGATGGCTGTTGTATACTTCTGAATTCTACGAGTAAATAAAATACGTACAAACAAACTCACGAACTCTACCTGGGGTACTGCAAAATTCAAATAACATTGTCAGTTGGTCATGTTTGCTTGTTGCTCCGACCCTTATCTGTTAAACAAAGGCCATTCACATTAACAATAAAAGAAAATTCTTACCACATAGAACATAAATATTTATCGCTGCACCAAAAACTCCATACAAAGTCATCAGCCTCATTCTTTAAGCAAGCTAAGTACCTATGTAAGAAAAACTAAACAGCTATAACTCCGTTACATAATGAACGATCTGCCACAGAATGCAAACAAAGAATCTGAAAAAGGTGGGAAGGAAATGCAATTAAATGACTATGACCTAAAACAATGGGAACAATGCTCTTTCATCGAAGCCCATGAACCCGACATTGCAGCTTGAAGCGACAATCAAACAATATAATTTTTAAGAAAAAAAAAACCGACTTCAATGTGGGAGACCGGTAAAAGAACGATTATTGTTGATTTTGGATTTCATACAACGAAATCCAAAATATGTAGAAAAGGAGGTAACATGTTTATTTTTTTCACTGGTGCCACCTTGACACATTTCAGATTTGCCCTATGGTTGACTGGTAAGATACCCGCAATATCGGGGTGCAAACCAGAACGGAACTCTTCAACCATCGTTGAAGAGTTCCGTTCTGTTCATCATCAGCAGTTCCACTTCATCAAATGTCGCTTTTACAAATGTAAATACTTGTTGATGAAAATACTAAGATCACTATACATATGCTTTTAACATTTGAGATGTTTCCCTGATTCCTCATGGACCCCATCGTCAGAACTCAAACTTGACAAAAAATTGTCTTGAAAATCTAATTTACTTAACAAACACAGCGAAGAGGACAAATCGCCAAACTTGTACTATGCGTCGTTGAAGAGTTCCATTCTGATTATAATCAGCAGTTCCACCTCATCAAATGTCCCTTTTTTTAAATTTAAATGCTTGATTTGTTAAAGAAAATATAAAAATCACCATATGTATGCCTTTCACATTTGAAGAGTTCCCTCGATTCCTCATGGATCCCCATCATCAGAACTGAGTTTTGACAAAAACGGGACCAATCTGTATATATATAAATACAAACAAAAAAATAATTTTCAAAATCGGTTCAAAAATGACGGAGTTATGGAGTAACAAACATAAAAAAAAACATACAACCGAATTGATGACCTCCTGCTTTTGAAATCTTGAAGTCGGTTAAAAATGGTTACTGTAGAAGCTGAAGAAGTAGTAAAACAGTTACAGTAAGCTTTGTCACTTAACTTTATGGAGTGAAATGGAATAACATGGTACTTGTAACAACCAATTAAGAACTCACTCGTACGTTTACCGTTGAGAGTAAATGTGGAGAAGATCCTTTGTGACTTATTAAGTCTGCGTGTTTCTTTAAAATGTCTTGTCCCAAATTAAGTGAGGACAAAGGAATGATAAACGTTCTTTGTGATGGGAGAAAAGAAAGGAATTTCGTTTTGCCAAAAACTAATTGACAAAGCAGTCGCATGGTGTCAGAAAACGTGGAACATGAGTAGTAGGGTTCAGAACCGGGAAATCCCGGTCTCGAAAGTACCGGGAATTCCCGGTTCTTTTGTCAGTAAAATGGAACCGGGAAACCAAATTTGATTCCCGGTTCTTTCGGTACTTTCGGGAATTTTATTTTTATTAAGCGATTCACACTACTATTTACTTATTTACTCTTACTTTAATTTTCCACACTTTCTACTATTCAAACATTCAAAACTAACGTGAATAATTCGTGGTATGTATTTTTGTATGTATTATTACGTAAACATCATAATTTTAGTTAACCTGTCAGGCACCTACAAAATAACGCGGAAACTCCTTTGCGGACCGCCCGGGTTCTTAAAATTTCGGCGGTCTGCAAAGCGTTTTCGCAAAAAAATCATATCTTATGAACCAGACAATGTATTTAGATAAAGTTTGAAGTATTTACTTGTTTGGTTCACAATCTATGATATAATCTAAAACCATTAATGCCAAAAGATAAATTACTTACCTAAAAGAATGTGTCAATTCGCCAAACACAAAAAAAAAATCCACTTTTTCTACAAAATTTGTCAAAATTACAATGTTCATCAATATTTCTTGGGTTTTTTAACGAATTAGCATGAATCTATTTACATAGGTAACCTACCTTACCTACCTACTTAATTATTGCTTTGATTATTTGTAGTACTTTTCGGGGTTTCGTACCCGAAGGATCCAAACGGAGCCCTATTGTAGTCACTCTAGTGTCCGTCTGTCTGTCTGTCCGTCTGTCAGACAGGTTTTACATCCAAATGGTTAGAGCTATAGTCTTAAAGTGTTTAAATTACATATTAATGTTTAAGATAATTCTAAATGTTAAGGAATCTAAGATGACTGCCTTATTTTTACCCTTTAATTGACAGTAAATACTTACTTTAGTACCTAACAATAACATAACACTATGATTAATTATAGTCTGATTTATATATAATTACCTACTACTAGGTATGAGAACAGAAAATAGAAGAAAAAATTTCGAATTAAAGTTACTTGAATACAGAATTTTAGTTTACTTTTGAAGCATAACCCTTGTTTTCTATGACAAAAACTAGCAAGAACCGAAAATACCGAAAAAACCGGGAAATCCCGGTTCCGTAATACAAAAGTACCGAAATTCCCGGTTCTCAAAAAGAATACCGGTTCCGAAAACACTAATGAGTAGTGCTGGTGCACCTAAAGGTCTATATTGGGGTATAAGACATACTAAATAACTAAGTATAATATGATGTAATTTTAAAGAACAACGACAAAATGACGACAACCTTGACTTAACTCAGGTACATAATTATTAATAATTGTCGTGTCAAACGACACCGCCATTTCCCCGTCCAATAAAAGAACCGCCAACGATACAGCACTCTATTACCAAACGGCGCCTCCCTAAAATTTGTCATATTTCACGTACAAATTTACCGTAATAGAGTTTGGGCCGAATTTGCCGCGAACAGGAAACTTTTAGTGGCACTCGGTTGCACGTAATCGATTTTGTGACACCAGCACACCTTTAATAGCAATTTAATTTCCATACACGGCGAAATATGCCTTTGCTGGCTTTGCTAATGACGTTTTTGTTTAACATGTATATATATATTATTAATCTTTAAAAAGAGCATGGGCACATTTATGCCCCGACGATTTGTTAATGTGAACAAAACATGTAGATATTATGTGTTTGATACTGATGATCATGTTTTCTGTCCAATGATCCGGATCAGACCTGCATAGTCGCCTGCAGGCATCACTTTAAACAACATATATCTTGTTCAATAATACCAATGCAAAAGTCACCTAGTTCTGATCAGGATAAAGTTCAATTTCAATGCAAAACAGACAGACGATACGCGTTTCTGTAAGTTAACTAGTATTTAGCAGGTAGCCTTTACCCTGAGCAAAGGGGGTCGAGGCGCCAAGAGTAATTGCGTTGGCGACTAACTCCCTGTGGGGAGTCGACAAGGTTGCTTTTAAAGGGTTATAAGCTGTAAAATGACGACGTGACGTGCGATAAACTTTGCACAGGTATTAAAAATATACGAGCAGGTAAAAGAAAAAACTCGATCCCTCCGGCCGTCGGTAAATTTAGACGATGAAAAAACCCCGTGAAGTGGCTGTGAGTTTGTGGTAAGGATTCGCATTTGCAGGTGATTCGCACCTTTCCACGTTAAAATCGACTGCTTATGCTCATTATTGTAAATGTAAGCTTTATTTCGCGTTCAGTACGGTTTGTTTTCAGTTAACTGGACGAGAGGTAGGTAAAACCAAAGCTTAGTACGCTAAAGCTGTTGAAAGATGGCTTAGCTTATACTTAAGTTTCAATAATCTGACGCTGAAGATAGAATTTAATTAATCTTTGTGAAATTGCTTTATCGAATCTCACCGAATGTCATTGTAGAAACATTGGGTTTAAGCCTAGTCTTATTGTGCACTGCTCAAATAACGGTTTTACGCGAAATAACAACACCAAAACGGATCGTGTCTACTGATTTTGAATGAGAAAAGTACTAAATTTTGAAGACCGGGTTTACAAAAAGCCTAAACCTAATATAGCAAACACCCAACTACGGATGAATAAGTAGTCTACATCAGTTAAGAGGAAAGTTACGACCACTTTTCGCACTTGTATATTAACATCATAGAAAATATTTTTACGCAATTTGATGTAATATTAACTTTTGAATTCGATTCTTTCGATTTATTGTACATATTATAAGAGTGAAGACTTTAAGGAGCAAAAAACAAATTCCATTCAAAAATTTAAATGCTCCTAACCTTAGAGAATATAAGCTCCTAACTGTTATAATAATTAAAAATTCAAAATAAATCAAACGAAGGCACTGCTGTGGTTGAAATACATCAAACTGTGTCAAAATATTTTCAATAATGTTACTCGTAATTTCCAGAGACGAAAATGGGGACTACGTTTATATGGAAAGGCGGTTTCGGGGCGTCCACTTTCGTCTTAACGGGCAAGTGCCGCAAGCCCGCAAATGGTGAGATAGTTACAAGAGGAAGCTGGTAAACGCACGCCATCAATCTTATTTTATCGACTCGCAGCCCGCTGTGCACGTAAAATACACATTCGCGCCTTTATTTATGGTAATACAATTTACTGCGAACTTTGCCTTTAGATCCCAGACTCAAGAAAATGATTAGTCTAATGGAGATTTTCCATTTCTGTACGGATGTAGAGGATAAACAAATTTATTTTTAACACGCTTTTATTAGGTCGAACTGTATGTAACTAACTATGTAATGGAATCTAAGGTAACTAATTTAACCATCTTCCAAGGATCGTAGCGTCATGAAAATTGGCAGCTGTATGTAGTTCTGATGACAATACAATAATATGGAACTGTCGAACTGATCTGATGATGGAGCCGGAAGATATGAACTGCAACTTCATGATGGAACATCGTATCATAGCTGTGTTTGGATTTGTTAGAAAAGTCTGGTAATGAACTTTGACCACGATTAGGTTTCAAGGTCTGATGATGAAGCCGGAAGATAGGCACTGGCATTCCATGATGGAATATCGTATCATAAGCGTGTTTTTCTAGTGTTTTTTTAACTATTAATTTATTTATTAGCGGGTCAAAATTAGTCACAATGCTCTAGACTCCGACAACGCTAAGTTTGCACCAAACATAATTGATAATAATAGAGAGGTCACTGAATTGTGAAACGTCAACTTTTGACAATCAGAGTTACCGCAAAATGTATGGAGCTGACCAGCGCCATCTTGTATACCTGTCAAATTCAACACATCTAAATCAATGTATCTTTGGTTTGCTGCGATTTTGTAATGAAAATGCGTATAAGTATACAAGCATATGCCACAGGAGCACGATACTTGACGTATCACGTGGCATGAAAACTTAGCGTGGTGCAATTCTATTTGAAACTAGATTCTAGTATACAATCTGATGTGAGCCTTAAGTGCCGGATCTAGGGCAGGCAAATTGCTTCAGGGCGCAACAGCATACAGTGCAAGGAACCCAGTTCTAGAGAAGGCCGAAACCATATATTATTAAAATGGGGCAGTTTCCAATCTGTAGTCCTTACTCAGCATCAGTATTTCTGGGTTAATATACAAATAAATAGGTGCGCCTGAGAAGCACATACAATATATCCCCACTTATATCGCAAATATGTAGTTTAAATTTCCTTATTATACAGGTAATAGGTATATTATCAAGTATATAAGAGAAATCAATAGCAGAAAAGAGTTTCCCGTTGGAATTCTGATTAAGGATGTTCTTAGACAACAATAAGCAGTCTCGCCAGTCTCACCACAGTCGCACCTTTTATAAATGTTTTAGAAAAAGCGCGAACCGGTACGCTCTGGGATACCTCTTCGTTCATACAATTAGTTTATTAATTCATAAAAGTCCCCGTTGTGATAGACATTCGATACGACACTGGTTGAGAGCCAAGTCAGATGATCCCAATTACAATATCCACGGAACGGGACCAACAGACGATATTGGCATCGGCGTGCATCGCCTTTGCATAAAATCGATAGTTTTACCCGCAAACACCTTAGGCCTTGTTACGATTGGGATATTTGGAAATTGTTTACCTACTACGTTCGTGTGGTAAGATTGGAGAAATATTTCAAAAAAAAACATTGTCAGTTTACAAATGTTTCATACATATTGTAGATTCAGATGTCATGCTGCTTGCAAAAAATGGGTGCTACTCGTAAGAGAGAAAATCAATTGAGTTCAGTTGGCCTATTTAGCCAAGATCTAATAAGTCTAAAACTCAACGTGCCGCAACAGAATTGTGTCTATAAGACACGTGAAAGTCAACATGCAGCCGTAGAATTGTTTGCAGATAATATGAAGAACCAGAACAAGCTAGAAAAGCACAACTACGGCGAGGTCGCGGAAACATCCTAACTTTAGATTGTCTGGGCTGAAATTTTGTCTATTGTGCAGCGTGCAGCACATGAAATAATCATGAAGATCCAATGTGTATGTGGTGGTAGGTATTTACATAAACACAGAATATCAAACGTTCAAATATATCAATGGCATGTGTTGTGTATGAGCTATTTGATTGGTAGGTGTTGTGGCCTTAGTTCGCGCAACCAAGGCACCAGACCTCGGGAAGGTAATCACAACAAAAAAAGGGACAAAGAAAAACAAGATGCAAACTTTCGATAAATCTTAAATTGCAGCTCTTTTTATTATAATGCGAACGAGCAGATAAATCGCCTGATTGTAAGCAATTAGCGTCGCCTATGGACAGCAACAACACACACCTCTGGTGTTGCAAGTGTGTTGCCGACAATTAAAATGAGAGTACGCACTTTTCTTGAAGATTTGAAGATCGTATCGTCCCGTGAATTTCGCGGGCGACAGTTCATTCCTCAGTGTAGCTGTAAAAGAAATTAAAAACAAATATGCTATGTAGAAATGTAATTAAAAACAACTACTTTACTACATCTTGTGCTATTTCCGAGTTGCATAACTGTTGCGATGACCTGTTCCAGCTGTTTATCACAGAACGAGCTCTACGCTTGATGCAGTTTAATAGCTTTGAACCCTTTAAGGGAACGATAGTGCTCGAGTTGTGCGGTTTATAGGCAAATTGATGCGGCCGATATAGTCCGGTCTAATCGGAGTATCCTGTTACGTTTAATAGGGAAAAGATGTAGATTTTATACCTCTCGCGTGGAATGATGGTTCCTTATGACTGTTCCTTGAAGTCTGTTTTGGTTGGACTTATTTCTACAATTAAATTGTTTTGTACCGTATATTTATTACTATGTTTTTCATTTCTAAATAAAATAAAATAATTTGGAAGCTTGCTTCCAAAAAAAATCTTCATACAAAATATACAATGAACTGGGGATGTCATAGGGATCATTCGACATGAGAGATAGTATGACAACTAATATTGAAAGTTGATTGTGAAAGTGTATTGTTTATTGTTTACGGGTTATCCTGTCCCTGTACTAACATCAACACTCTGGATTTGACAGACCATCTGTGCTTTACTTGTTATCATTTTGGAAAATGTCTGGTGGATCAAGCGTTCAAAAATGTCTAACACACTAAAACTTCTCGAGGAGAATAGCGCAAAATGATACGAAAAAGAGCCGACCCCAAAACTTGAGTATATGGGATAAAGGCTAGGCTGGGTGATCATAATAATTTAGTCATTGCCAAAAGATTTAAATTAACACACACAGTTTAATCCGTGGTTTACTGCGCAGCCTGCGTAATCGTATAAATAGGTGACGCGATTCGAGTGTGACGTTTGAGAGCGTTCACCCGTATGCCCTGTGCCCCACTAACCCGATCGAAAAGGATTGCAGGCTGCCAAGTGTAGGCTTATGATTATGACGCCTTTAAATGAATAAACTATTATTTATTATAATGTTCTTCAACGTGGTCCTTTTTTTGAATATACATTTACGCTTTCTATTCGAAATTAAATTCCGCAATTTCTAATGAACGTCACAATTTTTGTTCACAGGTTTTCCCCGGGGCCTCGAAAAGCGTAAACCCGTGTGCAGTTAGGTTTTATATTCCAAACAAATGCGTATATTCTGCTTGCCGACTTAAATGCAAGACTTTTATTTCCTTAATAAACAATTCTGAACTGTGTGCCAGCTTCTTCCTTACAAGAATATTTCGTAAACGTAACGTCTTATTACAAAGGAGTAAAGTGCTAACATAACTTTGACGTCTTCTGTACCTAAGATGTTGATAAATGTTTGAACTCAAGACGTCATTCATGTCGTTCATAAATCATGCCACAGCTGCAACGGACAGCGACAGTGTTTCAGTTTGCATACATTAAGACATATAGTTATACTAATTATACAATATATGCCTTTACCGAACACAGACTACTGTCCCAAAAATATGCGAAAGAATATAATATTGACAGATCACCATTGAATCGAAAAGTTATGAAATGTAGGCCGTTATACCCGTAACACCAAGGGTTTAACCTTCCCCATTCACACATCCCGTAGAGGGTTTTGCACTGCACTTGAAATCGAGTGAGTTGCGGCAAGTGCAATCAATATCCGAAAACTAAACGCCACAAACCGGCCTATTTTTAGAAGCTCAAGCAATCTGTCTAAGTGGGGAAATAGCAGTTTTTAATTCATGCAAATGCCGTGAGGTACTCGCGGTATTTGGAACATGCAACGGGGTAGCGAAAATTCTGCTCTAAAAGCGTGAAAGCTGAAGAAAACTAAGGTAGAAAAACAGTAAAACATCGTTCCGAGAAGGTACGTGGTTTTCCTTTACTCTTTAAGTTTGTATGTTGGTTATTGCATAAAGAGTTTAGCGTTTAAACTTCACGGAGTTCGCAAGCTTAAACTGTGTTACAACATTGAAGAAAATAGGAAAAACTGAATTCGATATTTTGCAAGTTTCTTAGAGTAATAAATCAGATAATGATTTATTCCCTTATTTTATTATTACTTAATAGTATACAAGCCGTAGTACAATACCTAGTATGAATTATAGACGTGAATTGCATTATAAATGTCAAACTCAAGCCAATTGCGTAATAAGAAGTAAGTTGACAACACAGCAAGAAACTAGACCAGTAAACCTGTCTACATATGTACATAAACTTATTGAGAACAGCCACTTATGAACGAAGGAATGATTATTTTAGTATTAAACGTCGATAAGGGATAAACATAAATTTAAATCGATGAGTTGACACCCGATTTGTAGAAGACTGATATTGATATAGGTTAAGATAAGAAACCAATTAGTAGGAGTAGGATCGATAACAGGAGCATTACAGAATGCTGTCGCCTCGTAAGCCTGCTTGTGATGCAATGGGTTTCCTTATCGAGTGGAAGGCGGGCCAAGTGCGAGGATACAAGCGATTAATTATTATCTTTGAAATAGCTCAAAGACAGGCTTGTTATACTTAGAACGACTTAAGGTGCCCGAATTTTACTAAGAAGCTCTTTCTACGATCAGAAATCTTAAAAAATTCTAACTATCTAATGTATTCTTATCTCGCTCAAGTATCTATATGTATATCTTATTCATAATAATGGTCGCTTTTCTCGTATATGTTTATAACTTACAAAATAAAGTAAAGTAAAAAGATTTTTCTCAAACTTTCAATTAAATTTTAACATGACTTACTTCAAATTAGGTCCGAAAATACTACGTATCCGGTGCGAGGAGTGAAGATGATATGTAAAGGAATTTCATAGTTCATATAGCCTTACACACCTAGGCCTGTAAAGCAACCTTCTTTTGTTTTTAAACATCAAATTGTGATACAACGTTTTGGCAATCAACCATCAAATAGTAGTAGATTCGTTATTTATTTTTAACTGTGTAAACCTACGAATAAAACAAATTGACTACAATTGTTTTTTATTTCATTGCAAGTTAGAGAAAATAACTATACAAATCTCGGCGACAAACGGGGCTGCCGACCGCGTATACCTATACGACCTCGCTACGCTCGGCCGTCTATTTCTACTTCGCCTGCAACCCTTCGTGACCCGGCCTCTTTAATAATGTACTATACCTTTGCATTTATTATATATATCTAAATGTGTTAAATATCTTCGTCTGTATGTTATCATTTAACGGTTGAAGTAGTAATATTTGCCGATTTGATATGGCACGTAAAAAAATAAAGACCTTCGCGATGGGCATAGGCTACTTTGCTTATGGTTATTTACCTACCTATAAATGACACACTATATCCTACGAGGACAGTGCCGCGGGCATATGTAATAAACACGAGTGATGGGCTTAAAACCTTAGGATGTGTATATATTTAAATAAAGCCTAAGCCCGTATTACTGTCGAATAAAACTCCTTGTAAGTATCCAAATATTGCTCTTCCTAGATGTTCTGTAAATAAAGAACCCCGAACGATCGAGGCACACGAGCAACTTACAGATTGCCCCACACATTACACTCCTAAACTGTTACCGTCTGTTTATTCCCTGGATAACGGATAAATTCAACTAACTTTATCGAGGGTTTGTGTATTTATAACATCATTCGGTCCACGGAATTATTGATGCTGTAACCCGACGTGTTTGCTGTTTGGAGAAAGACGCATTTTGCTACTGAGGGCGAAATAGGTTTGGGGTAATTCAAAACGGAACTACCAAAATAATCACATGAATTGTCATCTTAGAATACATATTAGGTACTTTCAGGGTTCGTTCTTGATATGTCGATATATTAGCATATACACATATAGAGGCGCGGCATTTAAACTTGAACTTAAAATGACATCAAAAGTATAGTTCGAATCGTTAGGTAATACTTATATCCAGTTTCCTTACAGCATTCCTCAAATTCTTTTATTTTAATTCTAGAGGATGAAAAATGACATTCTGATTTTCTTAATACCACGTCGGTAGCAAACAAGCATATGGCCCGCCTGATGGTAAGCAGCCACCGTAGCCTGCAACTCCAGTGGTGTTACATGCGCGTTGCCGACCCTTTAAAAACATGTACACTCCTTTTTTAATTTTATTTTTTAAAACCCATACTGCGGTCCCACGAGAAAACCTCGGCAGGGAGCTAATACACCACAAACATACACGTGGCACCATTGAAGACTGCCACAGAAATCATAAGTTATAAAAAATTTACCAAGAAATTTATCAGATGAAAGCGGCATCGGTTTATTCCCAAAGGGCAGTCTAACTTTTACCGCGACATCTCTTACAAACTTCAGTAAAAAGTTACTTTAGTTGGCCACTAGTTTCCTCTACGCAATGTAGGGTTCACTCGGCCATGCCTTTATTTGATCGAGACGAGGTATAAATAAGTCTTTGGGTTTTCAACCTAAGCTTTTCATGATTGTTTTTCTTGTGTTTAAAAGTGCTGCATTTGATACTGTGCGTAGATTTTAATATCTTCAACGATCCTTTTAGCCGATTTTTTTTAGGGAAGGGAGAGTGAATGCTTATTATTATAGCAGTACGTGGCAAGTTAATATAAAAGTATGTACATAATTACAAATCGCTGAGCAACCTATAAGTCTTTTATAAATCGTAACTTAGCTTTTTCTCAGCTTAAAGTAGGTACCATTTTCTCGCCTCCATCCGAAGGAAATATATAGCTTGAAAAAAAGCATACACAATAAGTTCTTCCAGACCGAGAAAACTAAGCCTAGTTGGAACTAAGTAGACCGGGTTACTTACGTCTCACGATGTTTTCTTTATCGAAAACTCATGCTGATCATGCTCAACGCTCAATATTATCAATTTTACAGTGAAATTCTAGTGCTAGGCAACTTTAGCTTAAAAACTTCTATAAATCCTGTTTCTTGCTACTCATTTCCCAATTCACTTTCCCTTTTCTCCAAGTGAACGTAAATCTAGATCGAGCGCTGTTATTGAATACCTAATTCGCCATTAACTCGCTCCACACTCACGAAAGCACGTGCTCCGTCTATCGCTCCCGAAAACATGATTCATTCGGGAGGCGTCGCACTATGTCAGAACCAGACGTATTGGAGATAAAGTGAAGTGGACTTGTAGAGTTAGTGGTTTAGTGGGCAATAGGGTTGAATAATGTTGTGGATTTTTCGTGAAAGACGAAGAAAATATAGAATATATTGGATTTTTATCTAGAACCCGTTGTTTATCGAAAATATATGACTCATATAAAAGACAGCTTTTACGTTCAGACGCTAGCCAAACACGAGTAGCGAAGGAAAGGAGTCAAAAAGTAGCTAAAATGTATTAAACGATTATTTGGGTAAATCGATGGGAAAATATAGTTACTGACAGTGACGAATTTGGGTGCTCGCACCGAAATTGCCGAGTAGCACTGACATGAGAAAACGTGCGGGCCGAGTAGGTAAGGTATGTGATAGGTAGGTACTTATCGTCTACTGCACACGTAAAAACCACCGGACTGTAAAAGTCACTGTTTATATATATTAGTTGTAATACTAAATCCAACCTGATTAGTGATTAAAGACTACGAATCGGTATTTCTCTATCCACGCAATAATACATTACGATACGACATACGACAAGTGCGAAACCCTTCCCTTCCCTTCGGTCGTGTTTTAATTTATCGCCACTCGTTTCGAGTTTCCTATTCGCACATTAGGTACATGTGCGAATAGGAAATTCGAAACCGTACGACGTTTTATAGTACATATGGCCCTTTAAATTTTCGACATAGTTAAGTAATATGCTAATTATCGCACTAGTGCGGTAAAGTAGCACCATATGTACATTATGTACTGTAAATACATATTAACGGTGACGACACTTGGCTTGGCTACACCGGTTGGTTATTTGGCCTTGGCGAAAACAGATTTTCCAATAGGAGGGTTCACACAGAGTGAGCATACGCGCGAGGCAATTTCCTCGAGCACAAAATGGCCAGTGTAGACGTGCCTCGGCCGAGGCGGCGCGCTCGGGCGAAGAAAACGCGCTCGCTATACTCGCTCTGTGTGGACCCGCCTAATCACATTCAATCATAGTTAGGTACGCGAGCCTCGGCAAATCGTGCTCACAAGCATGACGTGTGACATTACTAGCATACACAGGCAATCTGAGGTCATTTGGCATGCAATGCCCATAAACAATTGCTGGAGTAAACATAGTAGTACTGATAAGAACTCATAGAGCAGTGACCTTTGGTACTTCTTTCTACTGACTACCATAGATTTCATAATAGGTCAGAGCCACCTCCTGTCTCCGTCATCAGTTCAGCTTGATGATACCATATACCATAGCATGGTACCATAAGTCGGAAAGTGAGTCAAATTTAACTCGCAAGATTTGACCCATACAAATAGTTAGATACATACTTACATTGCAGGTTAAATAAAGGCTTTTGCCAGACAGTCTGTCCTTGACAAATGCTGAATTATAAATAAATTCATGCATAGATTGTAAAAATGAAGGTCTAACAAAGATTGTGTTATCTGATTGTAGTGAAATGCAGCCGTTTACATGTAAATTCACCACATTTGTACACACATTCACTGATAAGATTTGATACAGCAGACGGGCTTAATTTGACTTTAACAACATAATTAATAATTAGAAATGTATTCCAAACTTCAGAAAGGAAAAATAATGAGCATGATTTTTTTCTTTAGACACTTTTACAAAATATTTGGGTAGTAAGAAGACAAAACCTTAAGACAACAAAATAGGTTTCATTCAATTTCAGGTTTTCCATGTTCAAAAAAAAAAATTCAAAAATTCAAAAATTTATTCTGCAAGTAGGCCTCAAGGGCTCTTTTACAAGTCAGTTCAGTTTTTAGCCATATATAAGTAGGTGTAGATGCTGTATGTTTTTAATTGGAACTATAAAATTGGTCTTAAATTAAAATAAGAAATCTTGAATGTTTCTTACCTCTTCAATGTCTTTGTGAAACTTGATTGGCCTCATCAAATAGAAGTGCACCGAGAAATACACAAAGTTTATAGCTATGAATGCACTGTTCCACAAAACAGCGTCCAAATAGCACTCGATACTCCACGCCCAGATCCCTGAGAAGGTGCACCCGAGGATCAAAGCCACGCGCAACCATATCAGTCCTGTCGGCGTGTGGGGCGCCAAGAACGATAGCAGGAAAAATACATTGGCCACTTGGAAAAATATGTGATTTATCGGCCGCCATTTACCGCACGGGTTCAAATACATGTCCCACATTGACGGCCGATCCTGCACCGTCACGTTGTCCAGCTGGCTCGGCGGCGCCAGCTTCGGCCCGTCCAGCACCATCTCGCGCCGCGGCGCCCCCGTGACGTCACTGACCGCCGCAACGTCCGTGGTAGCATTCTGCAAGCCGGTCACCATCCCGATCGCTAAGGCACTGATAAACAACATAGTCCCTCCTCGCGCGCACGTCCCGATCCGATTCTAACATCGAAATTATCGCGGGAACCATTAACATTTGACTGCTCTTGTATTTCACTCGCGCACTGATAAACACTTATTTTATTCACAAACAAACATCGAGATTTATTTACGATTCGCGTGATTTATTTATGCGAAAATAAAATAAGATTTAAAACTTTTGATAGAGAGAAGAGGGGTTAACGCAGGAACGCCACACATGTAGCTATGATGATATTTAACGTTTAAATTAATATGAACGTTTTATAATTAAAATTTCTTCAAGAGTCCAAAATAAAAAACGTTAGAAATAAGTAAAGCAAACAATCAAAGCTTCACATGACAGCACTGAATCGAACTGACAGAAAACAGAAACCATAACCAACCAATAAAATACCCATAGCCAACTACACTTGACTATGGCGATAGTTTATTATTTGTTTTACATGTTTCAAAGACTTGTCAAGAATTTGTCTGACAGAGAATTATGAATTTAATATTATATAACGTAAATTAATTTATTTCAAATTGATCGTGATTACAAATTTAAACAAAAAATCCTGCGTCAAACACTATGCATACCGATTACAAAGAAGGCTAGAGCATAAGAAAATTCATATTCTATAAAATTAAGCCTACATTTAAATTTTTAAATAAAAATAAAATTATATTAAATTTATGGGATCTTCATTTATTTATGCTGAGTAAGTTCATAGTTAATTTTTTTTACATTACTTTTGTATTTTGAGCTCTTTTTACTAAGTAATTTTTTTTTTATATTGCAAACTTCATAAACGCGCTTCAAATGTCAGCTGTCATTATCAGCTGAGGTTATTTAAAAAGCTTCCAAAATGAATTTAGCCAAAAATGTGTTTTAATAAACTTTCCGATGATTTATAAAACGTTTTGAATATGGCTGTTCCTTGTGAAATGTTGCTACATCCCGAATTATTAACCAACGAGCAATTAATATACGTACTTCACGAGGTAACTTACCGTAGAGTTTACCACTACTTTGTTTACAGTTACTGCGCATTCGGTTTACCTTTTGTGTAAATAAACTTCTATTATTCATTTCTAGCGACATTTGAGGGTCCCAAACCTTGAAAATATGGCAAGAGATGAATTGTTACACATTTTTCATCAGTATTGTGTACCCCATGGTCAAAGAAGATATAGAGACTCAGGAAGAGGAAAGGTGTTGAATAAAGCACGACCCGTTAGTCCACCGGCACCCCAGAAAGTCTCTCTAAATACAGCCTTTAACTCAAGAAAATCTGTGTACTCAGATCACTTTGAAAGAATCAAACCACCGCCAGATTTGTTAAGTGGGCATATGAAAAGGATTAAATTAGAAAATAAGGATAAAGATGCTTATTTAAAAAGGAAAATGTCTATAGACTCTGTAAGTACATTTTATTCCATACTCCTATTCATTAACTTTTGTGGTGACTTATATGTCATGTTAAATGTGTTGAATTAAAGCTATTCCCAGGGGTTGGATACCAGTATTTCCTTCATACAACTGTTTAATGATTTCGATTAATCGTAAATCTTGACGTTATTTGTTCTTTAAATCATTAATTTAATAGATTGAGAGTAATATTAAACGCCCATTTTAAAATAAAAATAGAAAATATAAGTATTTAAGAAAGATATTCCAAAAATTGTAAATACCAGTTATTACCCCTGATTGTTATATAAATTAAAAGGATAGCAAGGCATACACAGAGCAAGTTATATATTAATAATTTATGTTGACAACAACAGCTTAATCAAAATTTTACTTTTTCTAACAAAAAGTAGTATCATATTGCACCATTACCTATTAAATCTATAAAATAACCTTTATTTTCTTTCAGGATACACCTGCAACCGACAGTCCGCCGCCAAAAAAAGACAGGAAACCTATAACATGGCCCTAAAAACCGCCCAATTAGATACTTCTTTAAATTAGAAACTAAGCTCTTTTAGTATAAAAGCTCTATAAAGGATCAACACACCTGACACCCGCTAGCCTGAGTTGAGTTGTCGCGCGTGACTAAATACATATAGCGTGGCTAGAAGTATGGATTAGTGGCGTCGCAAGCAAGAATGCTACTCATGCTAGCCGGTCTGAAGTGGATGCAGTGACATGTCTTGTGCATTGTGTTTTTTAACCTTTCAATGCCAAAGACCACTAAAACGGTCATTGTCTGTCGTGCCCGCGACGCCAATGACCATTAAAAAGGCTATGGCGGACGTTGTCAAAGCGACTTTCCTACTGTCAGTTAGGCTTCATATTCGCTCTTCACCAGTTAACTTTTTGGCGTCCATGGCATTTCTTGACACGTGTGGAAAAGCGTTGAAAAGGTTAAGCACAGATGTGGCCAATCCTTTACTGAAGTGTCACAAATATCTTAATACTAGTTAGTGTAATGTTAATTTGAAAATATAACACACATGTCAACATTATTGACAAAGGGTAACAAAACTGAATCTCTCTTGAAAGCATGATTATTACTTTGAGTTTGATATTGTAATACTTGTTAAAGCATTTTTGGTGCTTTGTGCATAACAACTCATGTCATGACGTCATGACAACTCAACAAAAGTCCTTATTAATCTTATTATAGAGACCGTGCGCCTTGGAGGGTCTGCTATCTTGTGGCCTGAATCGGAGAACCATATACATTGCCACACCCAATATATTTATGTACATACATGTAAGCAATTTAAAAAAAAAACCTACATTTACACGTCACGTGTTTTCTTGTGCATAGTAGGATCTGCCATCTTGTGGGCTACATCGGAACAATAAACATCGCATTTACGCCTCGCGCCAAAAATCTAACTGCTCCTGTGCCGGCTCCTACAGTTCATGCACGCTCCCTATACTTTAAAATGAATTTAAAAAGATAATTTGAAGCAATGATTTACTAAAGTGGTTTTTTTTGCAGCTTTATTGTGTTAGTGATAGGATTTATGTGTTTACCCAACTGCCACAGAAGGGAGGGTATTGTTTTTCTTTGTATATTTTAGTTTTAAGTAATATCTGAAGTGCATGAAAATTATCAATTTGGTGACTAAGAGTTGGATGTATTTTAAGCAATAGCCGGGTCTACACAGAGCGAGCATACGCGCGAGGCAATTTCCTCACGCACAAACCGGCCAGTGTAGACTTGCCTCGGCCGAGGCACGACTCGCTCTGTATGGACGCGCCTAATGGGATAAAAATTAGTTTTATACTTTATTACTTCTGTAAATAATACCAGTTTAGGTTAGGATAATATAATTACTAAATATAAATTACTTTTAACCAATAGGAAGAATATTAGTACAATTGCACAAAATACTGACAGTTAAAAAAATACAAATGGAAGTATTATCTTAACCAGCAATAGTTAAAACTTGACCGCAGAGCTGGCAGCTTCCTCGCTCAAGGTTTAGTCTTGCAATACAGCGAGTAAATGCTGCCAGTATCTACGGCACCATGCCGCAGGGGGATAGTTTTTAGTATTTTATTTTAAGTTTAGTATTATTTATTTTTAGATTTAGGTTTTAAGTTTTATAGTTTAATTATGTATTATATTTTAAACCGAATTTCGAAAAACTTGACTATTCATATATTGTAAAAAAAATAGTAATAAAAATTATGTTTATCTTACATAACGTGCATCGCAATCAGCCAGTAATTTTCGTACAATATATTCTTTCTAATGCATGTCAATATAGGCGGGTCCACGTGTATACTGGCCGTATTGTGCGTGGGGAAGTTGCCTCGCGCGTATGCTCGCTCCGTGTGGACCTGGCTGAATGTTTATGTCAAAATTAATATTCATTTCATTCACTATCTGATATATTGCAGTGACCAAGATGCTCAAAAATATATGTATGTAGATACATGTGCTGTAACTTTTTTTGGTTGCGTACCCAAAGGGTAAAACGGGACCCTATTACTAAGACTCCGGTATCCGTCCGTCTGTCTGTCACCAGGCTTTATCTCTGGAACCGTGATAGCTAGACAGTTGAAATTTTCACATATGATGTATTTCTGTTGCCGCTATAACAATAAATACTAAAAAGTACGGAAGCCTCGGTTGGCGAGTCCGATTCGCACTTGCCCGGTCTTTGTGTGTGCTAAGGTACGAAATATAAGTACCATCTGTAGAATTAAATTAAAACTTTTTTTATCATGTCACCTCATGTCCGTTATTTTTATGAATTTATTATCCTGTGACATTGACGGAAAATAAATGTGGATTTTTTATAAAAGTATAATTTTATTTTTGTTAGATAAATATAGCGAATTCTCCTAAACCGTAAGGAGCAATGCCCAGGTGGTACTCTAGGGTGGAAGTAGTGAGCCTTAGTACAGTCAGCGTCAAATACTTCGTAGCAGTCAAAGTGGCCAAATAGTTCGGTACACCATACTAAATATATGGTGTACCGAACTATTTGGCTACTTTGACTGCTACGAAGTATTTGACGCTGACTGTACATACTAACCTTACAGCGAATTCTACACTAATTAGACTAAAACTATTTCATTGCATTATTTTTTGACCGCCATCGGTATATTTGATTAAATTACGTTATGTACAATTGCACACGCCAACATCATTGAGACAAGCTAGCAAATGTGAACCTTCGAAAAACAACACGTACAACGTACAATTCTTAAAGTTCTTAGCATTATAAGGGTTAAATAAAAACATAACCAACCTTCACATTACCAACGACAAAACTTAGTAAAAAACTGCCAAACTCCTGATTGACATTAACTGTCATCATTTCCAAATAAGGATATTTACAATAGTTACATTATCTTTGCAAACCATGTCGGCGAAATCCATTATAAAGTCCGCAACCAACGAAGAAGAGGACGAAAAAAAGAGCCAGAAAAAGCCCAATCTCCAATCCACTCTCACCATCAATGCATCAAATAAAATTAGTAAAACCGCGAGCCTACTTCGCAAAACGCAGTCGCATTTCTTAGGTAACTCGACAACAAGCTGAAGGGAGATCTTTAAATAGTATGAATTATCTGAAATGTTTTTTTTCGCCTTAAACCCTAAATATAGCTCTGCTTTCCTAGGATAGCGGGGCCGTCATATAGCGGCCGTCTCCATACTAAATATCCTCCATAATACGGCTAAATATGGATGATTCTAATAACGGCCCCCTTTCCCCAATCCAACATACTCTAACCCAATTTTAGCGTTTACTTATATAAGTTAGAAGTATGGTTAATATTCAGGTTTGTTTAAGAGGATACGGGAGCTGAGATTTAAATATTTTAGGTGAATATATCCGTCTCGCTAACGGAAACGGCTCCTAAAACTAGTGCGATAAGGACAACAGGTTAAGCGAAAAAGCCTGCATAAAAACCTCAAAAAACGATGTTACGTACTCGACTGTTTACTCCTACAAGTTACAATACTTAGCCAAATGTAACGAAATTTTGAGATCTAAATGGTAATGGTAAATGAAAAATGGTTTTATGTGTATCTGACTGTTTTGCTTTTAATGCTAATTGATGTCAGTTTTGAATACCATGCTTCTCTTTGCGGCCTAATAAATTAGGCCGTTTTTGCGAATATTTGAAGTTCACTAGCGTCTTAAGAAACAAAAATAACAAAAAAAGCAAAACAGTCCGACACAGATATTAATAATAATAATCTGTTTTGAAAAAATCATTGCTCTAACTTCAAAACCACGGAGGAAACGGTCGAGTACGTTTTTATGGGGAAATTACCACTCCCGTTGCCTCTTAGTGGTTGAGGCGAAAAACATTTCAGATTATTCATACTATCGTGACGTTTATGTTTTATATTGAGATCATTATGGAGAAGACCGCCAATCAGCTACATCACCTACATGCTCTTTCGTCGCTTTTAACTGTTGCGTTTGTACACATGCTACAGTTTTAGAAGGTCGGTAGAGCAGAATGAGCGAAGCTCTTTTTCACTGACTCTGTCTGAGTCAGGGCCGTCTTAAACAATGCTGGGGCCCTTGGGCATACTTATAAGAATTTGGGGCCCTTTTGGCAAGTGAAGAAAGCGAATTAAATTAACAGTTTTCTACTATGATCTATTTATTATGGGTAATCCAAACAAAATCCAAAATACTGATACTGTCTGTCCTTCGGGGCCCCCTGAGGATGGTGGGCCCTGTGCAGGGGCCCTGTGTGCCTTTATGTTAAAGACGGTATTGGTCCTGAGCGAAGTACGGTCACGTCTGAAAATATCGATACGAAAAAACTGCCAAAAATATGTATACACGAATTTGTTGCCCATATATTAAGGTAGTGTTTACATATTTTTGGCACATTTTTCGTACCGATATTTTCAGACGTGACTGTACTCAAATACTTCTTGCCCGGCATTGCCCGGTGTTCACAACCAAAAAATGTATACGCTGGTCTTCACCACATTGACCTTAGCCTTAAGCAATATTGAAAGCCTTCTGAATAAGTAATATAATTATTTCCATGTTAGTCTCCCCTGAGAAACTGGACAAGGCCACGAAAAGGGTTATAGCTCCATACGCACAGATAGTGAGGAAAGGGTTAAAAGAAGAGAGGAAAGAAGGGACATACTTGGATATAAATAGGTTTAATGTGTTTTTGGAAGATACAGTTGATTTGGATTCGCTGCTGTATGAGACTGCTATGGTATTGAAGACTGTTACTAATAGTTCTGGTAAGCAATTTACTACGTACATATGTAGTTATATTAATGCGTAACGATTCAGAGCAACTGAGTTTCTTTTTCGCACCAATTGTAAGTGTCTGTTTGGACCAATCGTTGCCTGGTAGAGAATGCCTTGATTATTAGGCATTAAGTCCGCCATTTGTGCTTTCCCGTATTGTTAAATACCTATATGTTAAATAAATAACCCCTGATCCGAAATCAAGGCTGCCTAATAGGTAGGTATTTACACTTTGCAGTCGACCGAGTGGTTGGTTGATTGAACAAAAGTTTGTATCTCGTGCTTTGAAACCCTCGCTTGCTCAGGTATCAATAATATACTTAATCACAAGAGGTAAACTACCTATATAATATACCTATCCATTCATTTACAAAACGCGTTCCGTAGACGCGTTTGGTCATACCTATTGTGTTTGGCAACTGTCAAAGGTTTGCATAGATGGCGCCATCATAGCTTGCCCCTGTCTCTAGTTTTGTTCTATGAGATTTGGCTTAAAGTACTGGAATCCAGGTCACAATTCCAAAAAAAAAAACAAGAATTTGACACAATTCTAGGGATTGACAGGGCAAGCTATGATGGCGCCATCTGTTTAATACTTCGACCGGTCAACCCCATTGGTGAAACATCTAAATACCTACCTAATACTTAGCCAAAGCTAAGATGTATAAGAAGCCTAAAGTCTAGAAAAAGCCAGTCCTCAGTTAGATAATTATTATATATTTTCGTAATATCAAGTAAGTTTTTGTCATCAAAAATGCACATAATTTCATTCCAGGAGCGTTTGTGTACATAGTGAATAAAGTGAACAACGAACTGGTACTGATGCCAAAAAATACGAAAAATCCAGCGAGACATGAAGTCAACATTCCGATTGGTAAGTTATATTCTAGTCTAGTGTCTCTATTATAGGTCATTTCTGTGAGTAGAAAAAAGCGGTAAATTTTAAAAATGTAGGAACGCAGCACATACACACACACATGTACGTAGCGACGAGTATGTAGTAGCGACAGTGTACAGGCGGATCTGTGCCAACTCAAAGTCGATAACTGGCAGGAAGTGGCACAGGATCGGGACAGGTGACGTTCTCTCGTTTTGGAGGCCAATACCCTCTTTGGATCAATACGCCACAATAGTTAGGAAAGCAGGGTTATCATGCCTTAAAAAATTTGAAATTCGCCCCTTTTTCTACTAAGTTTTTCATATGCGTGTGGTGGTTAAGAATCATAGAGCAAAACCTCGCTTGTGCATTATACGACAAAAAAAATGTTCTCGAAAAAATTGCTAAACATTTTCACATAATGAACAGTGACTCTCTACCGCTCTTACATGTTCGAGCGTTAGAGAGGCGATAAAGAAACGATTGTAGGTTTTCGTGATAAGGCTTCTGAAATTTGGACTCATTATGCATCTACCGGGGATCTAATAGCCTACTGTTACTTTTTTTAGAAGAGGGCAAGATGGCAGCAGCCCACGTGGCGTCCACCAAGGAATACCTCGTACTAGACGACGTGCAGCGCGACCGGCGCTTCTCCTCGGGCCTTCGCTGGATTGATGCCAAGACCGCGCTCGTCATGCCAGTACTGCAGCCTGATGGAGATTTATATGCTGTGCTAGAGCTGTATAGGACGCGTGCGGAACCCTATGATGCGGTAAACACTGGCGAATAGTTCGCGGGAGAAAATTTTCTGAAATCAAACCATTTAGGTACCATTTAGGATATGTAGATATTTTGCCGACGGCGAGCGACGCGGTGGTAGATATCAGTTCAGCAAGGACGTTGCCAGCTGATGGGCTAGGGGGATTAGTTCGTATGGCCGATTGCTAAGGGGTGGGGGGACGAGCATACATATAGTTAGAAATTTTGTTCTCTAGAAGGAGGCAGCTGAGCCCCCCTGCCCCTTTCACCCCTTGGCGACGCCCATGACAGTCAGGGTAATGAATTCTAAAAATTCTTCTGAGCGTAATTAGTAATTAGTAATTACTAATTACCATTAAGCCTACAACGAATCTTTAAAAAAAAATATTTAAACAACACAACGCTCCCCAGAACGTGGTATACACGGTGGTGAGCGTGGCCTGCTGGGCAGGCGCAGCGGCGCACCAGGCTGCCGCGCGCATCACGCTACAAAAGACTGGCCATCTGAACGCAGAGCTACGCACTTTGCTCAACAGTTACTTCTGCAACTTGGCGTCTATTGACACAATGCTTACGGACATGCTGGTGCGTTGATTATCACATCATGTTATAAACGTTTCTCCGCCTGTATTTTGCTGCTTGCTGCTGCACTTGCTGTTGTTATTCCCTTTGACCTTTGAGTTCACTGTAATTAAAAATGCTTTACTCAGGATGATCACTCGCAACACAAAGTTTTTAGTCTTGCTAGAAAGTACGTGTGCCTTTATCGAACACGAATTTTTGTAACATGACCATTATCGGTGTAGCTGATCCTTGATGTAGAAAGATATGTTACATATCGATCCCATGCCATTATAGGTACATACAAATTCCAAATGTACTTATGCATATTTAAGTAAAGGTCTTCAAGTAAGATTACAAATGTAGCTTCGCTATACTCAGCCTGTAATAAAAATGTTTTAACTAAGTATTGCAAAGTGAAACAAACGGCGTAATAATAACAGTATACAGTTTTCCACTTATAGGTAACACAATGGAAGATAACTTTTTTTTCTAACTCTTAATGATATTCCCTTATTGCATAAATGCATATTATATATATTGCATATATTATATATCCTTAATTAACTACCTTGTGTACTTAAATGTTAATTTAGGTACGACTATTTAATTCTTGGTAGAAATAAGTTTAGACAATGTTGTTTATAATTAATAAAGAACATTACATGATATATACTAGTCCTACCGTTCAGAAACTACCTAGATGTAAGATTATTTGCAATGCCCTAACAGGGTGCCATGTGTTTTCACACTCTTTAATGTAACAACTATTATGTACCATGGTTTCGCAAAGATTTCTATTCTATTCAATTATTGCTCTGAGATAAAGAACATGCTCGTATTAAACAATTAACAAGGCAATTACAAGCTAAAATGAAGATTATATAATTACTGATAAAATTAATGACCCAGTTACTTAATTAATTAATGGATTTTCCAGGCTGTAGTAAAGTCCTTTATGGGTGCCATGCGGAGTAGCTTCTATATAATCAACCGCGAGCACGCCGAGCTGACGGCTGACATGTGGGACGACGGCTGGGCAGAGAACACTTCCATGCCCCGCAAGAAGACTAAAATCGAGTAATATTCACTGTTGTATGTTTACTACATCGACCGCGTAAGCCGAGCGGACGACCAACATGTGGGACGACGGCTGGGTAGAGAACACTGCCATGACCCGCAAGAAGACTCTAAAATCGAGTAATATTTACTGTTATCTGTTTACTACATCATGGACCGGGAGCCGAGCTGACGGCCGACATGTGGAAGATGGCTCGGCCGAGAATTCTGCCATGCCATTCCTTGCAAGAAGACCAAAGTTGAGTACCTACCTACATACTTCAATACATTTTTCCTCGGTCTTTTCTCTTTACTTATATCTTACCTATTACCTACTTAAAAGTCGCGTAACAAGTGGTTCTTCTGATGCTGGTTTCGTTCTTGTGTTTTATTACCAAATGATGAATATAGGTATTTTCTTTCCTACTCTTAACAGCACTGCATATTTCTATCCCAAATCCCAAGTCCACCTCAAACCCAAAATCTATTAAAAAATATTTTGTCTTTCAGATTTATTTAAGAGCTTTCACTTAAACCTGTATTACCCATATCTAGGGTTTGCACGACGGATCTGAAATGTATGGGAAGATCCGCGGATCTGGATCCAGATCCGGATAATTTCATACATTTCAAATCCGGATTGCAAAACCTACCCATATCTTAGGATTAGGACGTATGTAGATGCCTCTCTCCCGTTTTTTTACATTTCGTAGTTTATTTATTTTTATACCATACCTAAGGGTACCAAAACTTAACCTGTTGTCCCATCAGCTTGAAAGCCGACCAGACCCCGGCAGGCCTAGTGGCGCGGACCGGGGTTTCGCTCAACGTGCGAGATGCGTATAAAGACCCTCGGTTCACGAAAGAGGTTGACCCTACTACCGGCACTGTCGTTCGATCGTGCCTGGCTATGCCGATTATGGATAAGAAGGGAGTTATTGGTGAGTCATGTTATCTTGGTGCTCTTATAGTATTCTTACCTAGCCCTGTGATGTATGGAAGTAAAACGACCCGTGTATTGCTATTGCTGATTTAATACTGAACAAGAGTGGTTTGACAAGGTTTTAGGCGCAAGCGCACTAGTTTATGCATCTATACATACGATGTAGGTACATGTATACACATCACCATCACTCCATCAGCTTAGCATAAAAAGTTCTCAAAACCTTGGGATTCTTGGGAAGTTAGATGTGTGTAAAGTTAAAGACCTTACTTCCCAAAAAAAAACGTGAGTGACTCATACTAGAATCGAAATACACTTTAACTAATGATCTTGATTTGTATTGTATAGGAGTGGTCCAACTCACTAACAAAAAGAACGCGAAACCGTTCGAGGCCGAAGACGAGGAGATATTCAAAGTATTCGTCAGCTACTGCTCTCTCATCGTACAGTTCTATCACATGCACCAGGAGAAGATCTACCATGTGCGTAAATAAATTGCCAACTGGTTTAAAGAATCAGCTTTTAGTAGCGTTGCACTTGCGACCATAAAAAAATCATAAAGAAGCCGGTGGTATTTTTTTTTTGTGAACCGTACTTGGGAGAATCAACTTTTTAGCGTCACTCGTTGCCATGGTTACGATTAGTTGTCCAGGGGACAAAAGTTCATTGAAATACTGATTTTATGGTATTTAATGATATATTTAAGTACCATGCTTGCGTTTTTGTGGTCGTTATAACCAATGTCCATAATGGGCCCCCTACTAAGCATGTTAATAGAACGGCATACAACGTCTCTTCAAACAAACTGTGCCACTGTTGTCCCTTGGACAACGGGACAGGATAACAAAACAAAAAAAGTTGATTCACCCACTTACGTAAAAGTCATCAACTGGCTAAAAATTTAAATTAATAATCGTGTTCCATGTGCGCTCCGCCATCGCCATTAATACTTAGCTAGGTAGTTATAAAACATACTTTGCCAAAAGTGCGACCTACAGGATGGTTGCTTCATTAATAACTATACCCCGTTTCATCTTTATTCTCTTATATCGCTGAACACTTTGTAAGAAAGCTGTCGATTCTAGATGTATAAATACAATACATAAACTCAAAGTGCTTATTGATATTTCATGGTCTTGTATATAAATACAATGCAAGTCGAAAGTATCTATTTATTTTCGAACTCTATACATATTCTCTAATTGTATTTTGTAGGAAAACCTCAACCACGTGTACTGCGACCTGATGCAGGTGCACCTGAAGCCGTGCCGACACGACTTCGACGAGCTCATGGAGACCAACGGGATCGTTATACCGCCGAACAATTTTAATACGTAAGTAACAATCAGATTGGTAAAGTTATTGAGTTCAAGATTGCTCCCAAACAATTATGTCCTAGTCAGCGTTTTTTTTTTTACAATACTGAAGGGGAAATCAGCCGTCACCCGTACGTTCTCTCGACACACCACAGACCCCTCATTAAGTTCGCTAAATCATCATCAGCATTGACCAGAAAAACGCTTGCGAGATCGTGGATATTTATCGTAAAAGGATCTTCTTCATCTTTAACCTTGAGCTACTCTATGCAGAGTAAAATCTCTATGGCTACAATGGAAATCCATTTTGTGGGGTTTTGTGTACCTATTCTGCGTGCAATCCCTCCTAGCCGCTCGTATCAAATCGTCAGTCTTGAAAACATATAAAGGGATCCAATAATCTACTAGTCATTGAGATGAGCCAAACACATAAGCAGGTTGGCCAATTCATCAGGTTTTGAACTTTTGAACACACTGGGCTATAAATTTGTGTAAATTTATAAATAGTATTTTATAGCATCGTGATATAAAAGAGAACTTTTCAGTCGAGTACCGTGTTTAGGCAAGTAAGCTTAGTGAGTGCATGGCCTAAGTAAAGTTCGAGATTGAAAAGCTTGATTACTGTACATCACTATTGTATAGGTTTGCGAGTCAACTAAAATAATACTTTTTCTGCTATAGTAGAAATAAAACCTAAATAATTAAACAAAATTAGGTTAGTTTAAAAGATAGTACTTATTATTCGTTAAATAGAAGCGCGTTGTCTTTTCTTCTATCCTTTGGTTTATTCGCCTTGACCGCAGCGACACGTGATTGGTCGCCGAATGCATTTGTTGATTAAAGCATTTTGTTAGAAGTCATTAAAAGAAAGTAAGCCATTACAGTTTGATATACGAAGTCTTACTTTAACCATTTAAGTCAACGAGTTGAAAAAAATTGTTTGTTTATAGGTACGAGTTCCACATAAGCGAGATCAGCAAAGAGGACATGCCCGGGCTCGTGTGCTACATGTTCAGCGAAACCTTCATGGAGAAGAGTTTCGACCGCACGCGAATGGCGGACTTTGCGCTGACCGTGCTCGGATGTTACCGGCCCAACCCTTACCACAACGCAGAACACGCGTTTTGTTTCACGCACACTATGTATATGATTCTTCTCACGAACCCGGGACACTTTGATCCTATTGAGGTAATTTAGACTATTTCTTATGTCTGCATACATTCTTTCTATCCATCACGCTAGCCCTGGAACATAATATCTGTGAAGCTAACCTTAAAATAGGTGCGTTTAGCACAAAAAATCTGTCAATATTGTCTCTAGCTCGGTTAAAATTTTCTAGGAAATCTTCTTCTACTGCCTTCCCAACTAGTGAAGGTTGACATTCAAATCTACGTACCTATTACTCCCGGTCTTTGGCGAAGACGAAAAGTTCAACGGTATTTCTGATTTCAGTTGTACGGATATGATAGTCGCATTTATCCTCGTGATAGTATGATAATGGCAGCGCCTGGCACTTTCCATCTAGTGTTAAAAAGTTACAGTTGCTTTGTATCATACGCCTGCTAATGACAAAAAACTGTTCACCAGACAGCGGCACTACTCCTGTCCGGGCTGTGCCACGACCTGGACCACCCCGGCGTCAACAACAACTTCCTCGTGCTCATCAACCACCCGCTCTCGCAGATGTACAGGACCTCGCTATTGGAATACCACCATTACTTCCTAGCCAAGAAACTTATTGAGGTACCGAGTCTTTTGTGAATACTTGCAGTTTGTACACGCGCTCTGAGAAAGTGCCTCTTTGCCATTTCTTGTTTACGAATTCGTGGACTAGTTAGACTTCATGCTCTAACTTTAAATTACACCCTTGGGCCTAAATTGTGAACCTCAAATTAACCGAGGAAAAGATGAGGTAACCATGTGGTAAGTCACCGCCAAACTGTCAAATTTCTTACCTTATGGTTTTTCTTCCATGACAATCATGACGGATGAAACATTTATTCTAAAAAATACTGTTCAATGTGCGCACCAACAGTCAATACGTTTATTATAGCAATGTGCTGTTCATTTATTTAAGGTAAGTAGTCTACCCTAATATCTATATTCTTTTTTTTATCTTAGGATAAGAAAATCATATCAAAGATGCCGCCAGCCGATCAGGAGCGCCTACTAGAGGAGATTAGATACGACATTCTCTGCACGGACCTAGCTGTGTACTTCCAAGTGAGGGCTCAGCTCGCCAACATAGTCGCCGAAGGAACCTTCGACTGGAAACTGTCCACACACAGGAACCTACTAAAGGTACTTTTTCTCTGTCAGCTAATCGTTTATACTCACTTATTTTATTATCACTGCTTCAAAGTACGCTCGGACTTTGCTATCCTCTTTTGTTAAACTGACATTCCTCACATCGTCCAGTCAACGCTTCTTAATTAATAGAATCAGGAGTTACTTTGCGGAAATCCATGCTAATTAAAGCAAGCAATTTAATATTACTTTGCTAATCCGCGAGAAAATAACGTGTTAGTCAAACAGTGCTAACCCGTTATATTTACTTGCGTATTTTTACATGCCATTAATATTCCCACCCTCCCACCGCAAAAATAAATACGCAAATAAATATAACAACCCACCACCAAAAGTACAAAACTCGACACGTGTTTCGCCTCTCTACGAGGCATCCTCAGGAGAACTCTCTGTCTAGAACGGTCACTCTACGGTCTAGGGGGACTGGTCAAGGTATAAATATGGCCGACCGTTCTAGACAGCTCAGTCAGTTGTCGGGTGTCAGATCGTCAACATCTCCAGCATCTCCTGAGGATGCCTCGTAGAGAGGCGAAACACGTGTCGAGTTTTGTACTTTTGGTGGTGGGTTGTTATATTTATTTGCGTATTTATTTTTGCGGTGGGAGGGTGGGAACATTAATGGCATGTAAAAATACGCAAGTAAATATAACGGGTTAGCACTGTTTGACTAACACGTTATTTTCTCGCGGATTAGCAAAGTAATATTAAATTGCTTGCTTTAACGCTTCTTAAGCTTTCCTCTTCTACCGGACCTAGTCCGAGAAGTCATAGCCAGGCATGTGCTGCACACGAAACAGAAACCTGCTCAAAGTAACACGAGATAAAGTAAGGCATTCTTGGTGTGAAATGTCGATCTAGGTGTATACTTTTAGGACACAGCTCGCCACCTTGATTCTAGATTTCTTTAACTGTCCAATACCTACTTACCAATTTGATTTTTCAGGGAATACTTATGACAACAAGCGACCTCTCTGGATGCTGCAAGCAGTTTGGCGTTGCTAAAGCTATAACGGCTTGTATCTATGAGGAGTTTTACAATCAAGTAAGTTATCGAATATGATTATCTGATATGTGGGTCGGACAATGTAGGTGAATGATGATATGTCCTCATACGTGTCCTGACGTTTATATAGAATACCTTGCCTTATTACAAATCAGTAAGGCTTATGAATGGTCAATTACCTACGTGTGTTCACGATGGTATCTCGTTAGCTATCAGTCTTTGCACGAACTAAGAGGATTTTGAACCTGAGGAAGCGGAAGGGTACGGCCCGTACCTAACACGGGGCGAGAAGACAAGCGGGGTTGCCCATGATTCTCCGGAAGCTCTGATCGTATGCGAAGCGTCTAACCGGCTTCTAAATTGCTATCGTTATAGGGTGACAAAGAGCGTGAGATGGGCTACACGCCACTCAGCATGATGGACCGCAAGCGCTCCTTGAACCAGCCAGCCGAGCAGATACAGTTTCTCTGCGTGGTGGTGATGCCTTGCCTACTGTTGCTTCAGCATGTCTTCCCCAATACAGCTCAGCTTGCGGATAGTTGCAGGTAGATAAGTCATCATCATCAGTTCATCACCCCAGTTCCATTTTACACGCGGGGTCTGTTATGAATATTATGATAACTCTCCCGCTCCAATTCGAACGACTTGTGGCTTAGCCGCACCTTCAAACTGCTGCGCCCGTTTTTTATTGGCGGATTTGCCCTAAGACCCAAGTAGGCCCAGGCCTAGGGCGGCAACGGCACTTTGTATGATGGGTGCTGACAAAGAGAATTTGAAATAGAGGTGGATTGTCAAAGAAAACTTTGTAGCCACAGTAAATTTACTTCCATTTTGGACACATTATTAAAACTTTACGCCAATTGACTTTGATCCTTATTCTTTCACTAGTACGTCTAGTTAGTACTTACTACAGGGCCTGGGGCCGATATATCTATATAAAACAATACTGCAAATCCGCCACTGTCCAAGTATAAAAAGAAAAAGTGAACGATGATGGGCTCATATAACTAAAAAGCAGGGCCCGTACTTTTCATGCCGTTGACGTAAAAATGACGTAAATTAACATACCTACAGGGAGTTTTTTACAACACTACAAATTTAGATAACTTACTTATTGACGGGTATCAAAATAGATACTAGTTACGTGAATAAAAGCTTGTTATGCTGTTAAAAATCAACAATATGTATTATTTAATAAATTAATAATCTATTATTATTTATTTGAGTGACAATAAGATGAAAGTCAGTTAGACGTTTCTGTACTGATTGTCAAGTATATGTATCAATTAGCTAAAGAGGTTGACAAATGATTAATTATTACAAACATACTAATTGGAATCATACTCTTTTTTTATACCACGACGGTGGCAAACAAGCATACGGCCCGCCTGATGGTAAGCAGTCACCGCAGCCTATGGACGCCTGCAACCCCAGAGGAGTTACATGCGCGTTGCCGACCCTAACCCCACCCCCCTCGTTGCTATCAAATATGCTTACATGTGCGTTGCCGACCCTTTAAAAACCTGTACACTCATTTTTTGAAGAACCCCATACTGTAGACCCTCGGGAAAACCTCAGAAGAGAGCTCATTCCACAGCCGGAGCGTCCGCGTAGTGTGACGTCATTCTTCTGTCAACGGCATGAAATGTACGAGCCCTGCTAATAAGACTTAACGTCGAATTTGATCCGTTGCTGTTAAGCTAGCGATGGTGCCACATACATTTTTAAAATCTAAGCATAAAGTTATAATTGTACAGGGTATAAAACGGCGTTTGGCACAGTATGCCTATGCTCGGTGCGACCCAGTTGGTATTATTAACTACAAAGTACAAAAAAAAAGTAACATAAATACTTACTCAAATTCTATAACTTGGTTTTGTTTAGATCCACCCAAGAATCGTGGCACGAGGAGATCGAGATCCGCGGCCAGAAGCTGTGGAAACAGGACGATTCCCTCGTGAGCTTTGGACGCAAAATCATCAAATACACCCCACAGGAGTAGGCGGACGATTGAATATGCACCTTATAGCGAGGAGCTAAGCTATGTTTGTTTTCGCTTTGTACAGTGTAATACTTTGTCTGGCATACCTATCGTGGCACAAAGTAGTTGAATATAACTAGCTGATGATCATAAGGCCTTTAACATCTTGACAGATGATTTTATGCAACGATTGTATGTGAGGAACAACGTCTCTCGTGGCTGTATAAGCCATTGCGGGACCGGCATTTGCGACCACATTTGTGACAGCTAAACGAGGGAGCCAAGTCGGCAACAACTTCAGATAGCTGATGATACCGGTGTGAAAATGAGGCAGATAAGTGGCCGCGGTTTAAATACTTATACATATTACAGTAGATAAGCCGGGGCTAATTCGTTCTGTAACGTAATGTGTACTGATTTCCTTAATATCCTATGAGAACAGTTGCCTAAAAATAGGCAAGCCGGTGGGAATCGACTTCTTCCGACACTACACCACTGTTATTATAGTCTATACTTTTTTTTATATATGGCTTTTTATTAATTTGCCAGTTAAACGTTCCATATGGATCTAAAAAGTATAGGAACAGATTAAAACAGAACGGTAACGAATTCCCACTGTATGACAGCAGCACCGAAGTTTAAACGTCTGCCGTGCCCCTCTAATTCAACGCCGATGATGCGTTCTCTTTCTCGTCCACTGGCAAGCGTATTCTAATTTTAATAAGAGGATGTGTATTAGATTATTAGGATTAAATATGGCTCAGATCTGTCAGAATCAAAAGTGACGTTTTTGGTTGAAGAAAATGTCACTTGACACTGACAGATCAGATATCTAATTCACATCCTCTTAGGGGTCATCCGTAAAATTACATTTTTCATACATACGAACTTTATGATTGTTTGACCCCTCCCTTCCTCCTTGTCACAATTGGTCACATTTGGCAACCCCTTCGCCTGGTATGACGTTACATATTTGGCAATTTTATTCAACAAAATCAGCAATTATCATTATTTTAGTAAAAAAATATTTTTAATAATAGCGTTATTTGACATTTTATGTTCCGAAACCGATTAGGAATTAAAATTTCACGATTAAAAACGATATATCATTGCAAAAACTAGTTATTTACCTGTACAGCGAATAAAGTAAATTCTAAATAATTTTCGGTTACAGGTGAAAGTGACATCACAAAATTTGTGACTCCCCCTCCCATCCCTCAACGTGTCGTAATTAATGGATGACCCCTTATTAAAATACGCCTCAAGACTGCCTCTAGCTGCTCAGAGCAGTCGCGAGCCGAACAATTGAGTGATATACCACTGGGTATGGGTAACTTCAGCTAGTTTGTGCTTTGTTTGCCTATCCATTCTAAGTTTGAATGTGAATAAATATTTAAGTTTTGAAAAGCTGAATGGGTTTAATTCATTTGAATCCTCAAAATAAACTATAAAATAACTATATCGTCAGGTGGCAACCAAAACTCACCATTGACCGCCAAATACGTCAACAGAGGGCCTACCACGATCGACGTGTTTGCCTACCTGTCACACTCACGGACGACTTTACAAGTGCGACAGAGAGGCAGCACGTCGAACGTGATTCGCGGTAAGCCCTCTTGACGCGCGCGGCTGCAGCCCAATATCGGCAATATCAACCTTCGTGCATTCCGACCAAAATCAACGTCGTTTTCTTACTACTACAGTTCACTTTGACTATGAACTCCATCATCATTGGCCTTCAAGTCTATTACGGACTATAGAAACAGTGTCAGGTAGGGCAACGTTTTTCCTGGCTGTGTAAGCCAATACGGGAGCGGGAAACACGCCCACAAGCCTGGCAGGTGTAATGTGCCCGTGGCGAACAGTGGGCCTGCCGCGAAAACCGAATTTCGCAAATTGCGGGGATCTTGCTCTTTTACTCTCACTAAGACGTAATTAGAGTGACAGAGAAAAATGCCCGCAATTGACGAACTTCGATTTTCGCGGTTGTAGCCCAGATGTCGCTTGACTACTATGAACTTATTGTGGTAATTATGTGAGTATCGGTGAACCCCACCTCTTCAATAAAACACAATAGTGACATGATAGCAAATTTATTTCATTATACCCTATTATGATCGACATAATACGTAACCGAATGTTAACTGGCGTTAGACAGATACCTGACATTTATACTCTCTGTATATCTAAACAGTCATTTATCCTAACCGACAACACATGCTGTTCAAATTAGATAATTATATAAAACTACATTACATGGCGACTTTAGAAAAATCGTATCTTAAGAAGTGACTTTCAAAAGTGCTTATTTCTCTATGAAAACCATACAAAAATAAGTCCTCTTGAAAAGACACTGAAATGTTGCTCACGAGTTGACTGCCATTTCAATTTTTTTTTAGAGGCGATCAATCGTACGGCCCGCGTAATAAAAAATTGCCTTAAACTGACGATAACAATTCCAACATATACGTTACAATATGAAAACGTGGGCGTGATTAGTGTGGAAAGCACTTATTTTAGAACTAGTCGTTGGCAAGAAAAAGTCCTAGAAGTACTGCATCAGACAAAGACTTTGCTATAGCGATGTCCTTATCTCTCCTAAAGGCAATCAACTCGTGCGAATGACGCAGTACGACCTTTCGAAAGCATGCCTCCAATTACCAATTTTGTACACCCATGGCGAAAAATATTTTTAAAAAGTCAATTCATTTACCTATGCCTGCAGGCACTGTTGAAAATACTTCGATTATCGGCGAATGGTCACCATTGGTCCGATTCTCGAATCGATAAAATTTGAGATAGAGAATCTCGAATAGAACTCGATTTTAAAAATCGTACCATAGACAACACACTAGCGTTTCTTCGATGAGAATCTATTTTATTTGTATTCCAAGTGACTAAAATAAAATGTAGTCGTGTTCTTATTTTTGTCACTTTGGCTGTTTAGATATTTTTGACTTTGACAGCAAATTTTGAATACTAATCGAAGAACTCTAGAGTGGAATAATACCCAAACGCCTGCTTGGTGTTACAGGAATTTACATAGGTGAAGTTTCTGCCACGGAACCGACATAAGATCTTATGACGTCTTACTATTAAACCCATATATGCCTATTGGGTCGTTTTTAACCTACAGAAAAAAAAAAATTATGTTTTTAAAATGAGTAAAACAGCTGTAGTTCTGCACATATATGGCTTAAATCTTATTAGATTAATAGAGTTAGACCGAGCTAACTATGCATCTAATTTGACAGCACAGAGCGTGGAAGTGTTATCATAAACATCAAATGTCTATGAAATTATGACGTTTAAAATAACACTTCCACAGTATTTTTTTTTATACTACACGCTGGCAAACAAGCATACGGCCTGCCTGATGGTAAGCAGTCTCCGTAGCCTATGTACACCTGCAACCCCAGAGGAGTTACATGCGCGTTGCCGACCCTAACCCCACCCCCCTCGTTGCTATCAAATATGCTGCAGAGAGGTAGTTGGACCGACTCTAGGCTTAGACTGACTTATCAGTGTCACATATGTACGCCAATTGTGTATGCTTAATAATAAGAAAGGTCATAAGTTCTTATAAAACGGTGTTGTGGCTGCCTATGTTTTTAATTTTTAATCTAAGTTTAAACTAAATATAAGTCTAATTAGATTATAATCCCATGAATGCTTCGAGCCTAGAATTGTTTATTTCGTTTTTCGCCATCTTTAAATCGATTCGACTTCAACTTCATTTTGAAATATCGAAACAATTCCGATCTTTTTTCCGTTAACAATCTAGGCCAGAAGCATCTTAACTCATACCAAAAAACCAGGGTAATAAATACACTTAGCTAGCTCAAACATGATGAAACTCCCGCGGAAAAGAGACCCCACTATATGAGAGGGAGAAGTAATGTCTCGTTTTAGAGGTCTCTTGCGCAGGAAATTAATTGAAAAAAAATGGCGAATGAATACAAACCAATGAGATTTTATGTATACAAAATAAAGTAAAATTACCTTAATGTTTAATCTATTGACTATAACATATAATTACTCGCAATGCTAACTGAATATACATAGAGATTATGAACGCTAAACAATTTCAACAATTCCAATAATATTGCTTAATTTCAAACAATAACTAATTTTGTTCTAATTTTATTAATGTCTACACATTTGAGTCGTGTCACAGCGAATAACGTTGAGTACTCAAATGTAGACACAGCATAATGATTCACTGTTCGCACCAGATCGTTGCAGTCTGAACGCAAAAATAAATATATTTTTAATCTGTGGAATGCAGTGCCGTATAAGAAATCCGTCGTTATTTTCCATCGCTCGCGGTTATTGCATTCGTGATATTTTAATATGATCACTGATACATTATCTATTACTTTGGAACAATCCCCCCATTTAATTATTAGTGCTGTTAGTGTAATTTAAACAAATAAGTTATTAGTGTAAATAGATAATTAGTATTTTAAATAATAGCTGGACCGAAGAGCCAGGGTCATTAATTATCAATGACAAGTACAAAGTCTTGTCAAGGAAAAATCATTGTGTTGTAGACTTGAGAACTTTAGTCATTATAACAATTTGTGTAGTGATTTATCTTGGTTAAACCCAGATGTATTCTTTAAACTCTCAGTCCAAGTTAACTTGTCAACTATTTGTTATTTTAACAGTGATATTAATAAACAGTTATTTCAAATTTGACTAAAACTCTAGAATTTATCTGACTCAGCCTCCAAAGTCCAAACTATCAGAGCATGGAAACTAAATTAAAACTTTCACCTAGTGAATATGTATTGTATAAAACTACTTTTTAAAGAAAAGACACTTACCAATTTACATAGAACTCCTGGGTTAAAACAAACACTTGATGAGATCTTAATTCAATTGATTATGCCAATACCTACTCATACACATAGAGAATATAAGAGATCTTTTTCTCACGCAAAATTTGTTTATAATAGCACCCTTTCGTTTCTAACTCTTTCTATTAAAAAGATGGGTAGTCTAATATTAGACGTGACTTATTTCACTTACTGATTTTAAAGAGCAATTATTTTGAGAAAGATGTCATATTACAAAGACAATTACAGAGAATGCCTGGATTTTTTTATCAGAATAGTTAAAAGATGGGAGCAATATTATCCTGTGTATGATATTCTTAATACTAATTTACCCCCTTGTATACATCTAAAACATATCTAAACATCACCCTACAACCAAAAGTATCTCTCCTTTAAAAAGTAGTTTACAACTTATCTGCTTAAATATAGATTGTATGAGCAGAATTGTTCCAAAGTTGGGCGGAGTGTGATTATTATGTGTTCCGTATCTTGCCGGGGACGTAGTTCTTGTCGATGGTCGGCTCCTGCAGGAACATGTGCAGGCAGCGCTCGTTTTGTGCTAGCGGGTGCCCGGCTATCTTGTTGATGAACGTTTCTAAGCCTGAAATGTTAGACAGGTGTTAAAAGTTAGTGATGTTGCGAAATAAATAACACATCACAATTAGTGGAAACTATTATCATTATATTGTGAAAAGTGGCAGGAATGTGCATTGGAGAGGACCAAATGGCGGAAAAGAGTAGAGGCCTTTGCCCAAGAGTGGGGCACTCTTATTATTTTATATATATATTCTAGTAAAAAATATATAATTTTCTTAGTGCATTTTCTACACTTATACAATAACAGAAAGTTGATAAATATCACTAGCATATTTCTTGGTCATTGTCAGAGCTTGAAAATAGCTCTCCAAAATATGCCATGTAAGTGGCTAAACAACAACAACAACATGTGACTAAAACCATAAAATTAGTTGACCGTAGCGTTTGCAAAGGTCTTCATTTTCTCAGGATGTTCTCCTCTACAGGTCACAATTCTTAACCTATTCTCATGAAATTTTGTGACCAGATCTATGGTTAGTAATTTTTTTTTATTAATCCCGTCTTTGAAAATTTGTCAAAATGCGGAAATTGGCATAAAGAACTTAAGCGCCAATAGCTACCAATAGCGTCTATGGTGAGTTCCCTGTGGTAACAAGTATTTTTCACTTACATTTTCTAAGCTTAACGCGAGGACTACAGCTCACAGACCCACTAGCTTTATTTAAGCATGACTCAAAACAGTTTAAATTCAACATCTACGTTATTGACAGGCTTTGAAATATTGATTAAATGTACCTCATTCATGTTCTAAAAATAGATTTCAGCTAGTCTGCTACATGGCACATTTGTGTAGAGTTTGCTATAGTGCAAAATATTGATAATATGTTAGGTCAGGGCCAAATCTTGTTAATAAGATGATCATGAAAATTTACAAATACAAATTATTTATTGTTTGAATGTGAGTAGTTTAGTTTTTAACACATACCTTTTCTGCGGTCCTCTATAAATTCCTCTTCAAATATGCCATCATCTCCACGGAAAGGCAATTGCCTCTTTAAAGCTTTGCCTGGCAAAGGTGGTACCACAATCTACAACACAAGAATATAGTCAATAAAAAGAATTAGTACTTTAACCATTTACCGACTTCATTATTTAACCCTTGAAAGTTGTTTATGAAAATCTTTGCAAAACAGTTTCGTTGGTCAAATATTATTGTTGTTAAAGTGATAACAATTCGACCGTTTATCAGCAATGAGTCAAACAAAGTGGGCATACCTTACTGTCTCGTTCTAATTCGTTTCTGAGCCACTCGAAGTCGCTGTACCGCCGCCTCACGCTCGACTCCTTCACTTTGAACACGGGCAGATTGGTCTGCAAGCAGGAAATGGATTCTACATCAATAATTGCCGCAAATCGGCAGATTGACAAGCCGAGCACGCTCACCTTGGCCCCTGCGATACGCCCACAAAAAACAAAACAAACTTACCGACGAAGCGTAAACAGATAATCTAATTACTCTACTCTATTAATAGATGCTTGGAGAAGTTCTCACCCTCATGCGGACTTCATAATCCGTATAGCGTTTCTTCCCGACTCCCATTGTCGTCACTGGGTTCACCACGTCAATTTCGAGGAAATTGGCCGGCGCCGCATACGCGTCGTCCAGCGTTTGTTTCTTAACATTTAACCGCCTCGTCGCGTCCGCTGTTGTGTCCTCAGCAGCCATCATTACGCTTTATTTCACAAACAATCACAAACTTAATAATCGGACGGCCCACTAATCAAAAGGAAATGACATGATTTGACGTTTAAAAAATCATGGCGATGTGTCATCGGTCAAGTTTAAAAATCTACCATAATCAGTGTGAAAACTACTACAAGTCTTAAAAACACCGCAATCTTTGTCTTTGCAAAATATGCCAAATTGTGCATTAGCTTTAAAAATTATGGCGATTACTTGTACAAACTCTATATATCACGAAATACCATACAGTTATTTATTGGAGTATATCAAAAAACTACTAAATTGGTAGATTTTTTCTATTGCTGGTACAACTTTGTCGTTATAAAATTCCAAGAGTGATGCAAAGGAATGGCTTGTTCTGCCAAATAAGTACAAGGTGTTCCATACAAGTTAATATTCATAAATTCATTGATCTTCAATATCATAAATATGCATTGATGCAGTAAATTCTTTGTTTTAGATCGCTGCCTTGCTTAATGGTCGCCTACTGTCTGTTGCTCGCCTAAGGTCTAAGTTACCAGTTACAGTTATGGATATGTCATATGGGTCATACTCATAGGGATCCTTCGTGCACTGCTGTTTTACTCTGTAGGCTTCTCTTCATTGTTTTTGTAGGACCACTTGCACTCTTCCATTGATAGCAAATAGAAGGGATATTTTTTTAATAAATCAACTTGACGTCATTTAGACTAATTTTATTTATTATTCCTAATAATTCCTCCATCTACTCTTACTTCGATTTCTTAGCATTAGAAATAAAGTAAGCAATCCTGACGTATTCTAAGGAAAAACCCCTCTGAAAAATAAGTCACAGCAAATATGTAATAATTATAAATCGTATAGAGTCCGACCAAGATAAGTCTGCAACGATGTTGATAGCACATGCCAACTTCTATGAAATAGGGTTGTTTCCATCTACAAATCTTAGGGTAGAATTGTATCCTAATAAATTCTTTTGGATTATAAAAACACGTTAAACTACTTTTAGGGGACCTGTAATGACCATATTTTTGTAAATATTGAATTAAAAATATCTTTTGGCACACGTCACGTGACCAAACTCGAAACGTCATTGAAGATTCTGATGACGTCACAACTCTCGGATTGACACTGTTGCCGTTTTTAGTATAAAAGTTGAATTTTAGGGCAACTTTTAGTTAATATAGAACGTAATACGAGCGTTTCAAAAAATTGGAAACAACTCTATTATGACGTATAAATAACACTTGCACTGTGCGTGCTATCAAAATTAGTTAGTTGCAGACTTATATTGTTCTAGTTCTACGATAATTTACATTATTTTGCTTTCATAACATAAGTAATAGTTTTCTAATGCTAAAAAACGAGGTATAGTGGCCTTGACTTCGTACTTATGTTTTGTTCTCACACATGGCCACAGATAATAAATAAGTGCAAGGTATATTTAAAAAAAAACAAGTGGACACGATTTAGAGTAATTTTATTTATTCCTTATATTTATAAATATTAATTCACATGAACTGGCTCATAGGGTCCTCCTCGCGCTGCCGTTTCATCCTGTAGGCCTCCATCTCCTCTTCGGTGGGGGCCTTGGCCTCGTACATGCTGTTGTAGGGCCGTTTCCGCTCGTCCACAGATAATAAATATGAGGCGTGCTTTTGCTGCCTTTCTTCTGCTTCTAACGCCTGTTCGGTTAAAAAAATAGAATAATAATTATAATTGCTTTCAGATTGAATTCAGATGTAGGTTCTTGTTCGTGTTTGTCTTTTCTGTTCCCGAAATTTTACTCGTTCACCGCTAAGAATCGGTGAGATCACCGATTTTCGTACATTGACGCGCATCATTTGAATACCCGGGGGTATGTCCTCGAACTACGTCCAAAAAAGAGGTATGGGCACTGTAAATGTCATCTCGCTTCGTGTAAGACACAGCACAGCGGATGTCATTCCAGATCTAGAGCAGAGCCCAACTGGGGAAGTAACTCCACCTTACAGAAAACCGCAGCCAAATAACACTACACCCTACTCATAGGGTTGTCACGTTGTGTTCCTGCCGGTGAGTAAGGTTGCCAGAGCTCAACGAGGGTGCGGAGTGTTAGGATCGGCAACGCGCATGTAACTCCTCTGGAGTTGAAGGCGTACATAGGCTACGAAGACTGCTTACCATTAGGCGGGCCGTATGCTTGATTGCCGATATATATATATATTGCTGTCAAACTCGCACAGTGACATTGACAATCGGCAATTCAGGGAACAGAAGAGACAACTATTTATAGATCGTATCATGTTATTAAAGGTAAAAATCTGACAGTCATCGTGGATGACACGATCCTATTAAGTATGTAACTGTCAAATACCTTTTTCAATTTATCTTCCTCCTTCTTGAGTTCTTTCTTGTCCTTCTTCTTCTTCTTCTTAGATTTCTTCTTTTTCTTCTTCTTACTCGTCTTCTCCGTCTTGGAGCGGTGGTCGGGCTCGGAGTCAGAGCTGCTGGAGCTCGAGGATGATGATGATGAAGAGGATTTTTCTGAGACAAAATAGAAATATGTATTAACTCTTGTCTGTGATAAGCAGTGATCAGGGTTTTGGATGCCATATCGCGGTATTTCAAGTAAAAAATAGTAACATGAATACGTCTTTAAACGCTTTTATAATGTTAATAACAGCTAACAGCATGTAAGCAGTTATTACAAGATACAAGAAATTTATTGATAAAAGTCAATGTTTTAAAGGTCATTTTGAGGTAGGTACATATTCAACTAATACTAGTAGGCAGGGATCCGAACCGGTTTTTTGGAAAAACTTTGAAAAAAACATATATTTCGGTTTATTTTATACTCCAAATATAGGACTCGGTTGTGTTTTTAGATAACGACTTCGTATTATTAGATTGCCCAATTAGAAATAAAATAATTAACAAAGAACGAAAAAATACCGTTTTCGTTCCCATACAAAAAAATACCGGTTTCCGATCCCTGCTAGTAGGTACAGCATTTTCTGGATAAATGTGACTTATTATAAAATAAAAACCATGTTTAAAGCAGAACAAATACATAATCAGTATTCAATAGGCATATATTTCAAGTCATCATTGAGGTGATTGATTGGCAACCAAAACCCCGACCACTGATGATTATTATATTAGGGTATTTGGTGCGCGAATGATTTTGTGTAAAATAATGACCAAACCATGAATTATAACCGGCCAAGAGCATGTCGCGCCACGCTCAGTGTAGGGTTCCGTAGTTACTCTTCCGTCACAATAGGCTAAACTGGAGCTTAAAGTATAGTAAATTGTTAACCAAGGGATGAAACGGTACCTTTCACCTGAGTTAAACAAATAGGCAAATTTGCATAATCAGTACCTAATTAAAATAAGTCTTTTTACTATGAAGGGAAAACTTTTTGCGATAACTCAAAAACAGCTAAACTGATCATGTCCGCTATAGTTTTCATTTAATGTCTTTCTTAAGCTCTACTTCCACGATTTTGTTCATATTTTTTGGACCTATGGTTCAAAAGTTAGAGGGGGGGGGGGACACATTTTTTTTTCTTTCGGAGCGATTATCTCCGATTATATTCACTTTATCAAAAAATGTTTCTTGAAAACCCCTAGTAGTTTTGAAATACTTTTCCAACGATACCCCACACTCTAGGGTTGAAGCGAAAAATTTCACCCCCACTTTACGTGTAGGGGAGGTACCATAAAAAAATAAAAATAGATTTTATTGTACGACTTTGTCGGCTTTATTGATTAATATATCCATGCCAAATTTCAGCTTTCTAGCACTAACGACCACGGAGCAAAGTCTCGGACAGACAGACAGACAGACAGACAGACAGACAGACAGACAGACAGACAGACGGACATGGCGAAACTATAAGGGTTCCGTTTTATGCCATTTGGCTACGGAACCCTAAAAAATAGGTAGTATAGCTGGGGTATAGACTTTTTCATTAAGTAAGTCGTTAGTTAGCTTCTGTCCGCATCTTCGCCCGCGTAGAATGTGACTGTGTGATGATGATGCAGGGGACAGACAGACAAGAGTTACCTTTTTCTTTCTTGTCTTTTATCTTCTCAGCGGGCTCCTTGAAGACGGCGCCGGAGGCCGCGGCGGCCGCGGCGTGGTCCCTCGCGTCCAGCGCCACCGCCTTGCCGGCCTCGCCCACGCAGTACGACATCTGAAACAACCGTGTTCGATATCATCTTTTACAAAAGAAAACAGACTTCAAAAACCAGTATGCCGCAATCTTAGGGGGCGTCCATTAATCGCGTCATATTGTATAGGGGGGGGGAGGGGGTCAGCAAAAAATCATCAATGATCACCACAGGGGACGGGGGGGGTATGGACACGTATCACGTGTATTTTTTTTTTCATCTGTGCTATACTGTATTATAGTCAATAAAATAAAAATAATAGTTTTCCGCCCTTATTATCCTTCACGTGTACTTAGGTTCATTTGTTAGAAAACTGTTCTTTAGTTATCGAAAAAAATACACGTCATATTGGATGGGGGGGGGGGGGGGTCCTGAAAATATCACCAAAGATCACCATGGGGGAGGGGGGGGTCTAAAACAAGCCAAAAACGTATGACGCGATTAATGGACGCCCCCTTATCAACAGTTCCAATTCAGCAAACGCTTTTCGAGTATATTTTCTTTTCAAATATCATACCTATAAGTGGTTTGGGTATTCAAAACACAGACATACAGTTGTGCGCAATATAATAGCAGTACACTCTGCGACGAAGATCGTCTTATAGAAAAGTTTATTTTTTTCCGGATGACTTGGGTTTAGATGTAAAGCTTTGATTGGAAATAATAGGAAAGATTCTAAATTACAATTATAGTACACAAGTGTATTTTTTCGTAGGGTTTAACGTTTTTATAGGAATTTCCGCAACGTAGTAAAAACAGCCGATTTTCATGATATTTTTTTTTACTTCCAATATCATTTAAGTAAAGGTTACAGTTAATTTTCAAATACTAATAATCGGTTAAACCTGACCTAAATGGTCCTGACCATATCCAAGCAAAATACATTTTCCAAAAATTTGGTATTACTCCAGGTGTGGACGTATGCGAGGCGCTAAGTGAATAATTTCGCTGACTGTACTTTTTTTTTTAAATGTTTGTTACTTCATGACTCCATCATTTCTGAACCGATATTGAAAATTATTTTCTTGATTGAATTTATATACATACAGGTTCCGTTTTTGTCAAAACTCAGTTCTGATGATGGGATCCATGAGGAATTGAGGGAACTCTTCAAATGTGAAAGACATACATATAGTGATTTTTGTATTTTCATCAACAAGTCAAGCATTTACATTTAAAAAAAAGTGACATTTGATGAAGTGGAACTGCTCATGCTGATCAGAATAGAACTCTTCAACGACGCATAGTTTCCGTTTGGCGATTTGTCGTCTTCGTTATGTTTGTTAGGCAAATTAGGTTTTCAAGACATTTTTTTTTTAAGTTGATTGTATGAAATCCAAAATCAACAACAATCTTTCATTCACCAGTCAAAAACCGATTTCAATGAGGGGCATTGAAGTCGGTTTTTTTTCTTAAAAATTATTACAATCCGATTAAATTATGTTCCTGATTCTATTTTTATCCCCTTTTCAGACAATCACTTCCTCTCCCACATTATTGAAATATTCCGTCTTTTGTTGTGGAAATGCTTGCGTGCCTACACTGAAAAAAATAGATAGCCGAACTGGTTTTGTAACTTTACTAAATAACTAAACTACGGTTATAAGAAAATAAACTTTGCATAAATTTACAAACTTATTTTGTAGTGTATACCCAGTACCTGAACACTGATAGCCAAACACGGTTTTGTAACATATAACACATAGTTCGCAAGTCCCAATTTTTGTGTAAACAGTAACCAAAATTTTGTTACAGTTATGCAAACATTTCTTTCAGTGTATATTACACCGTGTCCAATAAGTTCGAATACAAACTTTTAGCACTTGCTGTATAGACATACGGATCGCTGGCTATAAAATTATTATTTTAATTTAAAAAGTATATTGACATAAACATAGTACTATAATTTCATAAGTCACGTATTTTTAGTTTGGCTTCAATACACGATGAAGTACGTTCGTGAAGAAATTATTAGAAAATTCCTTAAAGGCGACAGGCCATGTGCTATATTCAAGGCGTTACAACCCCATGGAATTAAACTTGTGACTCTTTTGAGAAACGTTTGAAACTTGTAAAAAAAGTTAAAGGTGGAGTAATTCCAAAACATTTGTTGTAAATATTGTATATAAATGTGGCTTTCATTTAATATAATTTTCATAACATAAACTACGCGTACATTTATTTCATTAAGGATCATAACTGTATTCGAACTTATTGGACACGGTGTATATTGTACAATACCTTATAGCCTAGCGGTAAGAGAGTGAGACTTGCAATCTGGAGGTCGCGGGTTCAAACCCCAATTATTTACAAAAAACTTTTAAGTAGCCAATTAGGCAATCCTATACGTCCTCGTTACATTTCCCGAAGTAACTAAATCGCTTGTACATATTGGGACCGTGCGAAGTGCATGGTGGGGGTAAGTAAAGCGATCCCAGCGCATACGGTGGTAAAAATTTGAACTAACTGCGGATAGCGTCTTTAACATTTCGTACAATTATATGGCTCGAAATGAAACTTTGATTTACGATTACTCCTGAAATATTCATTTAAATTGTATGGTGTAAGGGACCATTGTAATCTGTATGAAATGCTTAATATAACTAACGTATTTATTTTGGTAATTGTTAATAATGTATCCATGTAAATAGCTTTGCAAATGCCACATATTACGTGATCTTTTTACGAATATGTATAGTAAGTTATCCATAAAAGATAGACATTTAACATCGCGGACTTTTTTGTAGACCTATGAATGAGAAACAACCCCACCATACATTGTTGTTATAGCTCAAACGGATTAGGCAGCGTTTTCGATTAAAGCTCCTAGCCAGCGTGATTTTTTCCGACAACATCGTTATATTTCAAACAATTTACACAAAACCTTAACAAGTTATATACTTAAGCCTTCCTCAAGGATCACTCTATTGATAGATGAAAGTCGTATGAAAATCCGTTCAGTAGTGTTTAGTCTTGGAGTAGTTTTATAAGATGTAGTGAATTGACGTTTTCTCCTAGACTTGCGGACACTAGGTTGCGTGACAGTCGTGCACGCTCCCAATACCCCCTTATTCATAAAAGTCTAATAGTTACGATGCCGCTAATAATCGTTTGTCCCTTTCCATCATACCAATACGTCGGAAAAGGACAAACGATTATTAGCGGCATCGTAACTTTAGTATACGTTTATGAATAAAGAGGGGTTAGTGTACATACCTTGATAAAGGAGTGGCAACACTTGTAGCCCCACTGCCCGTCGCGCCAGTACGAGCCCCATACGGACGTGTGGTTGTTGATCAACACATCTTCTTCGTATTTGCTCCTGAAATCAAATACTTTGACATAAACAACTAGTAATTCGTAAACAGAGACCATGCAACACATTTGAGCCCTCTTAACTCCATAACCTCCAAGCCGGTGATCTTACTTATGTTCAAACTTCAAAATTGTATTAGGTCATTACCTATGAAATTGGCGTTTTGTATGGAGAACTTTAACGAAATTCGATTTTTCATACAATGAATTTTGCGGATTATTTTGTGATGGTATTTTCAAACCAAACAAATTTTTGCCAGTTATCTGAGACATTTTTAAGGCACATTTTCTATCCCATATTTTTTTTATAAATCTGTCCCGTCAGAAAAATATAAATCATTTAAATACTCGAGCCGGCAGCACATGAAAAGAGCTGTTTTCAGGGCGGTATTCTGAATACATAAAACAATAAAAGTAGCAAATAATTGTATGTAAAAACGTTGTTATGTAGAGCACTAATGAAATTAAAAAATACTTCGAAGTTACTATTAAAATAAATAAACTATGACATGACTAATACTTATGAACAAAAACGCCAATTTCATAGGTAATGACCCAATATTTATAAAGTGCATTCCTAGTAGGGTAAATGATAAAAACTATTTTTCGCTCTTAATTTTTATAATAATAAAAAAATCTAAATAAGTTAAGCGTATGGGCATAGCTATTGTTAATATACATCAAATTGTATAAAAAAAATTCATAATGTCAATATCCAGAGAGTAAAATGGGGACTACGTTTGTATGGAGAAACGGCCGTCCTCTTTCTTCATAAAGTCCCCGGCAAGGTCGGCCGAATTTCACCTTCCCATACAAACGAAGTTTCGTTATCATTTTTTCCTACTCCTCTACTGTTATCTGTCATTTATGCATTCATTAACACGAATATAAGAACATACATAAAAGATTTCAAGAAAAGTCTATATTGTCTATTCCTCATAAAAGCTCTTGTGCTTTTATAAGCTATAATGTTACTGCGATTAATGGCTACCAACCTAACAAAACCAAAACGAATACAGTTTTAAACTAAGTGCATTGATGCCAATTTACAAAATATTCATTTGGTTGCATACTAAAAATAATTACTTCATAAGTCAGAAACACGCATGTGACACCCGTAATATAGCAACACCCATAGACTACGAAGACCGCTTAGCGTTGCTTGTTAGTCTCCGTAGGCTACGGTGGCCAAAATTGAGAAAAAACTGTCCAAAAAATTAATTTAGCAAGTAGCAAGTACCAGGGCCTCATGAGTTACGAGGAGGTGTCGCCGACCGGCCGGCCGCGGCCCGGGGCGGGCCGGGCGCGTAACAAGGTATGCTCGCGCATCTTGGCTATATACTTTTGCTGTAATTTGTTTACCTAAATTAAGATTTATTTTTGTTGACTCGTAGGAAAAATATTGTATGCAACGTTGTATAAGTAGGTCAAAAAATTCTCGTGGCGTATTCCTTTACAATGTTCGCCTACGCCTTCGGCTCCGGCTCACATTGTAACTAACGCCACTCGCCTTTTTTGACCCTTCTTATACAACTGATGCATAAAATACTATAAAACTACGGGTTGGATTGTAATGAAACTTTGCACATATAATGACATGAGGTACCTGAGGTAGTCCTGAAATTAGTTTATATAGCTACAGTTTATTAAACGAACGAAATAGTGCAAAAGCAAGTTTTGTATAAAAAACTTTAAGTCACTGTATTTTTCTAACTGTGGTGTCCGAAGCTACATAAACTAATTACAAGACCTATACCTACCTTATGTAAGTACGAACGTTCAGAGCAATCTAGCTAGTCGTTTTAAAATTTGCTGGGGACCCTTAAAGCATTGGCAATCATACAGTTAAATAGGGAACTAATATAGCTTACTTGGCAAGTTGTTTCTCGGGTCCGTTGACGATGGTTCCGTCGCGGTTGTACTGCGTGAACACCTCGGTCTGCGCGAGGAGCAGCTCGCGCGGGGGAACCTTCAGATGTTCTTCGCCCCCGTACTTTTCCAGTACAGATTCTTTCACCTGTAAATCGAAACAGCGTCATTTAGTACGAACTAAACAAAACATGTTCAAATCTGGGATCATTATTCCCAAGAAAAAATCTTAATAATTAATGATTACACACATCAGCGCTATTCGTGTGGTCCCATATTCCTAAGACATTTAATTAAAGAGAAATCTGGTAACACGTTTTAGAAACATTATATTACCATACGAAACAGCGGTATATAACAAACCAATTGTAAACTAAACACAATTTGTACAAGTCTGCGGTCATTATCCCAACAAAAATCTTAACAGCGAGATTCAAGATTTTAATTACATGGGACAGCGCCATCTATCGAGCTATTTTAAAATTAAATAAAATGTCTACCAGTCTGGAGTCAGTATCCCAAGAAAAATCCTAACAGCGCGATTCAGATTTTAACTACATGGAACAGCGCCATCTATCGAGCTATTTGAAAACTAAATAAAATGTCTACCAGTCCGGAGTCATTATCCCAAGAAAAATCCTAACAGCGCGATTCAGGATTTTAACTACATGGAACAGCGGCATCTATCGAGCTATTCGAAAACTATCACGTTGTATTCGTATGAATTTGGAGTCGCTCCATAAACATCTTAAGAGCACGATTTAGGATTTAAATTACACTGAACACCGTCATCTCGTATCAGTTTATATACTAAATGGTCTGGACTTGTTACAATTTAAGCAGATTTTGGAGATATTTGATAATGCTGGGAGTTGAGGGGTTATTTCTCTTTAAAATTACTAAATACTTGGAGCTACAGACTTGCTACTGGATCTTATGGAACTTGTGTTACTTTCGCTGTTAACACCTGCATTTTAGTCGGTTCAAATCAAAGTGAGTTTTAATAATGTGTCGACAGATGGCAGTAAATTTACTGTGGCTACTTTTCTTTGATAATCCTCCATTTCAAATTCTCTTCGGTCCAAACTACAAATGTACTTACGTCACGCAGCACGCGAGCTTATAGAATTTTGGCATTGCTGGGAGTTGAGGCCTTAATTCTGTTCATAAATACAAGTGCGACTGACCTGCGACTTGAACTTATGGAACTTGTCATGGTACTCCCGCTGCAACACTTGCAGTTTGGTGGGCTCGGCCAGCAGGTGCACGTCGACGCCGCGCGCGTGCGCCTCCCACGCGAACAGCTGCGCGGCCGCGTGCGCGCGCGTGTCGCCGGTGAAGCGGACGAAGTTCTCGCCCGTGTAGTCCGACCTGATCAACAAAAAAAAGTTTTTCTACTCGTCAACTGTAATGATTGAAATAAGATTTCGTATACCAAACTATAATTGCGTGCTTTTCAGGTGTGCCTTCGAGCAACACCGGCTTCCGACACGTCAGAAGGGAGGAGCCTAAGCGATATCTTACCGAACAAATCATTCTGACATTTTTTGCGGAGAAAACGTGCACACAGTCGCACTTCTCACTCACTACATACGAAATCCAATCTGTTATGACGACACAAATACATAGAAAATGACACACGTCAAAGACAAATCTTGCACACCTCGATCTCTTTTTGTGTACGGACGAGTCACAACATGCACCGCCATAGGCACAGTTGTGCCGATGCTTTGGCAGAGGGGAAATAGTATGAATGTCGTCTCCCTTCCCTGTGTTGCTCGAAGGTGGGCGCCCAACTCAACTAACATAAAGTTTCGCTATGCTGCTGTGCAATTTAAGAATAAAATTACCAATCACGTGCCGCCGCGCTCCCTAAGAACGGGGGAAGGGCGGGCGGGGGCTCGCACGTTTGTCTTTGACCTACATTTTCGTCTACTGAGATACTTGCCAATTTTCATTACTTATTTAGGTTTTAAGTTAAAAAATAATAATTAGGTCTGTAACCTTCGACGCCTAACCTGTCAAAAAATACCTATTCGGCATTCAGCCACGATTGAAAATTATGTAAAAATATTTTAAACGGCTGTTAAACTAATCAAATTAAATAATTTTAAATATAAACAAAAATATTAAATTATAACCGTCAGTATTTAAAAAGTAAAACTCATTTATGCTACTTAGTTTGTATGAATAAGTGACATGCCTAATTTTTTTTTTTAACTTTTTTTTCACAATCCATAACTCCCGCGGCATAAAATTTAGGCCTTTGTCCTTCAGTGCACCTGCATGAAATAAGATCTTTTCGAAAAGAATTTTGGCCCATTTATTGATTAGTTTAGGCACACAATTTAGTAGGGTCGACTTGGAAATGGAATAATTTTCCAAATGAAATAAAGTGTTTCAAATAAAAATAGTGACTTACTCAACAGTTTCGGGATTAGGATTGTCCCTCATGGACCTGGTCTTGGGGTCGTAGTAGGCCGAGTTCGGGTCGAGATTCCGCAAGTACTTGGCCGTGTCTTCTCTAATACGCAGGTTGCGCACTGTGATGCGCTGCTTTGAATCCACCTGCAAAAATACGGTGTTTTTATCTTGCTCTTAGTTGATAAACCTACCTTCGCTCCGCTTTAAGGACTGCGTAAAGCGCGACATGGTTGCGTTTAATATCAATTGCTACTCATGGGAAGAGCTCGCAACAAACCGCGTTGAGTGGAGGAACAGCCTTTTAAGATGTCGCGAAACCCATGAGAGGTCCTGGTTTCAAGACTTAGCCCGAAAACGGGCAATAAAACAGATATGTGATGAGGGTCGCGTCGTTGCGGACCCTCAGTTTATTTGCCATAAATGTGGGCGACTATGCCGTTCAAGAATCGGTTTGTATAGCCACGAGCGGCGCTGTCGCTAGATCATAGATGCTGCTTAAATCATCTGTAAAGATGTATGTAGTTGATATAAATAAATATTAAAGGGCATTATTACACACAAAGATTTCAAAGATAAAGATTACACATTGACCAAGTCCCACGGTAAGCTCAATAAGGCTTGTGTTGTGGGTGCTAAGACAACGATATACATAATATATCCATGTTTATAAGTACTTAAATACATAGAAAACACCCATGACTCAAGAACAAATATCCATACTCATCACACGAATAAATGCCCTTACCAGGATTTGAACTCGGGACCGGTCGTCAAAACCACTAATATATCCTGACTAATCTTAGCACACTCCAAACTAATCTTAGCACTGTGCGGTTTAAGAGTAATTTCCTCCCGCGGACGCTTCGGCTGTGGAATGAGCTCCCTGCCGAGGTTTTCTCTAGGGGCTACAGTATGGGGTTCTTCAAAAAAGGAGTATACAGGTTTTTAGCACATTCACTGCCGGGAACCCACCTGGTGGGCGCTCGTGAACTTTGTTCAGACCCGCTGGGCGGGTTGTTTTGTACGCAGCTATAGACCACCGGTTTCTGGGGTAGTGCGCCGTTTTTTGTCTGGCAGTGAATGTGTTAAAGGGTCGGTAAGGCGCATGTGATATCTCTGGTGTTGCAGGCGTCCATAGGCTACGGTGACTGCTTACAATCAGGCGGGCGGTATGCTTTTTTGCCACCGACTTGGTATAAAAAGAAGCCAGGTGGATTCTGGCAATGTCGACGTGTAATAGACTTTCTACTTGTGAGAAGAGAATGTTCGGTAAAATGTCGGTTTTTGTGGAAGGATAGGCTGCGAACCTAGAGTTAGACCAAGATAACTCTGCAACGATTTTAACAGCACAGACTGTGCAAGTGTTATTTATACATCATCGTCATAGAAGTTGGATGTTTAAAATAACACTTGCACAGTCTAGGCTATCAAAATCGCTGCTGACTTATCTTGATCTAACTCTATCAACTTCTACATGATAAGAGTGAGATGCAATATGGATGTCTAAGAAAAACTATTTGGAAGTTGTATTGATTTTGTATGTATGTACGTAAAGTCTTTCCTGGAATGTCCCTCCAAAGCATTGAAACTTTTGACAGCTGATTCGTTTTTACCATTGACTTTCAGGGTTTTAAAAAGCATTTTCCTTCTCAGCATATTCGCGTCCACTGCTAAACATATGCCTCTATCATGGATTTCCATGTTCTTCTGTATGAGGCAGTTCTATGCCAGGTTATTCCTGCCGTCTTTCCTGCTGCCTGCTGGCTCATGGTTTTCCATCACTTAGGCTTCCCTGTTGAAGTCTCCAGGACTTCTACTTGTTATAACTTTCTTACATACCTTTGTACCAGGCATGTCCACTTCGTCTACATATTTGTCTTCATCTTCCTCTGCATTATCATCATCTTCTACAGCTGTTGGATCTGGAATCAAAATTATTTATCAGAAAATGTTCAAACTTCTGAAACATTTCCACAAAATATCTCCACAGACAACATACAGACATGGGACTGACAGCATCATTTTAAATTGAGGATCTGTATCTCTATACTATTTTTATGTGTGTGACATAAAAATTTGCCAACGCGAGCTTCGTGTTACGCTAACGGAGAACCTGCCTAGCAGGTTGCTGGTAGTGAATGTGTTAACAACTTGTTGAAGTCTTTTAAGAAAAAGTTTCACTTTAGGTGAGGGGGGGCGAAGTGCACCATGCCGTCTTTACCTTTACCTTTAATATAACGAAAACTGCTTTTAGGATACTAGTAAATGTTACTAGTAATACTACTACAACTGAGATACGCGTCATACTCGTGAGCGGGTGCTGTTGTGGAGACTGGTCTGCTTAAGCTAACTTTATTTTTGAGTATAATTACAGTGAGACACCTCATTCGGTTCTCGAATGCTTCTTTTATCTTGATGAATAACAGTGACTTAAATCGATATAAACGGTTTATATCCCGGTCTCACGCAAAATAGGCACAATGGTTGTCGATTTGCGGAAAATGCCCAGAAGCACTAACTAACTAACTTATATCCCGGTCGATTTAAGTCTATTTAATCAATCAATCGTTTATTGATAACAAATGTTACACGTCATTTAACATTTTCTGTTAACAATTACTTATATCATTATTCATTCAAGAATGAAATCTTGATGAATGATGTAATTATACAGAATTTTGACTCTTGGGGACCCTATACATCGCTAACGATAATTTCATAAACTATTTAATCATTTAGTTCTGACACTTAGAGATATCTACACCTCTAAATAATGTTTGTTTTTTTTTTATTGTTATTATTTTAGTTTTTTTTTATTTCAACATTAAGAGACTTTATACATCTCTAAGTAATAATAATACTTTAGTTTGCATTAATATTTTCACTTAATTGTATTTTATAATTGATGTTGTGCTTGTTTTTGCTTGTATGTAAATTTCATGTTGACATGTTTACATGCTATTTGCTGAATAAATGTTGAAGTTGAAAGCTACTAGTAATATTACTAGTATTCTACACGCAGTTTTTGATATATTAAAGGTAGGCACACTCAGACGCCATGGCGCACTACGCCCCTCTCACCTTTGTACAATTTTTTTTAGAAAATAAGTATGTTTAAAGGTAAAAGGATGCTATTAAAAATACCTTGTTCCAATTTCTTAGCCCTCAATTCCCTTTTCGCCTCCTCAATTTTCTGGTACTCTTCGATGATAGCCTTGTGTTCCGATGGGTCATAGCCATTCCACCTATCCCTCTTGCCGTCGTAGCTGAGGTTCAGATTAGGTTGGTTGAACTCATCCGGTGCTATGCCTGCATTTGTGTATTTAGCACCAATCTGAATTTAGAAAATGTAAATAACTCAAAACCTTTATATTTAAAGTAAAATAGAAAATTATTGATTTTCATATGCTTTTTACATTATTACTAACAATTATAGTATTTAAAGTTTAGAACAGTATAGTACTAAGAGTCTACTAAATGGTAAATGGAACTGAAGATGGTATGTAGAAGATTGGTATGTCATACCTAAAATAATATTAAATTTGAAAAATGCCATGTTCTATAAACTTTTGCCATCCCGGATATAACAAGTAAGTTACGAGTTTCCTGTAACGATTAGTGGTTCAACTCATTATCAAATGTAAATATCGAGTCAGTTAACTGAAATCAGTATCATTAGCTAGTTACCTTTCTAGGTCGGTCCAGACAATCTTTTTTCTTATGTGTCATGGCTCCACAGTTTTCACAGGCACCTTTCCTGAATTTGGTTGCTACTTTGGTCTGAAATTTAAGATGTAAAACAAAATATAGTAAAACACTTGTAGAATGCTTTGTTCGCAGAAAGTGTTGGTATCTTATTGGGAATGATAATATGACATAGTGAGAGTAGTTATAACAATATAAAATATAGTTATACATGATTAAATTAATTCACAAGACATATAAGCAAAGGTGGCATTAGGCACGGGCATTGTGGGCCATCAAATATGGCCTCGGGGTCCAAAGGGCCTCCTGCTTCATGTAAGTATATCTTGGACACAACGTAAAAATGTTCATTATTACTTGCACAACTAGAGGGCCTCACTAAATGTACCTTGCCCACATAAAATTTTGGTCTTGCCCTGCCACTGCTTATAAGCAAATTAAATCATATTACAATTAAACAGCTGTACAATAATGTTGCCTGTTTAATCTCTATAGTTTTGTATTACCCTTTTCTAGTGACTCAGCACACAAAGGCAGTCAGATTTGAATCAACGGTATTAGAAAATGTAATTGAATTTAATATTAGGATTGTGTGACGCTAAGATGATGTGACAACGAGTTAAATTGGCCAATGAAACACTAAGAAGTATATAGCAAAATACTTATATTTTGAGAACTGACAACAATACTCACTGTATCAACACCCTTATTGTAAAATGTGTCAAGTTTGGTAAACTGGGCCTCCCTATCCTCCTGAGGTCTCTGATGCTTGAGTGTTGGCCCGGTCGTCCCATAATACCATGGTGCAGAAGATATGTACTGTGGAATGTGTGGGTTTATATCTTTTCCTGTAATACAAATGGAAAATATGATACTTTACACTGCTAAAATAACCAACAATGACTCTAATTAGTAAAGTAAGTTATAATGAGTGCTGATTTTAGAATTTAAGTACTGTTTATATCAAAATATAAGGAAATATTGATCACTGTTAGGTTAGAAAAAAAATTGCGTTTAAAAGTTATACCTGTTTCATCGACAGCAGCAGGTGCAGTACCAGCTTTTCGAGCTTCTTCTAGTTCTTTAGCTTTCCGCCAATCCTCGCGGGACTTCTTTTTAGGCTCATCATCTTCTTCACCAGCGTCGTCTTTATTGCGCAATATCTGCGACACAGACGCTCTTGTCGTTGCAGCCATTGTAGATTACGTTTTTAAAACATTGGTCTTAACTTAAAACTAGGTATTCTTAATAAGGAAAAAGCTGATGTGATTAATAAAATCCGTCTTGTTTTCAAGACAAGACGTATATCGCAAGTATATCGTATTTATTTTTATTTGACAACTTTGACAAGTTTGACATTTCAAAACGCCATAGACAATGAAGGTTTTTATTTTGTACCAGTATGACTAGCTCCACACTAGCTCCTAATATGTTTAGCCATTCAATATTTAGGTAACTTTACACGACCAGATTTTTGTTCGGACCAAATTAAATTAAGTGCGGAAAGAGAAGAGTCGTAGGATTTCAGGGCGAGCCAGTGCAATATAGCGTGCATGTACTATAGGAGGCAGCACAGGAGCCGTCAGATTTTTGGCGCGAGGCGTAAATGTGATGTTTTTTGTTCCGATGTAGCCCACAAGATGGCAGAACCTACTATGCACAAGAAAACACTTGACGTGTAAATGTGCCTGTTTATGGTTCCGATTCAGACCACAAGATGGCAGACCCTCCAACGCGCACGGTCCCTATTTCATGGTTTTTGTTATGCTGACAACATTGTCACGAAATTATAGTATAACGCCAAAGTTCATGATACTGGAATCCCGTTATCGCGACCTTTTGGCGTTATTCCATTTTTCGGCTCGGTAACCGAATCCTATGAACTAGCACAGGCACTAGTTTTCACCGAAGTGTTTTTCCACCATTTCACAGTTTCGTTTTTTTCAGAAAAATTAAATACGTCATAGACAATGTCACTTATGAGTGAGGACAATGTCATATATATAAAATGCCAGGGGGCTTACCGCGAAAACCCAAATTCGCAAATTGCGGGGATCTTTCTCTTTTACTCTTACTAAGACGTAATTAGAGTGACAGAGAAAAATGCCCGCAATTGACGAACTTCGATTTTCCCGGTAGGAGCCCAGATTCCCGATTAAATTCATATGGAAAAATACAGCAGTTAAAACAAATGTTTTTTCGGCTTTATTCGTTTTTTTCGGAAGTATTGTAATTGTAACTGAAATTTGCATTGTTTTTTTAGAAACTTGAAAAAAAAAACGCTAAATAATACACTATCACATAATTTGGGTTCAGAGTGAAAAGAAAAACAAATAAAATGTAATAAAATTTTATTATATTTCAATATACTTAATTAATTAAAAATAATGTAAATTTGTCACAATGATTAACAGAGCCAGGCAAACGAAGACTTGCAGCGAATTCTCAATACTATATGCGGTCTTTAGACATGAGACATGACTTAACTAAATACCGGCCAAGCACATGTCGGGCCATGCTCAGTGTAGGGTTCCGTAGTTACCCTTCCTTCACAATAGGCTAAACGGGATCTTTTAGCAAAGAACATTTAAAATAGAGGTAGATTGTCCGTGTAAACTTTGTAGCCAAAGGTATGGCGCCATCGCTCGAAAAGATGCCGACATACCTTTGGCCTATGTTCTAGTAGATGGCACCACTTTCATCAAAGTCAAATGGCGTTCTAAAAGTTTTAGTCATGTGTCGAAAGATGGCAGTAAATTTACTGTGGCTACAAAGTTTACTTTCGCAATCCACCTCTATTTCAAATTCTGTTTGCTATTAGTATAGGGACCGTGCGCGTTGGAGGGTCTCGCATCTTATGGCCTGAATCGGAACCATAAACATGCACATTTACACGTCACGTGTTTTCTTGTGCATAGTAGGTTCTGCCATCTTGTGGACTACATCGGAACAAAAAACATCACATTTACGCCTCGCGCCAAAAATCTGACGGCTCCTGTGCTGCCTCCTCCAGTTCATGCACGCTCCCTATAGTAGATTGCCAAGGATGAAATGGTGTCTTTCACGAGAGTTGAACACAACTTTTCATATCGAATGCGAGGAAACCAAATAAGACAAAGCAAATTTGCACAATTCAACGCCGCCTGCGTTAACATTTTCAGCTATCGCATATTAATATAGCTGCGCGCTTAACAAGGTGCCACTGTCGCCTTCACATTTCACGCTCGCTTCCTTGCGCGTCGGAAGGTTCCGCATAATAGTGGGTTAAATAAAAAAACGTAAGATTGGCAGTTTATGCACGTTGGGTATGGTGGTTGGCAGCGGTCAGTTGAGCCGGGGACGCGCACGCGCTCGGCGCTGTCGCCGGGCGGCGGGGCTCGGCTCTCGTATGGTGGCAGCGGTCAGTTGAGCCGGCGCCGGGGGCGGGGCCGGTGGTAGCTGGGGCGGGGGACGCGCACGAGCTCGGCGCTGTCGCCGGGCGGCGGGGCTCGGCTCTCGTATGGTGGCAGCGGTCAGTTGAGCCGGCGCCGGGGGCGGGGCCGGTGGTAGCTGGGGCGGGGGACGCGCACGAGCTCGGCGCTGTCGCCGGGCGGCGGGGCTCGGCTCTCGTATGGTGGCAGCGGTCAGTTGAGCCGGCGCCGGGGGCGGGGCCGGTGGTAGCTGGGGCGGGGGACGCGCACGAGCTCGGCGCTGTCGCCGGGCGGCGGGGCTCGGCTCTCGTATGGTGGCAGCGGTCAGTTGAGCCGGCGCCGGGGGCGGGGCCGGTGGTAGCTGGGGCGGGGGACGCGCACGAGCTCGGCGCTGTCGCCGGGCGGCGGGGCTCGGCTCTCGTATGGTGGCAGCGGTCAGTTGAGCCGGCGCCGGGGGCGGGGCCGGTGGTAGCTGGGGCGGGGGACGCGCACGCTCTCGGCGCTGTCGCCGGGCGGCGGGGCTCGGCTCTCGTATGGTGGCAGCGGTCAGTTGAGCCGGCGCCGGGGGCGGGGCCGGTGGTAGCTGGGGCGGGGGACGCGCACGAGCTCGGCGCTGTCGCCGGGCGGCGGGGCTCGGCTCTCGTATGGTGGCAGCGGTCAGTTGAGCCGGCGCCGGGGGCGGGGCCGGTGGTAGCTGGGGCGGGGGACGCGCACGAGCTCGGCGCTGTCGCCGGGCGGCGGGGCTCGGCTCTCGTATGGTGGCAGCGGTCAGTTGAGCCGGCGCCGGGGGCGGGGCCGGTGGTAGCTGGGGCGGGGGACGCGCACGCTCTCGGCGCTGTCGCCGGGCGGCGGGGCTCGGCTCTCGTATGGTGGCAGCGGTCAGTTGAGCCGGCGCCGGGGGCGGGGCCGGTGGTAGCTGGGGCGGGGGACGCGCACGAGCTCGGCGCTGTCGCCGGGCGGCGGGGCTCGGCTCTCGTATGGTGGCAGCGGTCAGTTGAGCCGGCGCCGGGGGCGGGGCCGGTGGTAGCTGGGGCGGGGGACGCGCACGCTCTCGGCGCTGTCGCCGGGCGGCGGGGCTCGGCTCTCGTATGGTGGCAGCGGTCAGTTGAGCCGGCGCCGGGGGCGGGGCCGGTGGTAGCTGGGGCGGGGGACGCGCACGAGCTCGGCGCTGTCGCCGGGCGGCGGGGCTCGGCTCTCGTATGGTGGCAGCGGTCAGTTGAGCCGGCGCCGGGGGCGGGGCCGGTGGTAGCTGGGGCGGGGGACGCGCACGCGCTCGGCGCTGTCGCCGGGCGGCGGGGACTCGGACAGCGGCTCGGCTCGAGGAGTGAACAGCTTGCGGCGGCTGCGGGTCACGCTGCAATAACAATACGTCACTGAGTACTTGCTCTTCGCGGTGTTCTGCCGGACTTGCCGGCGCCATCTGGGATCCGGATCCCACATCGCCCGTGCGAATCGGCAAACTATCCCATGGAGGTGTATCGTACCTCCCGTTTGTGTGTAGTATCAAAGAGAATTAGAAATAGAGGTGAATAGTCAAAGAAAACTTTGTAGCCACAGTAAATTTACTGCCATCTTTCGACACAAACATTTAGAACGCCATTTGACTTTCATCCTAAATATATAAATTTTAATCATCTTCTAAAAGTTTTAATCATATGTCGAAAGATGGCACTAAATTTACTGTGGCTACAAAGCTTTCTTTGATAATTTATTATCTATTTGAAGTTCTCCTTAGAAGTATGAAGACTCTGCGAAAAAAAAATTACCTTCCATCCCGATCCAAATTTAGACAACAATAGCTCTTTAATTTACACGAGTCGGGATTCCTTTGAATTATAAAGGCGATTATCTAATCCTAAAAAATGCTAAAAGTACAGAATATAATTATAACAACTAACCTTTTAGACGGACAGCTCTGAACTCCCATCAACGGCGGCTGATTCTCGCTCTCACTTTGCTCCGGCGAAGGAATATCTGTCACCACCTTCACCGCCACGGGCACCCCCATAGTTACATCCGAAAACTCCTTCTGTAAATTCACTATATCCTTTAACTTAACTTCATCTTCAACAGGTTCATCGATTTTATTCTTTCTTCTCAATCGTAGAGATTTCTTAGCAGTCCTTGGAGCGCATTTTTCTACGTGTTCAATTATTTCATTGTCTGTTTTACTTGTATCTTGAATTTTGTGGCGGAGGTTGTATTTAATCTTAGTTTCAGGCTCTTCGGGTTTTTCTTGTTTAATTCCATGATTATTATTGTCGTTAACATCTTTAGTTGTTTCCTTATTTTCTTGGTTAATTTCAGGGTCATTGTCGTTATTAACAACATCTTTAACTTTTGCGTTGTTATTATCATTATTTTCAAAGATTTCTTCGATTTTATTCGTAGTATCTAAAGATTTTTCGGAAATTAGAATATCAAATTCAGTTGCTCTTGGCATTGTTATATCTTTGTAAATATTCTCGAAAGCGTCAATTGTGTTGTTATCCGCTGCTACTGTTTGACTTGAAATGGTATTATCATTTAGTGAAGTGATCTCATGTGGTTGTTCTTCAGATTTTATTTCCTTTGTGGTATCATTATTGACGCTTTCATCATTTTCTACGATATATTCTTTTTGTTTAACTTTGGTTAAAATATCATCCTTTACATCCATGGCGGCAGTATTTTCAGTAGATTTAATTTCATCTGCAGTCAAGTGGGCATCTAAATTCTCTTCCTTTGTGTTCTTATCTTCTTTATTAGCCGGAGGATCATGAATTATACTTTCATTGCCAAGTTCTTTTTCAACAGTTTCTGTAATCATTTCTGATTCAATTTCATTTCGAACATCTTCCTTAATTGCTTGTGAAACGTTTTCTTTGTTTTCCATGCAAACTTTTTTAACTGACTTTCGTGCCTCATGCACGCTGACCTTCTTGGATATTTTATTTTCATGTAAATGTTCCATAATTTCTGCTACATTTTGAACAGCTTCTACATTTGAATATTTTTCTTTATTATCCAGGGAAACTGTTTCAATACATTTTCGTGCCTCCTCCGCGCTCTTCAGTACGTCTTTAATTAAGCGCGGCGAATCGGCATCTTCAAATGGATCTATAGAATCATGCATTTTCTTTAATATCTTATTTTTATATAAAGGAGGCACTTCAGTGGTCACTGTGATACTCTCGCGCATAATTTTGTTGATAGTAGTCGGTTTATAGTTATCTGGAATTTCATCCTGGACTATGGATGGAGACCTTAAAACATCCTGTTTTTTTATTAAATCTGGATTGGATATTTGATTTGGGATCGGTTGTTCGTCGTCAAAATAAGGCTTCCTAACCTTTTTTCCTGGACTCATGCTTATAGATTTCTTGGCAGTCCCGTCATCATAATATTTGAATGCAGTTTTATTGTTAATTTCCATTTCTAATAGTTCAAATTGCGTAAGGGAGCTGTCAGTAGAAACTGTGCTTATTGCAAACTTTTTAATTTTATCGATCTGCGTTTCAATAGTTTTACTTGGTTTTACTACATTACCAATGATACTAAAATCTTTCAGATCATCGTCATCTCGCAAAGAAACACTTATATCTGCTATGTGTCCCGAGTCTTGAACTGAATCTTGTTTCTCATTTAAACTTACACTAGAATAACTAACAAAATAAGTATCTCTAGCACTGGGTTTTTCAACTTTTGAATTATCTTTTGTCTCTTCAGCCTTTTTGACTGTAGCCGGGCAATCCATGGATTGATTATATGTATCATTAGACGCGTCATATGTTTCATCAGCTTCAGTTATGGTAGTATCCTTCTTACTAATCTCGTACGTAGCGTCTGCCATACTTTCGTCTTTGAGCCGGTCGTGTCTGTCTAAGTTATCGAAGGTAGTGTTTCTGGTGTTAAAGAGTGAGCTTCGACGCATGAGTCTTGAGCGGTTGATATCTTCTTTCTTGAAAGTAGGTTCGAGGCTATCGTTGCAAAGATCGTCCTCTTGGTCGCTGTCGTCTTCACTGTCTGTCAGCTGTATCGCGTCGTCTTGGCTATCTGAAGCTTTCTCTGTAATAAGCAAAGACACACTAACGATTAAACTGCGTATCTTAACGCCTCAACTCCCAGCGTTTCGAAATATGAAAAACCTGTCGGAGATTTTAATTTTTATTTTATATGTATATGCGTGTGCGATATTGATGGTGCGCTGGCAGTTGAAACGTTGAATAATGCGGCATCATGCATGTAACTTAATTAATTCATAAACGATTTTTTTACACAACAAATCCCTAACATGTTTCAAATTTTAGTTGATGAATGTTTGTGTAACTTCTGTATGATGGGATAACAAGTACAAACCGTCTCTCTCTTCGATGCAGGCCCTCAGATGCAGCAGCTCTTCCTTCATCCGCGCCCGCGCTAGGCGCTCTGCGTTTAATTCTTCCTGTAAAATCACAGATTAATAAATATGCCATCTTGAGTCAGACCGAGCTAACTTAGTACAGACAGCAGCAACAGAGTGTAACAGTGTCACCGCAGATGTCAAATTCCTAAAATGATATGATTTGATTAGCATTTCCAAACTTTCTTCTGTCAAAGTCAGTGCAAACTGTAGAGTTCGCTTAGACAGGAATTTAATATAGGAACTGTGTATGAACTTCGGTTGCGAATGGTTTGGTTGGTTGGGGGTGCAGCGTATATGTTTTAGATTTAAGCCACCAGGTGGCAGGTCTTCCAACGCGCGAGCTGTCTATGCGAGCGTGAAGCCGAGCTAAAAGTTAAATAAAAACTTGTTAAGTAAAAAATGTTTACCTCCAATAATGCTATTTGCTTCATAAGTTGCATGACCTGAAAACAAATAACCTAGATGTTATTTAAGAATATTGTTAAGAGCAAAGTGGTTTCAAGAATATAAAAACACATTCTAGTAGTAAGTAGTAATAATATTGAGGTAGTTATTATTTCTGGCTGAAAATAAAATATTTCATAATCGATAGCATTAAAGCCATTAAAAAAACGAATATAATAATATTAAATATAAATATTATAGGACATTATTACACAAAATTGACTAAGTCCCACAGTAAGCTCCATAAGGCTTGTATTGAGGGTACTTAGACAACGATATATATATAATATATAAATATTTATAAATACTTAAATACATAGAAACACCCATGACTCAGAAACAAATATCCATGCTCATCACACGAATAAATGCCCTTACCAGGATTTGAACCCGGGACCATCAGCTTCGTGGGAAGGGTCACTACCCACTAGGCCAAACCGGTCGTCAAAAATTCGTAATAAATTAAAACAACTGTACCTTATTTTGTAAAGCTCGCGACGGGGTCCCTTCTTCTGCGACGACATTCTTGGGCAGCCTGGCTTCGTATTCCTCTCGAAGCTCAGCCATCTGCCAATATACAAATATCTACAGTTCCAGATTGAGACATGATGACTTATGCTTTAGAAAAATGTCAATAATACAAATGTTGTTGTTTATATCCGTATACGTCGCTTAAGTTACACTCTCTCTCTTTATAACTGAAAGTTATAGGATTACCCCAACAAAAGCAAAGCGAATCATGATTTATTACGCATTCTTTTTATTTATTATGCAAATAAAAATGTTAATTTATCTGAAAATAGATGTTACTTTCTATCCGTACATATATCTACGCATTGGCACTAAAAAATAAGCAGTATTAAAAAAACAAGCAATGAATTAGTGACTACTGTTGGTAGGAATTCGAGTCAATGAGTCTGAATTTAAAGAATTCGACTCGTTCTTACGAGACTCGGCGCTTAAATAACATCTGAGTCTTTTAACTCCCGAGGCCAGTCCTTTATTGAGTCATTTTTAAACACAACTCAAAAGGATTAAAGTCTCCGAATAAAGACTATGTCAACAATTTTATAGGTTTTAACTAAATTAGAGTAAATTAATCCAAAGGACTCAGGTCTCTACAAAAGACTCGGGCCTCTAGCAACTTGAAAAAAACTCGAGTTCAGACTTAATGTAAGAGTCTGAAAAACTGAGTCGAGGATTTAAATCAGAGAATTCAAACAACTCGCTTAACCGACACAATTTTTTATTATTTTATTATTATTTTATTATAGCCTTTTGTCATGACACCCAAATGCTGTTTATTTGTTTATTCGTTGATGTGTTGTTAAATGTATTGGGTGCCTGCTTGCCAGTCGGCATAGGCCTCCTCCAGCCTTCTCCATTCGTTCCTGTTAGTGACTTTCAATCGAAATTTTTTCATGGAATGAGCTAAAAGTCCTGTTAAAAAAATGATTGTGCTTTGTATGCACTAAGCAGTTGCGTGTGTTTGAATTGTATGTTCTTAACAATCTGTATTCTATAATAAGATATTAGCTTATCCCTCACCTCAGCCTCATGCCGCTCCTCGAGACTCCGGAGCTGCGACTTGTAGTACTGCTGAGTGATATCACGGGCTTCATCTACTAGTTCTTTAACTGTGACTGCGTTCTCTTGTTGTTGCTCGGCCATATCTTGCATTAACTTTCGGTTAAGTGACTCAGCTCTGGAAAAAAACAATTTTGAGGGTGTAATATAGCAATTAGTCACTTTTACCCCCCTTATTCATAAACGGCTACTAAAGTTGAAAAGCCGCTAATAATCGTTTGTCCCTTTCCATCATACCCATACGTCGGAAAGGGACAAACGATTATTAGCGGCTTGTCAACTTTAGTAGACGTTTATGAATAAGGAGGTAATAGTCCGCCTCCCTAAGTAGCAACCCTTTGCGACATAACGTCTTACAATATTCGAAGGGTTACTGTTTCAAACACCAGTTGGCGCCAGTGTAGATGGTGGTCCAGAAAAACAGCTCTTAAAATTCTGCTATGCTTGAAAAAAAAAGTTCTAATATATAAAAAGTATTATAACGTCTTACTTTGCCGTTTTTTAAACCTGTTTGAACTTGCATATATTTTAGTTGGTACTTTTTTTAAACCACTAACATTTATCGAAGTAAGTATATCTAATGTTTACTATGAATAATCAAGTATGTAAATAGAAAAAATGTTTACCACAAACATGAATAAGGAGTGAAAATTCGCGATAAATAACTCCCAAAAATACCATGCATTTGACATTTTTAAAGACCTCCGTTTAGACTAGGCGAAATTAAACGCGTTAGTCCTCAGGGCTTTACCCGTGATTTATTCTGCATAGAAAATGTTTTAAAAGCTACAAAAATACTCTTGGGCGTCGGAACTGAAATATTTTTCATGATAGAACTGTTTGTTGCTATACGTTACCTATATCACCTATATGTATCTACATTAGTATATTAGGGGAAAATTAATGATTTCGGAAATAACAATAGAACTTACTGCACTAGTTCATAATGTAGCCTCTCGTTTTCAGCTCTGAGTCTGGTGACCTCCGCGCTGCTCGATATCGTGGTGTCTTGTATCGTAGAACTACTGTTCTCTAATGTAGATATTGATTCCGCTATCGTGTTGTTCACCTCTGAAATATTGTTTTAGCTATTACCATAATGAAAAATCATACATTTTACAGTGTCCGGACAATACTTTGATGAATATCAGTTATTTCTCGTTAAGAATTTTCATTCAAACATCTGAAAATTGAGTCCAGAAAACTGGTTATGTTACGTACATGGCAACTGCGTTTTCACTACCAATAATAACAGTTCAAAGCAATCAAACTGTGTTTTAATATACAGTATACAGGGTGTTTATTTAGTCACCTGCAATAACTTACGGGGTGAATATATAGGTCATACTGAGCCACTTTTAATATGGGACCAACCCCTACAGCGCGAAAAAAATTGGCTTGTTAATACATTTTAGCTGACCTTAACATTTTCTATAGGAGACAAAAAAAATTTTTCGCTATTTTAGGGCTGGACGCTTAGCAAAAGTTGCTCAGTATATTCAGCCCGTAAATGATTACAGGTAATAAAATAAATAAATAAATATTATAGGACATTATTACACAAATTGACCAAGTCCCACATTAAGCTCAATAAGGCTCGTGTTGAGGGTACTTTAGACAACGATATATATAATATATAAATATGTATAAATATTTAAATACATAGAAAACATCCATGACTCAGGAACAAATATCCATGCTCATCACACGAATAAATGCCCTTACCAGGATTTGAACCCGGGACCATCAGCTTCGTAGGCAGGGTAAACAGAATTATAATTTACGTATGTCCCTGGCGACGGCGGCCAGCTGCAGCACGTGGCGCGTCTCGTGCGCGTACTCCGGCGCCGGGTGCAGCGTCACCACCATGCTCACCGCCTCGCCGCGCGCGCCCGACAGCCCCGCGCCCAGCAGCCGGGTCAGCTTCGATTCCCTGAAAACGATTTATTCAATAACTGAAATCCTTCAACACAAAAAATACCACCCACACAAATTGGCGGGTCCACACAGAGCGTGCATACGCGCGAGGCAATTTCCTAGCGCACTAAACGGCCAGTGTAGACGTGCTTCGGCCGAGGCAGAGCGCACGTTTTACTAGGGCGCGCGCGACCTTGGCCGAGCCGCTCGGTGTCGGTTTTCCGGCACGCTCAAAGGCTCAGTCGTTTGCCGGTCGGGACGTGTTTGTTTGATGCGCACGGTTATTTTGTTACGGACGTCAAATTGGAAAAATATGAATAAAGACCAATGTTACAAATTAATATCCTTTTACGTAGCAAATACATGATATGGGATGCTAGAGATCCCAACTATACGAATAGGGGAATTAAAGAGGATGGATGTTTAATTTGATTGTAAATTTAGTAAATAAACGGACACTAAGTGTACAGTCTTCCATCGCTAAATATCGCTGCGTGGGAAGCACCAACCCCCTGAAACGATAACTTTCCTCAAATTGTCCCTTGCCATTTAAGTTTTACGTAAAAAAAAAGGAGTGATTCGAATCACTCCTTTTTTTAAATGCATATAAAATTCGTCTTAATTCCATTTCCTATCCTCAAAAGAGCCGATTTCCGTATCGTGATTGTTATTTATAAATTAGTTGCATCCACAATCTCCTACAAATTTTTCGTTTTTTTCTTTTGGATTGCTTTGAAAAGCAACATAAAACATTCACAAGCCACGGTAATGAATATGTGCAGCACCATTTTGAACAGATGACTGAGGGACGCCATGTTGCCGAGAAATTGGCTCGGCTGAGGCAAAAGTTACACGAGCACGCGGCCGCGCGAAAAATTTTCCTCGCGAGGCTGCTCGTTCTGTGTGAACCCGCTTATGCAGTAACAGTAGTTTCTGTTTGACCCAATGGTTAACTGGTAGAGAATGCCTTAAGGCATTAAGTCCGCCAGTACAATTTAAATAAAAAAACGCGCACACCGCTTCGGCAGAGGCACGTCTACACTGGCCGTATTGTGCGCGAGGAAATTGCCTCGCGCGTATTGCTCGCTCTGTGTGGACCCGGCTAATAAATAGCCGTTTGCCTCGGCCGAGGCACGTCTGCACTGGCCGTTTTGTGCGTGAGGAAATTGCCTCGGCCAATGCGGCGCGCGCGTTTTCTTCGGCCGAGGCACGTCAACACTGACCGTTTTGTGCGCGAGGACAAATGCCTCTGCCTATTCACTTCTAGTGAAATTTTGTAAGCAGGTTAGAACTTGCAGTAGCCGCAGCAGGTAGAATATTGATATGAAATAATTTTGTCGATTTTAGTATTTTCAAATGCAATAGCCGGGCCCACACTGAAATTTCCTCACGCACAATACGGCCGAGGCACGTCTACACTGGCCGTATTGTGCGTGAGGAAATTGCCTCGCGCGTATGCTCGCTCTGTGTGGACCCGGCTAATAACGAACTATGATTTACCTGTAAGGAACCAAGTCCTGCTTGCTCGTCTGTTTTCTTCGCAGCGTGTGTAAACATCTTTCCAACACGTGTAAGGAAGAGTTGATGGCACGGGACTCTTGCATGCGAGCGCCGGTGTTGTTAGTGCGTCGCGCTCGCTCGCTGCCGGCCAGGTCGCACAGGCGCACGTGGGATGCTCGGACGCCGGATTCTGGAGACGAAAAATACTATTAACACTAAGATTCAAAACTATATGTATTATGCAAGTAAGCCTTGAAGACTGAAAATGCTTTCGAATAGAGTGTATTACTGCAATGTTCTGCCGCCAGAGTGCAGCATTTGAATAGAATTATGATTTATTGCCCCTCACATAATCGTACATATAGAAGAACAAAAAAAGGAAAAAAAACAAGGTTTCCTAAAACTGAACAGAAAAATAACAGGTAAGTAGTGTGACAAAAATAATTATCTCAGCATTTGTTGTGTGTGATACAGACACATTGTAAACCATAGATAGAGTACCAAACCAAACAAACTTATACCAAAGAGAATTGATTGAATAGAGAGGTAAAAATCTAAGAAAAAATCGTGCCCCTTAGTTTGACATCCAAAACAGATGGCGCTGTATTTCGCCATATGTTTTGCGGTCACTGAATTATCAAACTTCAACTTTTGACAATCAGAGTTTCCGCAAAATGTATGGAGCTGTACAGCGCCATCTCGTTTCCCTGTTAAATTCGAAGCACGAAATTGTCTTAGATTTTACTCATCTTGCTCAATCAAATTTATTTATCTTTGCTTATACAAACTAGGCCTTTAACGGATTTTTGACAAGTATTCACAGATAATTTCAATCCAGGAAGTTAAGGGATTAGTAATAACATAACCCCTTATTCATAAACGTCTACTAAAGTTGACAAGCCGCTAATAATCGATTGTCCCTTTTCCTCATACCAATACGTCGGAAAGGGACAAACGATTATTAGCGGCTTGTCAACTTTAGTAGACGTTTATGAATAAGGGGGATAGTAAGGTCTGACCGAGATCTCGGTCTCCGCATTCTCGGCCAAAAATCGAGCCGAGATCTCGGTATCGGCAAGAATCTCGGCCCATTTTGGCCGAGAGCCGAGAAATACTATTTAATAGCGCTACGAATAAATTATGATAACTTTTTCTGATAAATCGTCAAAAACATTTTTAGTGCAAAATTCGTAATTTTTTTCCTGTTTTATAAATTCTCGGTCTCGGCCTCAGCCGAGAATCCCATTGAATCTCGGTCTCGACCGAGACAAAAAAAAGCGGTTATCGGTCGGACCTTAGGGGCTAGTCATTATCTGTCTCAGTGAGTTGAATATGCAGTGGCTACGAGAACTCTGTGCGTGGCCGCCCGTGGCGTGCACTTGCAGGTTATGTTTCCCAGCGACCATCACGCCGCAGGTATATAGATACGTTGTATGTATATATGTTATGTACTACACTCACCCGTCTCAGTGAGCATGGTTATGGTGAATATGCAGTGGCTACGAGAACTCTGTGCATGGCCGCCCGTGGCGTGCACTTGCAGGTTGTTTCCCAGCGACCATCACGCCGCAGGTATATAGATACGTTGTATGTATGTATGTTATGTACTACACTCACCCGTCTCAGTGAGCATGGTTATGGTGAATATGCAGTGGCTACGAGAACTCTGTGCGTGGACGCCTGTAGCATGTACTTGTAGGTTGTGTTTCCCAGCGACCATCACGTCGTAGGCTTCTTCGCCTGTGCGGACGAAGGCTTGGGTTGCTCCCTGTATAGAAAAAAAATCCATATATTCGCTGCCGTCGGGTACATCTCGGTAGCTCAGTTGGCGGAGCGATTCAGAGTCGCGAGTACAAGTATCGCCTGAGACAGTGAATTTTTCCACTTCTTTTTGTTTCTAAGCACAATTGATACAGCCATAAAATGCAGACATTTTCTGGATCTTAATATTAACACCAAAAGACGAAAAGTCGGGTATATTTTTTAAGAAGTTAGAGCATTTATTTGACAGGGTTTTTTGTGATTTCATATTTCTATTGGTAAAAAATTAGACATTTTTATAAGTCATATCGTAACATGAATTAGATTTAACTTAAGAGGAAAGGGGACGGCCGCTTGTCCATACAAACGTAGTCCCCATTTTCCTCTCTGGATATTGACATTATGGAAAGTATTTTTACATAATTTGATGTTATTAACCTCTATAAGGCGCATACCTATGCGCCTTACAGAGCCATTTACAGATAAATTTCAAAAATATTGTTTCGCGTGTTGAGAAAGGAATTTTTTAAGTGATTCATTATAATTATGACGACAGTTATGCTATGGTTATTAAGACACAATAATAGTACGTTTAATATTCTTTCAAACGACACATCACAGGAACCGATCGGTCCCATAGGACTCAAGATCTGAATAAATACATATGATATTCGGCCGCCATCTTTCCCCCCATTTTTTCTACCAGAATACGATTTAACCGGTTTAAGTTTATGGAGGGGATAAACTTAAACCGGTTAAATCGTATTCTGGAGACACCGAGGAACATATCCATACCAGTTTTAGGTGTTTAGAAGAGATGTAGACGACTTTTCTCAAAAAAGGCCGGTTTCCTCCAGACTAACTAATATTCCTGCACTAGCCTATAAGAACAGGCACTCTGTTTAAAGACTCACCTTTACATAAACATTTCCAGACGAATCTTCCCGGATACGCAGTTTAGACGACGCAGTACGATCGGTCGACACCAGCAAGTCGTATATGGCCTCGTTGTAGATCTCCACAAATGATACCTGAAAAAACACCAACTCATAAAATACTGATTTAAACTTTTGTTTTTAGGGTACCCAAAGGGTAAAACGGGACCCTATTACTAAGACTCCGCTGTCCGTCCGTCCGTCCGTTTGTCACCAGGCTGTATCTCATGAACCGTGATAGCTAGACTGTTGAAATTTTCACAGATGATGTATTTCTGTTGCCACTATAACAACAAATACTAAAAAGTAGGGAATCCTCGGTGGGAGAGTCCAACTCGCACTTGTCCGGTTTTTAAGAGAACGAGCAGACGAATCGCCTGATGGTAAGCGATTACCGCCCTTGGATACCTGCAACACCAGAGGGGTTGTAAGTGCGTTGCCGGCTTTTATGATGGGAATACGCTCTTGAATATCGTATCGGTCGGTAAACTTGAAATAGACACTTTGTACTCAATGAATAAATAAAAAATGGACATGTAATCAGTTAATAGGAAATCTATAGTATAACAAAATAATAATACTGTAATATGAATGATTGAAAACAAAATTTACCTACATAATACTTACTGACTTAATAATATAAATATGTTCCTATTTCATTATTTGACTACATAAATAAATAAATAAAATAAACTACATATGTTGTTTGTTTCAAATTTGACGTGTAAAATGTATAATTTAGTATTAAAAAATTGAAATTGGTCTGGAAAGGGGCAGGCGACCAATCATTCCATAGTTTAGTTGACCCTTATTCCATAGTTTATTTAGGACCCATCAACAACGGGGACAACGCAATCCTCGAAACGTCTAAAGTAAAATATGAAACTTAATTTTACGCGATAAGTCCCATTTTAGTAAATAGGCGGGTCCACACAGAGCGAACATACGCCGGTTTGTGCGCGAGGCAACTTCCTCGCACACAAACCGGCCAGTGTAGATGTGCCTTAGCCGAGGCGGCACGCTCAGGCGAGTAAAACGCGCGCACCGCCTCGGCCGAAGCACGTCTACACTGGTCGGTTTGTGCGCGAGGAAGTTGCCAGGCGCGTATGCTCGCTCGCTTAACACGCGCGGTTGCGATGCCTCGTGTAAGACCAAGTTTCGCGCATTATTATTTCACGAGGTTTCCGTAGATGCGTCGCATCAAAAACTCACCCAAACATAATGCTTAGTTCTTTTGCTGAGGTCAACAGTGCTTCTACTCATATCATTGACAAGTCTCGTACTCATGCGCCGGTATTTCTCGCGTAGTGGAGCTGACAGATGCCTTAGTTTACGAACCCACTGGAAACAAAGAGCAGTAAATTTATCAAGAATATTAGGGAGAATCAACTTTTTAGCGTCACTCGTTGCCATGGTTACGATTAGTTGTCCAGGGGACAAAAGTTCATTGAAATACTGATTTTATGGTACTTAAATGTATCAAACTTGCGTTTTTGTGGTCGTTATAACCAATGTCCATAATGGGCCCCCTGTTAATTAACATCCCTACTGCTACGTTATAAATTTCCAGACACACGTCGCATTGAGCTACAAAACGACGTTATAACGTGGCACGACGTTGAAACGTGTTGCGCCACGACGTCGCAACGTAACACGATAACTTAAACATCAATAGGCAGGTCCACACAGACATATGGCACGAGGCAATTTCCTCACGCACAAAACGGCGTCGGCGCCCCGCCTCGCGCGTATGTTCGCTCTTTGTGGACCCGCCTAATAACTTAAAAACCACTATAAGTTAATAAAATGTTTTGTTCCCTTCCCCTCAGAGCTGAAAACTTCATTTGTTTAAAGTACAAAACCTAAGCGAAACTACAACTTAAGCGAATAATTTGGGAATTAGACCTCAGTATGATGTTTACACTTATTTTTTCTGTTTAAATCATTGACCACTACCTGAGGTCAAACTTATCAAAACTTACACTAGAGTTGACACATAGTAACTACTGTATGAATATGAAAAAATTAAATTAGATAGTAGTACAGTCAGCGTCAAATACTTTGTAGCAACCAAAGTAGCCAAATAGTTCGGTACACCATATATTTAGTATGGTGTACCGAACTATTTGGCCACTTTGACTGCTACAAAGTATTTGACGCTGACTGTACACTATATAGAAGACCACATTGTTATACCTGATTAGAAATGAGTAGGTATGGAAAAGTATAAAACTTTACCTGTAGTTCATACTCCTGCTCTGCTAAACTAAGCTTGTTAGCTTGGCTCTCCCCTGGCCGATACAGCGGTATCTGTGCAGCCTCCACCACATTGAACACATACTCTAGCGACCGTGGGACCAGCCCTGGGGCTTTCACGGTACCCATGAGTGTGTACGTCTTCCCGGAACCTGATGCTCCATATGTGAGCAGGGTGAAACTGTGCCCGTCTACAAGCTTGCGGAGATTGCCTTTTACTACATGCTCGAAAATTTCCTGTTAAAACAATAATTAAGAAAATTATCATGTGTTGAGTATTAACATGAACATATTATTGAATTTACATTGGTACTCTTATGTTTTAAGCCTGAATAGACAGTCCAAACTGCTTAAAGAATGACAAAAAAAAGTGTGATCATCAGGCTTCGGAGTATTTTTAGCACGGAGTATTTTCAAAAAACCAAACTCAAGGTTTGTTAGCGAGCTATGGAGTGTAGTATTCTGAGCGTGAAGTTAACCGATCGCATTAAAAATACAATACTATGCTCCAAAACTGAAATAACTGATGTAGCTGAAACTGCCGCTAAGCTCAAATCGGACTGGGCAGGGCACGTCTGCCTTATGCCGGATAACCTGTGGGCCAAAACAGCCACCTGTTGGGTCCCACAGGTTGTAAGGCGTCACGGTAGACCTCGTCGGAGATGGCGGGACGAACTTGACGCCTTTGACAGAGACTGGTGGGAGATTTCCGAGGATAGGGACACGTGGAAGAATAAGAGGGAGGCCTTTGCCCAGCAGTGGGACAATATGGGCTCATAATAATAATAATAAAGACTAAAGTGAGCTGTGGAGCCATTGTTAACTTTAAAATTAAAGTCATACTCATACTTATCCTCGTTAATTTAATTCTTAAATAAATAATAACTATAAAAAATACACCACCATCTTCATTGACGAATAACAAATAATATGCAGGTACTACAATAAATCCATAGAACAATCAATATCTATAGAATATGTAGCTATAGGTATGAGTTTACATTTTTAAATGCATGTACAACTCTTACTTTTAATCATTTTAGAGGAATAATAAGAATAACTTGAAAAATAAAAAGCATTTTTTGATACTTACCTATTCAGACTTAACGGATTTGACGAATTTTCTTAGATTTATATAGATCGAAGTGCATTGTGTGAACTGCAACTTGTATTAAAAAATACTTCGAAGCCTGGTGATCATTAAAAAAAAAACAAAGAAAAATACTGACTTTTTGATTGGCATCCGGTCCAAATATATGAGAGAAACTGTACATTTTGCACACATTGTGCTGCGTGCGGCGGCCATGACCCGCGGTCGCCGTATCCACCGAGGTGACGAGGCACTGATCTGACCGGACCTCGTACAATCTGCTAGGCACATTGGACGGCTTCAGTCTCAAGTACACTTGCACCAATTCCGGACCCTCCTCCTCTACCGAATCATCCTCTTCAAACAACTCCAACAAATTCGTACCTTTCTGAGGACGAGGACGCATAAAAGGATTCAAAATTAAAGGAGGCTGAGGCTCAATAAACGACGGTATATCGCGCTCACGGTTACTCACATCACTAGAATATCTCTGATCAATTGTACTACGGTATTCCATTTTTATTACAAAGTAACATTGCGAGTAAAATGAACAAATTTGAGTTTGGCTTTTCGCTTCGATGTTCGTTTTCTTTAGTCAAATGTCAAATCAAACGGCTGAAATTTTGAACTTTACTGTCTCTATGTTGCCTACATTGTTTTTGACGTTTCGTTTAGAACGACTTTACACTACCAGACAAACACTACCAGACCAGACGAATCGGCGCACGTTGACGTGATCGAAGTTCGCTGTTCGCGTTTGAATGTTCGGTGACTTGTAGCGCTTTTGGAGCCTTTTTTACTCGATTGCAAGCGCCATTTTTGCACAAAAAGTCACATTTGATATGAAAATATGACTGAAGATGCCCCACACATTGTATATGTTGCTAAATCAGAAGCTAATGATAGTACTTTAGAGCAAGATATCGCGAGTAAGTTGTTTTGTTTACATTGGTTTGAAATTCTTTTTTAATTTATTATCAATTGTAATCTTGCAATAAGAAAGGTAAGGATTGTATGAGAAAGTTTGTTTTATTATTACTTTGTTGTGGTAATTTTGAAATTTTATTTGTTTTAGTTGATGCAGAAGTATACGCCGATGAAGAATATCTTGACTTTTGTAAGTTTCACTTGTTTCCACAATGCCGTTTTTAGTGTTATTTTAGTACCCAGTGTTATGAGTAGAACGTAGTGATTATATGCTCTTTGGTTATGAGCTGATTAATTTTTGGAACATATTGTATTTTAGCACAAGAAGAAGATGAAAATGATTCCGATGATCCAGCAGAATTACTCAGTAAGTAAAGTTACCCACCAATTGATTGCTAAAACATCCATGAGTCGGGAACAAATATCCATGCTCATCACACAAATAAATGCCCTTACCAGGATTTGAACCAGGGACCATTGGCTTCATAGGTAGGCTTGATGACTACCCACTACGCCAAACAGGTTGTCACCATAACACCATCATACAAAAATCAATGTTGTTATTACACACCCAAAAAATAAGTGTAAAATCTTTCTATAACCAACCATTTTACTAAATACATTCCTTATAAATTATGAATGTGACATCAATTAAAATTTTCAGATGATGTGCATATGTTGGATGATCCCGGACCCTCAATTTCAATCAAGCTGGAAGGCTGTGTAAGCTCAAGTAAGAATTTGATTCCCATTCATATGAGTTATTTGATTTATAACAAAAATCTGGTAATTAATTATTGTTTCATTTATTTTATTGGTTTAATGATAAATTATTTATAGCAAAACCAAATATTTAACTTATAACTTGTATTACATAATTTCATCAATATTTAATACCTTTTTTTAGTTCATTAACATATGAGCACATAATTTTAGAAGTTCTGCTGAAGTGGGTCAGCAAAGAAAATCAAAATTCAATTTCAAGGTCATTTTTTGGCTGGCAAATTTTAACCTGAGTAAGCATTGTTATGCCTCTAGAGTTAAACCAAGATAAGTCTGCATCGACTTTGATAGCCTAGACTGTGCAAGTGTAATTTTAAATGTTCAACTTCTATGAAGTTATGATGTAAAAATAACACTTGCACAGTCTTTTCTGTCATAATCATTGCAGAGTTATCTTGGTCTAACTCGAATAAACTCTACAATCCACTCTGTTCACATTCCAGCTTTACATCCAACCACATTACGATGGACTCACCAAGCAACGCTCCACCTTGTTGAAGCTTACCAATCCTTCGAAACCTCATTAGTAAGCGGTCAAATGAGTATCAACCAAGTATGGGAACAAATTGCCAAGAACCTACAAACCCAGGGGTATGCAGTTACACCACAGCAGTGTAAAAATAAGTTTGGAAGTCTGAAACAGATTTATGAGAAGATGAAAGAGCAGGAAATTAACTCTGGTGTCTCTGTCAAGAGATGGATTTACATGGATCTGATGGAACCGATTATGATGGAGATGGAGAAATATAGATCATATTCTAATGTAAGTTTTATATAACAACTCTTTATAAAAAAAAACAGAAGACATTTTTTACAGAGTAGTTCAACAATTTTAAAGCTTATTTACGACACTGTGATAAGGTTTTTGGCTTGGTTTGTGAACTCTGCATTCTTAAAAGTTAATATGAGCAATCAAAAAACCCAGTAGTAAACTTAACAGCAATAAAAAAAGAAATGTTTATTTGCGAAGAAAGGTACAGCAGAGATAAACGAGTACTACTAACGCCATCTATTGACAATCTATCGTAAACTACAGTAACTAAACAACATTATCAGTAATCAGTATTCCATATTCATTCCAGTTCCATAGGTACATGATGGTACATGATGTTGTGTGCTGCTATGAAACCCTGCAGGGCACTACAATATAACTTAAACCTTAAACCTAAAGTCTGCACGCAATATATTATTTAGTCAATAATTGACATTTATACTGTGCTATCAAGAAACTCGTCTAATGTGTAGAAACATTTTTCCGTTACATATTTACACAGTTTTTTGTTAAATAGGGTGTTCTCCTTTTCGTCTCTAATACTCTTGGGAAGTTTATTATACACCTTAATACACATACAATTATTGCCGTACCAAGTTTATCATAGCTTTCAGCGTGTTTAAAATAGTTTAATTAGTAATATTACAAAAAAAAAAATTAAACAAAAGCTAATGGTAATAATTATAGAAAGAAGTTGAATTTAAAAAGGGGCACTACTAGTGCCCTCTGTTGGTGAGCGGCAGTAAATCATCTCACGTTAATATGGATACTTTTGCAAATGTGTTGGCATCATTTTGTTATCGAATACTAGTTTCAGCTCGCGTCTTTGTCTACATAGATGTCATTAAATTTAAGTTAAGGATGTACTTTCCGATGGTATTGTTAGAAAATCCGCTTTAAAGAATTGATAGACTGCTACTACTAACGCCATCTAGTGTTAAACTTCTGGTAACTAGCTTAGTTTGATTTACATTATTTATTTTTTGGATAAAACGAACCATCGGTTGAGGCTATTAATACGTCAATAATGCGACAGTGTCATAAAATATATCACGTGCCTAAAAACTATTTTAGGTGAGTGATAAATTACTTTACATATATCATATAATATAATGTATGTAGTATCTCATAGGGCCAACATATTTACCTGAAACTAAAAAGATTTAATGGGATTTTTTTATAGATTACATAGTGTCAGTGGGTAATCATTACAGTTATCTTTAGTTTTTTATTTATACAATACAATACAAGATAAATACTCTTTATTACACACCTCAATACAGAAACAATACAAAGAATACAGCACATTAAGAAGAGGTAAAGAACAGGCGGTGTTATCGCTAACAAGCGATCTCTTCCAGACAACCTTTAGGTAGCGGAATTTAATAAATTTATGTCATGTCAGTAGGTGTTCCAGATGCAATAATAGAAGATAAGTACAACTAATAATTTTCGCACTGAAATATTCCAGGATGCGTGGGACTCGCCGAAGTGCAAGGATATTACTCAACTTAACATTAACACCGACAATCAAGAGCAAAAAAAGCCAGATGGTAAACGTAAGTAAAAATACCTTTATGCATATAAAATCGACGCTTCTTGAAGCTAAAAATAATCCCTCAGCTGAGTTCACCTCAGTATAAAAAAAAAAAAATTGTCTATAAAATATGTGTCCATTTTTTTCCATCATTAGTCATCACTATTAATGGCGAATAAAATAAATAACCTTAATTTTTATTTGTCAACAAAAATGAAACCAAAATATGTATGTATATGTATGTATGTATGTATGTGTATGTATCGTTTCTTATGGTATAGAAAACGTGTCTCCAGCTTTTCTATGTACAATTTTTACTTGTTGACGATGGAAAGTAACTATTATCCGGCACATATAGCCAGTTATTATCTACTATACTCTATCGAATTCTTATACTGAGTAGAAGAAGCCACCAGTTCCAATGTCCTGAAATCAAAAAAAAAATCTGCGACAACAAAACATTGCTCGAGATCTCGTAATATTGCTCTTTTACTTTTCAGAAACTGCACAAAACATATACAAATGGGAAAACCCAGACATCCTCTCTCTAATAGACCTGTACCGCAAATACCAAGGAGCGCTCGACTCTGGATCAATATCACAAAAAGTGCTCTTCAGACTTGTTGAGAAAGACATGCGGAATAAAGGATTCAATGTAACAGCCACACAATGCATGGTCAAATTTCATTCACTAAAGAAAACCTATAAGAGCATAAAAGAGTATAATCAGGTGAATAGGTTGATACCAAGGAGGTGGAGGTACTACGATCTGATAGATACTATAATACATGGGGCGCCTGATACATCTAACTATGATCCTTTGGAGGAGGTGTCAGAAACATTGGCGGAAATTAGTAAGTTTATTATGTTATTTCATATTATTAGGTAAATATGGTTTATTTATAACATTTTAAGTATATAGTAAAATCTGTGAACATATCTTTGCAAAAAATGGGATAACTAGTGTCTATTTTGTTTGTGTACGTAAATATTCGTTTATTCTGCAAGACCGAAAATCACGTCAGGATAAGTAATTACAATCCAACATTTGGTTAAACCTTTATAGTTCGATGACTAAATAAATAAATAATATAGGACATTATTACACAAATAAACAAATAATAAATAAATAATATTAAACTAAACTTAATGTTAGCAAATAAATCTTAATATTGCTTGAACTACATACAGTCAAGCAAAGTTAGTACCAACATTGGTCGCTAGATGGCGCTGTGCTGGTCCAGTGGGGATCGTACATCGCGGTGTTAAGATTTTTCTCGCTATAATGACCCTCGCGCCTTAACGTAATGAAATCATACTTACCTGGCGTAGGGGATACCGTGATCATGAAGGCGGTTCCCCCAGGGCGAGATCCTTCCATTGCACTGCGGTTGGGTTGACCCTTGCGATTATCCCTAATGTGGATAACTCGGACGCGTAATTTTTGGTAGTGGGGACTGCGTACGCGCTGTCCCCCTCTTATTATAATTGTATTCAATAATAAGTTTGTTGGTTATAAGGTTCTCTTCAAAAAAGAGTGTACAGATTTTTAAAGGGTCGGCAACGCGCATTATAACACATTTGGAGTTGCAGGCGTTCATAGGCTACGGTGACTTCTTACCATCAGGCGGTCCGTATGCTTGTTTGGCACCGTCGTGGTATTAAAAAAATAGTGTCTTGATAACTTGCAATTAAAATTGAAAAATTCTTCACCGAGGTACCAGCTTCCACAACTAAGAACTTAAATTCATCACCCTCTTCTGCCGTTACACTGTTAGAAGAGAATGTCCCAGAATGTACTAGAAACCTTAATTTTGAACATGTGAGTGCCTCAGATATATTAAAGGCGTTTAAATCAATTAATGTAAAAAAAACTAGTGACCTTTGGGGAGTCTCCGTTCATACTGTCAAATCCTTAATAGAAGTTGTAGCGCCTGACCTGGTAGTTATATTTAATAACAGTGTTGACTGCGGTGAGTTTCCTGATCTAATGAAACATAGTAAAGTCACTCCTTTATTTAAATCAGGTAGCACATCCGACCCCACTAACTTTAGACCGATATCAGTGTTACCAACATTCAGCAAAATTTTTGAAAAAATAGTTTTGAGTCAGTTATTGAAACATTTTAACATTAATAATCTAATGCACAACAAACAATTTGGTTTTACACGGGGTCGCTCAACAACCGACGCTGGTGTTGAGCTAATTAAACAGATCTTCGATGCCTGGGAGGAGTCACAGGATGCTTTAGGTATCTTCTGTGACTTATCTAAGGCCTTCGATTGCGTCTGTCATGAAACATTGATCAGGAAACTGCACTATTATGGAGTAAGAGGCTCGGCACTGAATTTAATAAAGTCTTACTTATACGGTAGAATACAAAGGGTTGATGTGAGTGGACAGCGATCACCGGGGTCATTGGTCGCTATGGGTGTACCGCAGGGATCAATATTGGGGCCGTTCCTGTTCCTTATCTACATTAATGACCTGCCTTACCTTGTAAAGACCCACCATGACATAGTATTGTTTGCAGACGATACCTCACTTATTTTCAAAGTCAAACGACAGCAACAAGCTTGCAGTGATGTAAACAATGCTATTTCTAAAGTAGTAAATTGGTTTAATGTTAATAATTTATTGTTAAATGAGAAAAAGACTAAGTGCATTAAGTTTGTTACAAGTCACATAAGGAATGAGCAAACAGGTGTCATTGTCAAGGATGAGGAATTGGAACTAGTAGATAGCACAGTTTTTCTTGGTATAACTTTAGATTCTAAACTACAATGGGGTCCCCATATTGCTAATCTCTCGAATAGACTGAGTTCTGCAGCTTTTGCAGTGAGCAAGATCCGTCAGTTAACAGACGTGAAAACAGCTCGATTAGTTTACTTTAGTTACTTTCATAGCATTATGTCATATGGTATTTTACTATGGGGTAGTGCTTCAGAGATAAATACCATTTTTGTTCTGCAGAAGAGGGCTATTCGTGCAATATATAAAATGTACCATAGAGACACACTTAGAGATAAGTTTAAGGACATTAACATAATGACAGTGCACTGTCAATATATTTATGAGAATATTCTGTATGTACATAAAAACATTGCCAGTTTTAAGAAAAACTGTGAAATACATAATATTAATACTAGAAATAAGCATAAGCTCGCAGTGCCCTTCACTAGGCTCCATAAAATTAAGAAATCATTCATGGGTAATTGTGTAAGATTTTACAATAAACTTCCTAATATTATAACTGAATTGTCTGTTAGTAAATTTAAAAAATATGTAAAACGTAAGCTTATCTCTAAAGCCTATTATAGCACACAAGACTACATGAATGATGAAACACCGTGGGATTAAGTGTGATTGTAAAGAATGAATTATTTATTGTTATGTTATTAATGATGAAATTGATAATTCAATGTATATATATACCGTATTTTTTGACATTTAGATTTTATTCTAGAAAGGTTCTAGACTAGTATTTTTATACAATTTTGATGTTTGACGATCTTTTTGTGAAATTCTTATTATTAAGTTTACCATATCTATAATAGTTCAATGTTTTTTTTAGAACAATAATAACTGCATCAATAAATTGCTCTGATATTTAGATTAAGATGATATTTGTAAAATTTGACGATTTAAAAGTGCTTGTTGCTAGGCCTATTTGAATAAAGAATATTTTGACTTGACTTGACTTGACTTGACTTAAAACACTAATACGAATCGGTTTTATTTCCCCAATTTCAGCGTAATGAATCATGACAAATGTCAACTACCTCTTATATTAAAATATCGATACCGCCAAATTAGTAAGTCGGGAATCAATCGAGCTACTAATAAAATTAAATATAAATGGCTAACAGTCTTGAGGAAGTTTTAGGTGTATAACACGTGAAGACTCCTATGCGGCTGGCATCGTCACCACGAGTGTAATGAAGCCTCTATAAAAATTGAGGATTGAAAAAAAACATACACTTCGCACGTAGCCAATAATATATTATCCACCTATTAAGTCATACTATTATGCTTTCAGAATCTGAAGAAGCTACGCCTTCCCATATCTTTAAATGGAGTCGAAAATCCATAGAAATACTAGTCAACGCATATCGGGAATACCGGCCGCCTTTACACGACACCAAAGCGACTCGGCAGAAAGTTTGGCAAATCGTCGTTCAGAAACTGCGCAAAGGAGGTTACAATGTTTCCATTGCTCAATGTAGAAGCAAAATATCAGGGATGCTAAAACTGTATAGGAAAAATAAGTCGGGGGCGGGTGGTAGGGCGTGGAACCATCGCGGTGGATGGTATTCCAAGCTTATAGAGTCTCTAGTAGAGAAACCTAAAACTATACAAAGAGATGCTCCTAAGAGACTGTCTGAGACGCCTCGAAGGCCGGATAGTGTATTAGAACAGCTTATTATTTGCGAAGAAAACAGGGAAAGGCGACATCGTGAGAATATGGAGCAGAGGCAACAGTTAATAGACATAATGGGACAATTGTTAGAAAGGCTGAGTTGACTGAATGAAACGCTTTTTTTTAGACGGAGGAGTGATGTTAGTATACATACAATTTTACAAGGTATGTCTGTGTTTTATTACTGTAAAACCATCAGTAAACATTAACTTACCAGTATTTTTAGTGATCATTGTTAATTTATTATGCAGTTTTAAATATTATTCATGTGTACTCGCAAAACCCGGCAGGCAACAAAGCATTCGTTTAATCGTTTATTTCGGTGCCAATTTGTTTCCACAGTGAAACGTTTATATGTCATCCTTACTAATATTATAAAGCGAAACAACGCTGTGTGCCTGTCGTTACCTCTTTAGCAGGGGTCGGACAAAAAGTGCGGATGACGTAAAAATTACGTAATCTTGCACACAGGATGATGTTTGAGTTTGTATTTAAACTTCCGTGTGACATGTAGTAACAAAGTAGTATTAATGAAGTAACAAAATAATCGTAAATAAATCCATGGAATTAATAATACAGGTGGTAGGGTGATGTAGTGAATAAAATAAATTTCACGAAACTTGTTACCATAAGGTATAATTATTTGAAATTAGTTAGAACAAGTCTGTGGGATCCTCAGATAAATAGTTTTAATAGTCAAAAGTGGGAACAGTAGGTAAGATTAGTAAAAATAAAAAAAGATAATTTGATGTTAGTATACTTATTATTTAATGAAATTATGCATAGATGACTATTTTTCTAACAAGTCTATTATTGTTGTCACAGACTTAAAATATGCTACAATACTACAATAACGAAGTCAATTTATTGTTCATCTGATTGACAATGTGTCAGTCAAAAACGTACTTACTCATTTCAAGTGGCGATATCGTTTAATAAAGAGGTTGATAAATGACAAGTGATAATTATTTATGAAAATCAAAAATACTATTTGAAATAATATAAGTGGTTTGACGTCATCCGCACTTTTTGTACGACCCCTGCTCTTTAGGCTTAAACCTCTGTACCGACGTAGGATAAGTATTGAGATAATTTGGTCCGAGAAAGGACATATAATTATTGTTCAATCTTTAATATTATCATCCCACGCGGACGAAGTTGCGAGCAAAAGCTAGTAATTAATAATGTTTAACTCGGTATGATTAAAGTTGATTTAGATAGTCAGTAATCCATGCATTGTAAGTTGGTTCCAACATTTGACGTTAGATGGCGCTGCGTAGGCTCAGTGGGGATCGTACATCGCGGTGTTAAGATTTTTCTCGCTATAACGACCCTCGCGCCCTAACGTAATGAAATCATACTTACCTGGCGTAGGGGATACCGTGATCATGAAGGCGGTTCCCCCAGGGCGAGATCCTTCCATTGCACTGCGGTTGGGTTGACCCGTGCGATTATCCCTAATGTGGATAACTCGGACGCGTAATTTTTGGTAGTGGGGACTGCGTACGCGCTGTCCCCCCCCTTTACACCTGAAAATTCTTACTATAGTAATCTGACGCGTGAGGGCGTGGCTAAGCTAATATCGCTAATAAGGGAAAGATAATCTTATATAAAAATATGCGTGACATGCCAGATGAATGTTCTAGAGGTACGACGAGCACGAGTTCGTTTGTTTTAAGGATGAGAAGGAAATCGTAAGTATCAACTATGGCACAATAGGTACAGTATACAAAAATAACCAGTTTTGCCCGCGCCTCCTCTCAGCTATGGTTCCGAGCGAAGCCGTTCACGAAGCTCCCCGGACTATACTTCGTTCTTTTCAGTATTAGAAAAAGGCAAAATATCATACCGTGTCTTTTTATTGAATTTGAAAAAGGCTTTTTATAAATTAGTAACTAATTAGGTAATTATGAAAACAAAATAATGTAAATTATCGGATGTGATTTCTAATTGTGACTTATTTTTCAAAAGTGTTTTTCAATAAAAAGACTCGTCAAGATTGAATGCAAAAAAAAACGAAGTATATATATAGGTTAGTTAGAGAGAGCCCAAAGCAACGACAGGTTGTCAGTGGCAGCTCTAGACAAAAGTGGGGTCGGCGTCAACTTTCGGGGCCCTTCTGTAATTTTCTAGTTACGAAGATTTATAAATAAATATCAATCGAGCCCAAGTGTTGGATAGCTAATTAAGAAATAAATTAACTGCCAGATAAAATTTCCTGATAAGCTCAGCACTTTATCTACCAGTTATGCTTACTTGAAGACTGTGAAACGCCAACAATGGCTTTATTCGTCAGATAAGTGACAAGTAGCTTACTCAGGACTTTACTAGGACATTGTGATACAGGACCTAAGACTGTTTTTTTGTAACTTCAACATTTTTCGCCAACGTCTGGAGTCACCACTGCTGGTCGTAATATTTTGCTTAAATGTCTACCTCCGCCCGAATTTAACACTCGTGTACACGCCACGGGACGAGGCCTGTCGATGAATATCGACGAATCGAGTTGTCTGATTGGAATAACTCGACCAGACGAGTCAACTAGAATCAAATTTCCGTGCATATCGACTTTAGCGAAGTGACAAAATGTGCAAACGCTAAACGAATTACACTTGAACGGATAAGGATTGAATAAATCAATATTAACAAAGTTTTCCGTCAGACATTCAGTCGGTATCCGATCTACTCGAATGACAAATATCCTGCTGCCAACCAAACATTCTGATCGAATCAGCGGCCGAATCTATTCGAATTAGAAAAAAGTAGTCGACTTCACTTCAGCCTTCAAGTAGACATTGAAGTCCTAAGCGCATGTGCAAGCTACGCGCCTGCGCGCAGTTATCGATGAGTCCAGGGCTGGTTAGTGTGCCGCCTGCCGCAGCATGGACGTGCCGCCTCAAGCCCAGGGTCCCGTGCGGCCGCTCGTCAACCCCGACGAGTATGGCGAGGTGGACACCTCCAGGTACACTGATTTTACTATCGAAGACTCCATTTTTTAGTTCTATATTTGACGTAACAGATTAAGCTCCTAAAATTCTTAATCTCTTTAACTGTTTCGATTTTGGAGCTACGTAAACATGCGCAGAGCGCGTCTTAAAAAACCTTAAAAATAATGATTAATAATTTACAAAAGCGAGTACCTAGTGTTTATTCTGAATTAGAAAACAAATGACATGTGACATACATCACTAAAAACGAAGCACTTGTCGCAGTAACCCTTCGTTTCGCGCGATACCTCTATCTCGTCCAATAAATATTAAATAAAATGAGACGGATAGTTCGACTACGAATCGCGCAGTTGATTGACCAGACCTTGAGGTATTGTTCAGAATACTAGACCGTCGTTATGTAAACAATTAGGTTAACATTCCCTTTAATCTTCGAATCAAAAAATACTCGACAATTTTTAAGAAACCGGTAAAAAAATCAGGTATTTTGGACAAGAACTTATATAATGACTCCACAAGAATTTCAAGTAAGATTGAATACAGATTTACCTCATGTTTTTGGCAATCATAGAGCCGCGGGCGTGGCGAGATCTTAGTGGAAGCAAATTTTTAATTCATAAGTTTCGTACCTTATTACCCTGTTCTATACATGCCCCTAACTAAAGTTGTTTTCGTTTTAAAATGGCAAACATCTCAAATATTCTTACATTCAAGAAAAACAAATTAATTAAACATGTATCTATTACCTATATCTACCTTTAAGCTCACAATATTTAATACCTGCACGTAATTTTCACGTAATTTTTTTCATCACACTTGCTCGCAAAAGATCTATGGATTGTGATAAGAAAGATATAACTCCCTAGGGAGCTACCTACGTCTTTACTTTTAAAATACTGAATTATCACCCCCGTGTCCAATATTCCACTTACCTCCTGCACAATGTACTATTACGCTTTGTTAGTAAACGGTTTATGAAGGTGTACGCGTAGGCCTATATTAGTAAACACTTTACTCTAGAGAGATGCCGCGCTCAAATATAAAATAAAATCGAATGTAGGTCCTGAGCGTAGTAAGTGTTAAACTGTATATTTATACGTTACTGGGATTAGAATGAGGCTTAGTGGTTGCGCAGTGCTTCCCATTTGACCCTCAGAACTGTAAAAGCCTGTATAAATTCTAATTCGCATACGAAGAATTGTTAAAGCCTGAAAAACTAGTTGGCTACAGCCATTTTAATTTTGATTTGATTCAGAATAATATTTCCTCGTCGAGTTCCTTTTGTGGTTATTGCGTACGTGGGGATCTAATGTAAGCGAGTGCGTGCAAACATATTCGATTGATCCTACAAAACAGGTCCATTGGCTCATGTAAAGGGGCCACTGATTACCAGTTCGCCGGACGATTTCGGTCTGTCAATTATTCGCTATTCTGTCAACTTTGACGAATAACTTACTGACAGGCCGATATCGTCCGGGGAACTGGTAAGAGTGGGCCCCTTAATAATAGACCGACAGCAGATCGAACAGTTCTTTCATATTTAGCCTATAAATATTTGTTCCATTTCTAATGTTACCACGCTAGTCCAATAGTTAGATTGTGGACTTTTCCACTGCTGAGCTTTTTCCTCCCGACTATAAGTCCCAATAAGCTATCCCAGAAGTCCCAATCTTGTACAGTCCGCGGTACACTTGCAAGTTTAAAATTAAATCTCGGCGCCCTTGTCTAAACTAGGCTACTCGAAATAGATAGGTAACATGGTGAGGAGGATTGCCTCACGGCGCCCCTCTTTACTGTCTACGGCACAGTCTGGTAACCCATGAGCTAGCCTAATAGGAATTGTGGACTTAACAGTTTTTTAAATGATTCACGGTTAGTTTCACTACACTTAAATCGACCGGGATTTAAACCGTGATAACCTTTTATATATATCCGAATTAAACACGCGTAGTGACACTGAGTGTGGTGTGCTTAGATAGACTAACAAGTGTGGACGCGACCAGTTGTAACGTTGAAAGCGAACGCAGCCGACGCCCACGAATGAGGGTAGACCGAGCGCGGTCTACACAACTTTGACACCCACCCGCTATTTCCAGCTACCCGTGAACAAGATGCATGTAAGTGCGTCGAAATATCGGGAGCTCAATAAAAACAATATAAAAGGACTTAGGTTGCCTTAGGAGTTTTCTTTCGCCTGACAAACATACACCGCACTCGAGGAGGCACGTCAGTTAGTAACGTTTGCAAATAAATCAATAAATTTTGGAGTTATCAGAATAAGGTTGTACTTAATATTTGTAACCTGGTATTTAATCACAATGACGCGATGATTTTAATTTGTTATATCTCTCGCGTCGATTGATGATCCCCATAAGAGTTAATTTTAATATGGAGTAGCTGGCACGAGTAATTTACTTGAGATGTAACTTTTAATAAAAATACGGTAAAAACATATTTCTTAAAAAAACCGGACAAGTGCGAGTCGGACTCGCCCAACGAGGGCAGCAGAAATACATCATCTGTGAAAATTTCAACTGTCTAGCTATCACGGTTCATGAGATACAGCCTGGTGACAGACAGACGGACGGACGGACTGCGGAGTCTTAGTAATAGGATCCCGTTTTACCCTTTGGGTACGGAACCCTAACAAAAGATTTGTAGGAACTGCCATAGGAATTTTCATTCGATAAATTAAATAAACAAAATATCAAATTGTACTTCGTACATAAGTCCCGAGAAGCTCATTACTATGAGGCGCAATTTGAACCCCAACCTCTAGTTAGGAAGTCAAAAGCTCTACTGCTTGGCTAACCGCCATTTAGGTGGACTTCACATAGGATGCGGAATCGCACGCCGCTCCGATGTATGAGCAAACCGGTGTATATGAGCGCTATGTGCGTATATTAGCAATGTCCCGTTCGCACACACCAGAGCGGGGTGCAAATTTATAACCAATGTGAAGACCGCCTTAGAGAGGGAAAAGCCGGCCGGCGGCGCCCAGTCCGGCGCCTTCCACGAATGACATTAGTTGGCAATGAAATGGTTTCGCATGTTACGCGAATGACGTCACGACTTGCATAACAGGGTTCATACCGCGTTTACCATATTCGCAGTAACATTTCATCGCTATACATATTCAACCTCGTATCTATATATTAGATACGTATATCAGATACAAGTTTGAGTAAGTATAGCGACGATTTGAAAACCACACAGTACCGTACAATTTTATGCCGGATTTTTATACAATAGGATACAATACAATACCATCAATAGGTACAGCAACTTGAGCAGAGCGAAACATGCGGTCTTACAGTACAATACACAATATAATACAATACCTACAACAATATAATACTTATTCGATGAGTTTTTTTGCATGTAGTAGAGTTTCGTTTAGAGTTCAGAGGGCCTAGCCAAGATGCCAATGTCTCTATCACTCTTCCGTATTAGTGTGACAGAGAGACATTAGCGTTTCGTTCGCTACGGCGCAAAAGCCATTTTGGCTAGGCCTCCGGTGTTTAGAGTTCATCCGGATCAACGCACTGCGCTCTAAAATTCAATAAACACATACTGACATTGGCAAAAAAACCGCCAGGCTCAAATGGACTGACTTTATGTCTTTATGACTATTTCTGCAGGCATCCAGAATATACAGATAGAGGGCTAACATGGCAAGTTGCCGGTAGAGAAGCATTTGCTAAAAACCAAAGTAGAGTTTAATATCAAAAGTACTTGTATAATAAAAGTTAATTTTTTTTACAAACAGATCACTTAGCATTCTCAAGCCGGCCGCTGACTAACAGTCCGCCGGACGAAATCAGCCGGTCTCGGTCTCGATCGGAACTGTCCAATTTTTGTTCTAACTGACAGGCCGATATCGTCCGGACTTTTGATTATACCAATAAGACGTTCTTTAGCGAGTCTGGACTACCCGTCTCATCTCATTCTTTAATATGGTAGACAGCTAAACACTTTCTGTAGCCGGGGTGCTAGACTGCTTAGTCCTATGTAAATCTCGAAGGGCAGTTTTCAGGTCAAGGACGGCATACAAAGTAGGTGCTTAGCGTCCCGTTCTATTTTTTATTAGCTATGATTCGGGATAACAGTGCCATTTACTTTAATTATGCTTTTATTTAAGTTAAGTAATTAGTTATTTTCCCTTTAAATGAGCAATTCTTGTATATTTATATACCTATTTTTAGGACTTTTCGTTTGTTAGGATACCTAAATGGTTATAAGACTTATAAGTCATGGATTATAAGTACCTACGACCTTGTAAATTATGTAGGTAAAATTTTGTCTTATGTAAGGCAGCAGATGAGGTAACTATTATATCAAAATTTTACTACCTAATAACATTGTATGTCTACAATCTCTAGGATCTGTAATTTGTATATACCTACTTATTTACTTATCCCGTACTGTACGTGCTTTTCTGCTAAATAAACATTTCATCCAAAGGGAATATGTACACATTTATTCGTCCCTCAACACAACACAGCGCGACGGTCAGTTATATTGAATCGAAAATGAATGAAACTCCCTTAGGTACGGCGCGTACTTTGATTCGCTCTATTACTTAATCATAAACCTCGGTTGACCCCCAATTAAGGTTGTTAGGCACTTCACCCCGAAATAACTCTAACTCGTGACGCCACTCGACGGGGCGCATGCGTCGAGCCTCCGAACTCTGAACGCGAGTGGGAACGGAACCACGGCGGAACTGACTCGTTAGGCTGTAACGTAAATGGAGAGTTGGACGATGTGGTTTATGGTATTATGATTCATCTTGATCTTGGTTGAAGTTGATGTCTAGGTACTAATTCTTCTTTGATGAAAATCTTAAATGCATGGACATCGTACCTATGTATATGTTGCAGCCAACTGGTTAAATTAGCCAACTAATTAGTTGGCTGAAGATCAACAAACAATAACAAGGCCACCACTGAACCAACTTGGTTTGGTACCACTGGTAAAAGGTGGGAAAAAAATCTTAATAGTTACCACTGGTAACAACTTGGTGGTAACTAGTGGGAATAACCCTGAAAAATTTGATGATAACCATGAATGGGATTCGAACATGATTTTGATTAGGTATATCGCAGGATCGGAGTAGATCCAGACGTAGGTAAGTATTGGGCGACGACCAAAAGGCAGTAATTTTTTTTGTCTTATCGTTTTTCTTTAAAACTGAGAAAACCACGTAAACCTCCTATTGAAGTCCGAAAGGTTGGCGAATAGTTTGCGCTTTGTACCTACATCGCCCGCTGCATATCGTAGATAGGTATTATTTACACACCGGAAATTAACAATATGTTTCGCAACCTGTGCATTTCGTCGTGCATTCACCAGATTCTGATGTTACAGGTATCCGGAGCCGAAGGAAGCCACGCACAAGGTCCGCGGCCGCAGCGATGTGCTGGAAATGCTCTGCGGTGCGGGCGCCGTGGACCCCGAGCTGCTCACCGTCAAGACCTTCTACTTCTTCTTCTATTCCGCGTTTGGCTCACTCTTCCCGCTCATGGGCGTCTATTTTAAACAGATGGGCATGAACGCTGGCCAATGCGGACTGCTTATAGGCACGAGGCCGTTTGTGGAGTTCCTATCCGCTCCGTTTTGGGGCGGGCTAGCTGACCGCTGGCGTAAAGGAAGGACTCTACTTTTAGCGTCGCTGGCTGCATGGATTGTCTTTACGCTGCCGTTAAGCTGGGTGCAGCCTGGAGCGGTGGCGTGTGTGGTGCCTCGGAACGCGACTAGCTACGATTTGTTGCCGCCGCGTTACGATGATACAATGGCTCCGTCTAGTGCGGTTGCGAGGTCATTCCACGGGCCGACTACGTCTGCCGCCCCTGGCTCGGCCGGCAGTCCCCTCCCTGTGTCTGACGCCTACAATTACAACCCGGCGCAGAACGCTGACTGGGTGACGCCGCTGCACTCGTCCATCGTGTACCGCACAGCTGATATTCAGAAGACGTTCTTCTTGTTGCTCCTGTTGGTCATGGTTGGCGAGTTCTTCAGCGCGCCGGCCATTACGCTAGCTGATTCTGCCGTTATTACTCTGCTTGGAGAAGATGCTGATCGGTAAGCATTCATCTCTACACGCTTCATAAGTTGTATTATCTTGCCTATTTATACAGATAGTACAGATATGTGGTCATCCTAAATGAGAGTCAAGGATTACCAGGCATTCAAAAAATAGGTACAGTTTAGATAAAAATATTCGAACATCGTAAGCGAAATTATTCATACTCTGTGTTATCTCCGATTGTCCATGCAATTTTGGAGCTCGCGTTATACATCGCTCCAAATTAACATGTACACATTATGAATGGAATTCATTCACGAAGTGACCATGCGCTTTTGTAGCTTGCTGTACGAGTACATCTGACTCATGTTCATGATCCCATGTCGATAAATATCCCGTGTCTGTGGAAAATCCAAACTTTTTTTTCATTACTTAGTCATTTGTGAAGCGACAAGCAAAACAAAACAACTAGTAATTTCTGCAAAATTTGGCTCACTTAACTAACTCCACGTTGACCATATACCTCAGGTACGGGCATCAACGCATGTTCGGCTCTCTTGGCTGGGGGCTGGCCATGTTCTTCGTGGGCATCGCCCTGGACCACAGCACGGCTTTCAGTTCGCATCCTTGCGGCGGGCCGCAGCGTTATGAGAAGAATTATACCATCTGCTTCGCTACGTTCTCCGTGCTTATGGGCGCTGCTCTGCTTACGGCTGGACAGGTTTGTGCCATACGGATCCTTAGTATGACTTGATTGAAGAAACTCGGTGACGTATATCACTCAAATTTTCGAATTTTGTCTTCATAAATGTCTCTACTCGATAAGCATGCCAATTGTCCATAAGAATTATGAACTTTATTTTGCATACCATCGTCAACACAGTCAACTGACCAGACAGTTTATAGTAACGGCAATCATTGTTTATGTGATGAAGTGTGTGCTGTAAGTATTGCGTTTACTACATTATGTCAAGTCACTTCCAGAAATCTCAATAAGCCATGATGTTTGAGCTCTTTCAAAACGGTTTCTTCATTTGTTCGCATGGTATATGGTCTGAGCAACTTTCTTATAATGAACTTTATATGTGCAGATCAAATTCAAGTACGAGTTCGCGCCAGAAGTGATAGCGCCCGTAGCTCCGACCTCGCCAACGCAGGAGGACAAACTCCAACAGCAGTTAGCTGAGCAGCTCCAACTGCCAGGCCTGGATACCAGCGCCCCGCGCTCCGCGCCGCAGCCGCCATTGGAGCAGGCTAAGGTAAGAGAGAGTTGACATGATGCCAACGACTACTTTCTATCACCGCACCGCTCGCCGTCGGCAGGGTGTCCATCCTCACACCCTAGAACCGTTAATGGTCGCGCACCGTGCAGCTTAAGAGAAATTTCCTCCTGCGGACGCTCCGGCTGTGGAATAAGCTCCCTGGCGAGGTTTTCTCTAGGGGCACAGTATGGGGTCTTCAAAACAGTAATGTACAGGTTTTTAAAGGGTCGGTAACGTGCATGTAAGTAGTTGCAGACGTCCATAGGCTTTGGTGACTGCTTACCATCAGGCGGACCGTATTCTTGTTTGCCACTGACGTATACCACGTTTGCCACTGACGGCAAAAAAGAGAGAGAAAGACAAACGTTAACGTTAAGGATAGTGAAGTGATTTCATAGCTCCGACAAACTTCAACAACAACTAGCCCGGCAGGCATAATCATCATCTTGATCTGAGCATGAGCACATCCTGCAGCTTCACATAGGTGCAGATTACCATATTAATCCTTCGCCGCCCACCGACTATCGCCTCAGCTTTAGCTGCTAGAGGCAAAATGCAATTCAAAATTTAAAACTTTAGGTCGCTATTGGGTTGCAAATGTAGACTCCTGGGAGACGGATAAGGAGAAAGAATAAGATTAGCATCTAACATTTATAATATACAGGTGTTCGCGCAGACCACGCGCGAGATGCCCGAATGGGTGACAGTGCTGAAGCAGTTCCAAAACGTCCGCGCCGCGTCGTTCCTGTTCGTGGCCTGGTTCATGGGCTTCGGCATTGGCCTCATCTTCACCTTCCTCTTCTGGCATCTGCAGGTAAAAAGGTTTCAGTCCCCTCAGTCAATATGCCAAGGACTGTGACCGTTATGCACAGACTGAAAAGAAACCGCTTTACTATACGATGACGCAACTGAAATAAGCAATCGCTCACCCTCGTCCTAGTTTAGTGGCGGAGCGCTAATTTGTGGTGACCGCAAGTTTTCCAGCTCCATCTTGTATCTTGAAGTTGAGGTGATCTGTGTCGATGTTAAGTACTGTGGGGGAGTTCACATAGTTTGCCACGAGGCCTCTTACCTCTGATTTATCTTACAGGATATTGGAGGCTCGCCGACGCTGTTCGGGGTCGCGTCCGTCATAAACCACATCTCGGAGATCTTCGCCTACTTCTTTAGCTTCAAGCTGATCACACAAATGGGGCATTTCAAGGTATGGTGTATGGCGTATGGAATTCCCTTCCACCAATATCCTAATATTCTTGGCGTTTGGTTTTAATCATCATTGCTTCCATAGACTCGTCGTTTTTCACAAGGATTTTTTTCTTGGGACGACATGACGCAATGGTTTAAATTATCTTAATTATATTTCTAAGTCTCTCTCTCTTTTCCTATGTAACGCTTTAACTCTTGATTGTACATTCTATAGATTTCAATCGTACCCATTTTCTACAATCTCTCTTCGCGCTTTTTAATCTGTTATTTCTTATTTTTTTAATACTTTTATAATGCACCTTTGTCCGGAACGACATAAAAGATCTAATATCGGTGTACCTCCAGGTGCTGTGCCTGGGCCTAGCCGGCAACGTCCTCCGCTTCCTCTACATCTCGTGGCTCACCGACCCGTGGTGGGTGCTGCCCTTCGAGTTCGTGCAGGGCGTGACCCACGCCGCTGTATGGGCTGCTTGCTGCTCATACATCGCTCACCACGCACCGCCTGGCCTGCGTTCATCTGCCCAGGGCGTTCTTCAGGTAACAAATGTGCTCGGCTTATAAAAAGTCTTGGTAATCTGTACACTGGATTGACAAGGAAGGGTACCCAACTGTTCGACTTCGATTTGATTCATTTTGATATATGTTAAAGAGTAGTCTAAAATAACGGACACGTATTTTTTTTAGCTGCCCAAACTCAACCTGTTAGGAGAAAATGGCCTTCAAAGTACTAAAAAGTTACTAAATCTTCTAACTCCTATAGAAAGTGATGCTCAAGCAACTTGCTAGTTAATGGCTGGTTTGAGTATATGTTTGAAAGCAGCAAAAAATAATGAGCACGTGTTTTGTTATATCTGCTTAAACTCAAGTTTTCCTAGAGACTAAACGCAAACGCGTATGTCACGTTTCGAAATCGAATTTATTTACACTAGGGGTACTGATTACTGGCAAAGATTTGTTTGGTTTGAAAATGCCATCACAAAATAATCCGCAAAATTCATTGTATGAAAAATCGAATTTCGTTCAAATTCTCCATACAAAACGTCAATTTCATAGCATAGGTAATGACCTAATAGATGATACCTATATTGAAATAAATGAAATTGTGGTGCAGGGGCTGCACCACGGGCTCGGGCGCGGCTGCGGCGCCGTGCTCGGCGGCGTGGCGGTGGCCAAGTGGGGCACCACGCGCACCTTCGCCGGCTACGGCATCCTGTGCGGGTTCGCCCTCGCTGGATTCGCGTTCCTTAACTTCCGGGAAGAGGTATGCATGATCTAGATGAGATAAACAACATAGTGTTATCGTGCTGTGCGACGAGTGAGACATCAGCAATACCTTCGCTGTTCAATGGTTCCCAATAATAGCAATAACCATCACCAAATCGCCGATCTACCTTGATCAAGAACCTAGTCAATTCAAATTGTGTAAATAAATCATTTGAAGCTGTGGAAGGTATTTATCCTATCTTACGCATTGAAGGAGGATTTCAGCTGAAGAAATATTATATAGAAAACCACCAATTATGATATTTTCTAAAGTCTAACTCGCACTGAGTTTTTAATCTCTTCCATATAGTAACATTTGTTACCTTTCTGATCTTAACGATACACTTAACTGAATCTTTACTTGCAACGTTAATTTGTTAGATGTATAATGTGTCTTAAAGTGTCTTTGAAATAAATTTTGTCAACTTTCAGGCCAACGTAGAAGCGGATATGGACGAAGAAGCCCGCGCCGTGGCCGAGGCCGGCGTGCTGGCGCCTCACGGAGTCCCCTCGAACCCCATACCTCGCGCGCTTTCATCTACTCGTCTTTCCGATCTCGGTCACCATGATTCTTATGGCGCCACACAAGTAAGTACAAACATTTATTAAATTATTAGAAGAAGTTTATCTTAAACTCTCGCGTCACCTTTCGTTTTACATGGATATATGGAGTGTTTGTGGCAGTGGAGTGGCAGGTCTAAGGATTGCAATTACAGGCCTATTATATGAATCCTTACTAAAACATACATATACAATACAATTAGAAGGTTATATAGAAAAAAAATAATTTATTAAAAACAGAACAAAATTGATTTTTGGAAAAGAAAATCCATAGTTTTTCCATAGCTTTTTGATCGAATCATCATTTCATCATTTGTGATGTATCATCATAAGTTAAGTTTTGACGATTACGGCATACCCGTAGATGCACTACTCCTTGATATGTCAAAAGCGTTTGATACATTATGCCACCAGATTCTCTTAGAAAAACTCCACATGTATGGCATTCGAAAGCCCCCATACTCCTAGATTGAAAGCTACCTATTAAACAGAAAGCAATGCACCCAAAAAAATTGAACACGCAATATAATAATAAGTACAAGTACATTGAGACAGAGCTATATTATCAACATTTATGGTATACCTCGGGGGATTTTTTTTGGGCCCTTATTGTTCCTATTCTATAGGATTTGCCAGATATGGCATTTTGTTTGCTGACGATATAGATCAATAATAGTTTAAAGTAGAAGCTCACACTAGTCTACGAAACTCATCGATAGAACTACGCCGGAGAAGCGAGCCTCGGCGTGCCCGGGCAGGCGCCCGCCGCCAACCCCTTCCTGCAGGACGCGGCCGGCGGCTACAGGTAAACTCCGCGCAGGCGCCGGCTCGCCCGCTCCCTGCTCTGTAGCTCAAACAGTTTGTATGGAATCGAGTCTTAACGTTTAAGGCTCAGTTTCATTGGTCGATAACTCGGTCGATATACGATGTGCGGTGAATCCCCGTAGGTGCTAAGGCGGTAAAACGACTAGTGAAACTCATAATGGCATACGTTTTAGGAATCTCCCGCACTCCGCATGCTTTATGGAGTATGCAGACGACCAATCATCATATCGACCAATTAAACTGAGGCTTTATAGGACACAATCTATACTGTACCTATGTTTGCCACATTACTGTCATCTTCTTATATTTTATTCTTATGCAGAATTTTAAGGGCAATGGGATTTAAATTGTATTTTAATTTAAATTTAATCCGTTAAAGAGTTTTTTGATACCACGTCGGTAGCAAAGAAGTATACAACTCGCTTGATGTTAAGTTAAGATATAGGTACTGTAGTTCCTTAAGAAAATCTCGGCAGGAAGTTTATTCCACAGTCAGAGCGTTCGTGAAAGGACATTGTAAGCTTTAATTATTTCTTAGAAATTTAAGTCATGAATCCTTTTTGGACGACTTATAAAAACTTTGTTATCAATTTGATGTTTTGATGTAAATATGTGTTAGGTACATGGAAAATGTCGCTTTCGAAAGACTTCGCGTTTTTTTTATATATAATAATTTGGCGTCTTTTCTAGTCAAGCCTTAAGCTACCCCAAAGACTCGAGTCTTTACCAACACTACACAAATCCTTCGAGAACCCAGGTTCTTCGTAGCTTCGGTACTAAGTATTATTAATAGGCGGCTGACAGCATTGGATGGACATTCATATTCAATAAGCTTATAAAAACATTGGAGGCTGAGGCAAAATGTTGAGCCCAGGAAATGAGACCTCGAATCATAGCTACACAGCTTAACAAACAATATTCAAGGAAAAAAAAAATCAAGAGAATAACCACGAAGAACGAGTCAATTTCGTTATCTCAAATGTTTAATCTACGTACGATCATCAATGTGTTATAAGCTTATTGTTAATACTCAGCCGCTCCTTATTATTAAGCCTGCTCCATACTTAGTGTGTGAACCATACTCGAAAGGCGCGGACGAACTCAAACTGCGCACCAATCAGTCGAGCAGACTTGTCGTGGGATAAAAAGACGAAAACTAGGGAACAAAACGGGAAATGTATGCGAATCGAGTCCACACTCGCGCTCGAAAGATTCGCGCGTTTGCGCACTAAATGTGGAGGGGCCTTTAATGTAAATAGGTTAAGGGTCGACGATTATCGCTGTAGCAGCGTATTGTCCGCGGCCGGTGGCCGGCCATTATAAGGGTACTTTCCATTGTTATTCTAACAAACCTTTTGTCAGAACATGAAATAGTTTGAAGGTGTTTTCAAGTCAAGTAAGGGTCCCACACTAGCGTCTTTGGAGCCTCGGCGTCTAGGCAGTCTATGGAAAATGACATCAAAGTGCAGTTGCGCCAACGTTGCGTCCCGCAGCAGCCAGAGAGTTGACTATACATATAGTCGCCGATGCTCGGGAGGCGCTAGTGTTTAGTGGCCCTGAGACCATCGTCAACACTCTTTTAACCGACAATTTGTAAATCTTATTACAAACATATAAGGTTCAACAATGGAATCCATAAGTATCTTTACGGAACATAATGGCAAGTTCCCCACAAACGTTACATTGTGTTCGCGGTGTTCGCTGTTGCTACGTCTCGTTTCTTTTGTACCGGTGTATTGTGAACTTGTATTTACGACAGGGGTCTCTAAACTTTTTCACCCGAGGGCCACTAGCTTGGCTTTTCTCGCAGGCCAGAATAGCCATCTACCGTGCCGGATCCGGCCCTAGGGCCGAAGTTTGGAGACCCCTGATTTACGCTATACCCGTACTGTCACGGTGTCATATCATGGTGTGATGTAGATCGGCTCACGGAGCGGGAAACCCGTTCCGTGATCCGTATTTTGTTGATAATGTAGCAGATATTCATATTATATAACTATATTATAGCTATATGTATACAATGTAGATTTGTTGTAAAGATATTCTTATTGACAAATATCGCTGTCGGAGTACCAGAAAGCGAGTACATTACCGAGTAGAGTCCATCCACGCTAAGTTTGCGCAAAGTGCTACGTCAAGTATGACGCTCTCATACATTGTCACTGCCAAGTTGGTGGAAACTTATCCGTAGAAGGACACTACAAAAACTATTGTTATAAATGTATATTTACGCAAAAGTGAGAAATTGACTTTGTCGCGCGATAAACAAATTTTATTTTACGTGTTAACATATTGTATTTTTCAAGTATTTTTATTGTTACCCCTTTACTACGGCGTGCTTGCTTTCTGGCCCAACGATGACGATATTTGCTTATTGAGGAGGTGGGCACGAGTTATATTTTTGCACTTTCTCTCCGTCTGCCACGCCGCGCTTTTCCGCTCCGTCCGGTACGGATCCGACCCGTCCGAGCTGCACAAGTCAGGTCCGATACGGACGGTGGCTACGAGGCGATGGCGAACGACTTTCAATTTCAAAACGTGTAACGATTAAATGTTGAACTATTGACTTGGAGTTTTTGATTTGGTTTTCCCCTTATCCTATCCGTTTTATCTCAAATTTTATATTTTATTATAGTAAGCGATGTAGCTTCTTATACAAGGTGTAACAAAAATAGTGGGGATCCGTTTAATCTGTTCTGATGAGGAAAAAGTAGAAGAAAAATATTTTTTATTATTAAATAAAATAATACATATATTTTTGTTACACCCTGTAGGTTTAGGTGTTTACTTACGCAATGAAACTATTATTTTATAGAAAATGTCATTTTTTATTACACATTAAAGTAGTAATTTAAAGGTAACATAGAATTTTTATCATTAGTACAGTCCTAACATGCACAAATCTCATTCTCAACATTCATTCATTCATTTCAGAGCCAACTCCATATTTAAGACACGCGTGATAGGTAATTGAATATCTATTGGTCAAAGAATTATTAATAAACAGTTATACGCCTAGATTAAATTAATAGGTCTAAGTAAATTTCTCAGATATGTATGTGCTGTACGCTGTACGATTCTAACATAATGTGGTAACTCTGATTATCAAAAGAACTTTTAACCACAATACATATGGCGCCATCTACGTCATATGGAAACGAAGAACGATTTTTCTTCACAACTTGTACAATCAATATCTCAGTAACTAACGCAGTACTTAAGAAAAATACGACATGCCTCGAGATCGAGAGTAATTCGTGTTCAGCCTTAGTGTAAGGCCTGATTGGACGCTCGAGTTCGGCGTGCAGCGGGGCGTGTGGCGTGCATGTTAAACAAATGCAAACGTATAGGAGCGGTCTTAGTGCACGCTGCTCAAATCACATTTATGAGCCCGACGCCACGCTGCACGCCCCGCCGAACGCTCCGCTTCGAGGGTCCACTCAGACCTTACACTTAGTGTGGCAGCGTAGTCGTGGCCATAGTCTAATCTAAAGTATTAATCGGTATACCTGGCACCTATTTCACCACGCAGACAATTTTCTGTTCATTTCCGGGTCGATAAGTAATATCATTACGTAGCGTCAATATTTCCATGTTGGACCAGCAATCTACGGCGAATTGGCAACTGTCACCGTTGTGAAACAGGGACCTGAGCAGATATTCCTTTACTTAGAATTTTCACACCGGCACAAGAACCCCATTCTTGTACTTAGCCTTCAGCGGCGCATAGTCCTCGCTCCTTCCGCTCCGATAACTCCTGACGCTGGCCGGCGTCTGAGGGACCACGTTCTCGTTGCTTCTGCTCCGGCCGCTTAGGCTGCTTCTGTCCAGAGAGAGCCAAACGATTACGAGCTTGCAATTCTGAGCGGTGAGGCGACCGCCGTACCTGAACACACAGACAACTGTGTCAGTTTTGTTGTCTGTGTTAAAGCGAAAGCATGAAGCGGTTTCCACCCTCATACTCTTTCACCCACTGATACGGATCCGTACGGTGTGATAACCGCGTTAAGATGATGCTATGAGCGCTTTGAGCAATAAAACAATGAAATCACAGCTTTATGTTAGTGGCGATGACGGGGTGTCCGTCTGCTGTTTTTAGGTTGGAAAGCGTGATATGCTATGGGCGATTTAAGCAGTTAACAACAGTAAGGTGTAAAGGTTCCAATTGAAGTAAAAATCACAGATATTCATTATTTATTTTATAATATCGAGTAACGTCACACATCCGGTGGATCAAACGGAGTAGGCAAGTAGGTAGTTACTTTTTCTTTCTTAGCCGTATATCGTCGGAAAGAAATGTAAGTCTTGGATACTTCTAAGTGTATAGGAAAAATATAAATATGCTTTATTCGTTTTCGTATAGTACTTATAATTACAGTAGACTGTGCATTCCTTAAATTTTCATTTGGAACCCTTATATATTTCCTCCGCCCTCAATCTCCAAACCCACCTGATAGAATCCACAAGCGACACGCGACTGGCCGAGAGCCCACCGTTTGTATACTTTGTATGCACATAACGTTTAGCCTTGGCCGGCGCGCGCGCCGCCAGGATCGCGAACACCACGCCGAGGAGCTGGAGTAGGAAGAGGGCTGCCAGGGCTGCGGCGGCTACGTAACCGTTCCAGGGGGCGTCTGTTTCTGCCTCCTACGAATTTCCAAGTTAGTAGATAAGTATAACATAAAACCAATAGTTTAAGTTCACCGCGATACAGGCAAAGCCTAGCGCGGAGACCCCTGTAATTGTATGAAAATCTATTTTCTGAGGAATAAAGATTTTATATATTTTGAACAATTTTTGGGGGAAGTGATGATGTTGAATTAGCAATGTGCTTAAGGTTTCAATGAAAGTGGACACAATGATTGATAGATTGGCTTCTTGATCAATCAGGGATTTTATAAGCTTTAAATTTGTACTTGTATGCAAGTAAGTACAAATTTAAAGCTCAATAGGTTCATGTTCTTCTCTCACTGAGCGTTCTCCTCGGTCGCAAGGTAGTCCATGAAGAAGACTTTAGCTCGTAGCTGTACGTACACATACGTACTTTAGCTTGTATATACAGCAGGTGCTAATTAGATAGATAGATAGATACATTCTTTATTCATACCCACAACATACATGGCATTAGCATCAAAACAAACAAAAAAGAAAAGTGTAAAATAAAAACATGCAAACTTAATTTAATAAAAACATTTTTTAGTTAATTAATACGCCATGTGTCGTGGCACAGAAAAGGCGCTGACTCAGCATAATGATGCAGCAAGCCACATCGCTGGTATTCTGCCAGTACCTTACACAAAAATGGGCAACGCTTTTTAAACACCTAAGATGGTACAAGAAATAAAGAAAAACTACTGTGCAATTTGTGTGTGTGCTGTGTACTTTGTAAGTATTATGTGAGCGAGTGTATACATATATATGCGTGTGTGCGTGTTTTTTCTATCTTATGGACTTTTGGTAAATTGTAATGAAGATAAAAAGATAAAAACGCGGTTGGCAAAGTATTTAGTTATAGGAGGATGAAGCGAAAAGTAATTATACTTCGTGTGGGTATAATAATGGATATGGTGGTAGACAAACCTTGACAAGGTCACTAAGATGCTCCGGTATTTTGTGCCACCGCGACAAATGCTCCAGCAGCGGGTGTAGGTGCTCCCTCGTGGCCAGGATTTGCTCCATCTCCTCGGCCGCAGGGGAATTCATGAAGGCCACTATGCGGGAGTACACCCAGACGCCGAGTGCTATCTCTAGTGCCATCCCGAGCGTCATTAGGCCTGCATACTGCAAATAATATTGAATATATAAATTATGGAGTGGAGTTAGGTATGTTACGTGGTACTTGAATTGATAGCAGCAGTGCTAAAGGCAAAGACGGCGTAACATTTAAATTTTAGGTGGATTAGATGACAACATGCAGCGTAAATCGTATTAATAAGCGTAATCTGGCTCAATTTAACCAGTTTAGGCTGATACTATTATGAACGCAGCTACCACCTTAGAGTAATACCTAATATTTTTAGTTAACCCAGTCTGCGGTCACCGCTTGTCGTCAGGCTTCTGCGAAGCATTTCCGCTACATTCCAGGAAAACCATGCTAATCAGCTTCGGCGTAGCGCGTATATAGTCTTTTTTACATAAAATAAATCATTTGCTAAATTGTGTCGTGTGTCCTGATGACCTTATTTTATTTATTACAAATCTGCAGCACTAATCAGTTGTTACCGTGTAAAGCAGGATCCTCTTGGGCCTGCGTTGGGAGGCCACGATGGCAAGATGAGCCGCGAACAGTAACGCGGCCCCCGCGGACGGTACCGCCCCCGCCAGCACGCAGTATTCGAACGGAAGCAGCTCTCGGATCGCAATGTAGAGGGTCGGGTCCCAGCGGAGGCGAGCGCCCGTGGATAGAGCGGCACCGGCGAACAGCTGGAAAACATTGAGACGTGATTTTAATGTTGATCACGCGAGAAGATGGCAGCTCAGTAGGTACTCTTCTAGACGTTTACGAGACGACGGCGCCCTTATGGATGTTTAATTTGCGTCTACTAAAAAGCTTGTTCATCAATGTTGCTTTCCCCTTCCTCCTTTCATCCTTTGGTTCCAAGTAACCAGCAAGCTCAAATAGCAGTTGTTGATGATGACAATGCACGACACTCAGTGGCGGATTTGCAGTCTTGGCCGCCCTTGGCAGGTCATGAAGTAAGTACCAGCCGCCCCTTTATCACTTTTTGTCAGGGTTGGTCACCCCAAATATCTGGCCGCGCTCTACTGGGCCTTAGGTCAAATCCACTTGGTAGGTACTTAGCTGTACAGTATTTTTAAGACGTCTGGCTTTTAAACCGAAGGTGAGGTTCTTATACCTCGCTTCGTATGGGTTTCCCGCAAATTATTTTGTATAGGAAATATAATTTGACTTCTTTATTTTATTAGTAGCTCGTAGCTGTTTGGAAAAGGTAGAAATTCATAGTCTTAGTCCTCAATCAATCCGTGTTATGCTAACATTAGGCATAGCAGTGGGGCTTATCAATTGTTGGTATTTCCGGTACGTTTTCAAGCGAAAACTGGTGACAAATGTGCGTAATGGAATATAAGGAATTTATCAGATAAACGTGACAATAAAACATACACGGTGCCCGTGAGGAAACGGAAAGATTTTAACAGTATATTCCGGATCGTATTTAGAGACAAAAATGTCATATAAACTTTTTTTTTATTTGCCTATAGTTTTAATTTTAAAGATCCACGGCGACGTGTAACGATGGCGTTTTGCTTTCTGCCTCATTTGGAGATATTTCCCAGTCATATACAAGGTGACCAAAAAAAATGTGCATTCCTGTTGCCAGGGAGGTTTTGGGAATGCACATATTTTTTGGCCACCGTGTATATTGACCCCATTTATATATAATGTACCTAACAGAAAAAATTACAAGATTATAAATATTTCTCAAAAATCTCAGTCTTAGCTGTTATCAAATTAAGTATGTGTGTTTGACTGTTTTGCCATGTTTCGCGATGTCCTAAAAACTGTATCTTAATACAGACATATACTCAGTGGCATTGAACTGCATTTGATAAATCTTACATGTCGATAAGACTGATTACAATTACATGGTCTTCTACGGACGCCTTTCAGAATCTTGACTCGCTACTTGACCAGGAATTGTAAATACAAAGATAAGACACCCGTGCCGTATGTAAATAAAAATAATAGAATGAATAAGTCTTCTCTTATAAGTAAATATCATTCGGTTTAGCACGTTGCAAAGGTGAATTCGGATAAGTCCCACATGTGTCGAATCCAATGTTGTCCGGCAACCAAATGTCCACCAAGCAGGTGAGCGGATATTGAGTAAGTGGGAAGAAAAGTTCGTAGACCCTTACCACAAGGAGCAAGTTAACATGCTGCAGCGCTTGCGCTGCTCGCGCGCCAACAAACATCTCGCCTCCCTTTCACTCCTATTCCATTTAACACCCTTCTCACTTTACAACACCACCAATGGACACTCGATTAAAATATCAGTAAAAAACGTTTGACACATTCAAGATCGCCGTTAAAACAAAAGACTGTGGACGATTGACTAGAAGTTATGAGACTCTTTATTCGAGTTTCCTCGTAGCACTGACGCTTACTTGACGTGTGCTAGATATGATGTTCAAAATACGAATATCTTATCAGTTTTATCAACTTATCGCAATCGCTCAGTGTCCCACAGGCGCAGCTAGCCGCAATGTCAGTGTGCTAGGTATAAAACATGGGTGTGAAAAGATCGCATTTTATGACGTTCGCTTTTACGTCGTGTTTGGGGGTGATACCTAAGAGTAACTTTTCACATCTACAACGTGTTACACCAGGCACTGAAAGTGGGGTGGGTAACATGTATCGGTCATACTGATCAACTTTTACTATGAGACCAACCCCTATATCGCGAAAAAAAAAAATCTCATTCATTTTGGATGGCTGATGTTGATATCTTGTACCCACGCCACTTTCAGTGGTGTAACACGTTATATATTACCCGACATCTTAATTGTTGTGTAAGTTTACAATGATTAATACTACATAGATGACTCACATAATGACAAATAAATAATTTTGTATTTGTATTTGTATACATTGTCATGCTGTGGTAAATGGAGCCAAACCTAAAAATTGAGCTAGATATCCCTGTTCAAAGTCAAAACATTTTCATCTGATGAAGTGTTAACTGACGACAGCGATGTTAGAATGATACACAGTTTACAAAAATATCACTTTATTGCTTCGTTTTCCTTAAAATTTAAACATCGTCGGTATAGGATAGTCGGCTACACTCGCTACTTGACCGCGCCGTTGCCCTTCCCTAATCAACTTGGCATACTTAAGCAAAAAATATATTATTTTTTAAATCTTTATTTCACAATACATGATAATGGTGGACTTGATGCCGTAAGGCATTTTCTACCGGTGTGCCTGATTATGTATGTAATACAGAATTCTCCGTGTCCAACAAAACTAATCTTTGACAGCGGAAGGCCAGGAGTCACGTTGTCCCTCTCGAACGCAAGGCACGACATGTAACGAGTTCTCTTTCTCACTGTGCTTTTAATAACTCCTCGGAGTAACTGCTTACTACTGACATAATAACACACCTCAATAGGCCCTTTCCTGACTTGGCAATAAGGAATCGGTGCGATGCGACTTGGTACTGCTATCTGATTGGTTTAGATGCGGATTGTCCCCGCTCCGGGCCAATCAGGAAGAAATACAGCGTATTGCGTTGACATTGAGGACCTACCGCGAACACCGAAGTTCGCATATTGCGGGCATCTTTCTTCTCAGTCAGTGTTATTCTAATTACGCCTTAATTGGAGTAAAAGTGCGGTTATAGCCCTGTACCGACAAGTCAAGAAAAATTACCAACATCCATCATTTGGGGAAAAGTAGACACTCAACTGGTTAAGACTGTAACTTCGTTAACTGAAAATCGCGGTCATATGATTTTATTACCTGCTGAGTGAGAGAGAGGGCAATCAAGTCATTGACAATATTAACTACTTTAGTTCATGTATGTACAAAGAAAATGCATAAACGTTCAGTTGAAGGTAAAGGCAACAAACAACGGTATTCTTAAAGCTATTTGGCATCGGGGCGCGGCCCTGCGGCCGAGTACTCGCGTCGCGGGGTGAGACCAAACTCATTTGTACTTGGATTCGAAAGATAATATGTATAAAGGATTGTGCGTATCAGATGAATGTTTTGTCCTTATTCGTATTCAATGGTTGATACCATTGAATATTATGATTAATATTCATAGCAACTGGTTTTATCGTGAAAATGGTGCTTGATGGTGTGTCAAAAAACAATGGGGTATATTACGTTTATCGTTTACCTAATCTCGCCTAATCTTGTACTTGGAATCGATAGACTATACTTATTACAGAATTTGATAAGTTCGTCGTTATCGTTCTGAGTCATTTTCACCCCGCGTCATGTTTAAGTATACTAACAATTTCAACTATCTACGTAGAAGAGTCATTTCGAACTTTAAAAGCAAATCACAGCAAAATGGAGTTTCGCCGAGCGTCGGCCCGCGGCGCCCCAGAACGTTTAATATCACAGAAATTTTATGAAAAAATTAAAATCGAGATTTAATCAAGGCAATAATTAGTACCTACAATATGTGTAGAGAAGTGCTAGAGTTCGTCTAAGCTAAGCCTGCACCAAATTGGCAGCACCCAAGTTTGATTTACAGTGGCACCATACTCTCTCGCTAGCCAAGTCTCTGAGACTTATAGTTCGTGTCATTCATTATGACGCACAGATTTGTCAAAACTAACCTTTAATAACATGAAATAAGAGTCTAGGGCACGCGTCCTTGTGAATGACACGATCTACAGACGGCTCTACATAGTCTACATAAACGCTTGTTTATTAACGTTAGTTTTATTCGAGGAACGATTTAATTTGATGTGTATAACCCTCTTTTTCATAAAACTTCTCTTTGATGTAGCAAAAAAATATGAAAACAATAATTACGGGGCGACGCGGGAGCACGGGAGCAGATAGCACCAGTCTCCTCAACAATACAGTACAATCAACGGCAAGGCAAGATACACTCTGGTCATACAATCATGGCAGTATAAACAGCTAGAGATATTGACAGTAAGGTGCAATATCTTTATTCGCTTACGATACGTTATATAGAATTACATAAAGAAAAGACCTTTATGGCAAGATATCACCGATACTTCACGCAACTTTGATGATACAATTGATGGTGAAGATTGGCGACGGGTCTTGTACAAGATATTCAATCCACAATCTTTAACATAAAGTTCAAAATCATTGTGGGAAATATATTCCCTCTGCCTTAGAAAAGCTTAAAACATACCAAATAATAACTGTTCCAAATTTTAGCCGTCTCCGTCAAACGGTCTCTGAGAAAATCGTATATAACCGATTTGCAAATCCAAAGTGATCCCATAAGTGTTCCGTGAACAAACTTTTGTACGGAACACTAAAAATTAAATAGTTCGAGAAATCACAGCGTTTACACATTATCCGATATCGAAAGTCGGAAAATGTGAATAAGCTTTGAGAATGACTTATATCGTCAGCCTATATATTTTACTGCCACGATTGCCTGTCAGTATCTATAGATAGTATTCGAAGACTCAACACATTCGTACAATAAAAAAATACTCTACAGATCATAAAATTCCTTAAAACAACTAACTATAGGAGTATAGGAGTCGGCGCTTGCCCGGTGATATGGCATTACTTAACTAAGCTACACTTATTTGATAATTAATCTAAAAATCAATATGGCAGTCTGTCATTACTAGAAGGTAGATATTGTCAAAACCTGGTAACGTAAAGGCCGTGTCCACATTTGTGTAATTTCTCTGATGGATCCAAACATGACAAACATCTCATTAGTGTCACCCATCCAATGCCAAAATTGTGTCCAACCAAACTAAATAAAGAAAGCAGTAGATTCTATTCAATAAAATCACCCAAATGTGAACATAGCCTATTCAAACTGGCGGAACCTTAAGCTGCATTCACACGGTCAGCGGTTCTCGTGCATCTATTGTTCTATAAAATCTTAAACACTGTTATTTCACATAATTATATAATTCGAGTTTGTCTAAGTAAGCTAACTGCACCGACTTTGGCCAAAGTCTAAGCCAAAGAGAATTTAAAATACAGGTGAATTGTTAAAGAAAACTTTGTAGCAGCAGTAAATTTACTGCCATCTTTCGACACATGATTAAAATTTTTAGAACGTGATTAAATTTTTTGATCCTTATTCTATCACTGATGATACCTTATGATAAATTTGTTAAATACCAAAAAGTGGCGCTATCTAATAGATCAAAGTTAATCGGTTAGTACAACCTTTATCCGATGCCCGGTAAGATGGCGCCAGTTTTTGAAATTTAACTCATATCAGTGAAAGAATAAGGATTAAAGTCAAATGGCGTTTTAAAAGTTTAAATGATGTATCAAAAGAGAAAGATGGCAGTAAATTTACTGTGGCGACAAAATTTTCTTTGACAATCCACCTCTATTTCAAATTCTCTTTGTCAAAGCGTGCAAATGTCAAATTATCATGGAAATTTAACATTTTTTGGTGACATTTACACACTTTGTTATCACAAAGCTCGTGCGGTTAGCACAGTTCGACTCAACAGTTTCAATAATCCTACCACTGGTTAAATGTTTCTTGTGCCACCCGTGTGGTCACAGCTTTAATCTTAATTTACAATTTAGAAGACTCGCTCGTTATATGGAATCTATTTAAATGTTATACATTATATCAGTAACAATGTTATATACTTTTATATACCTATTATCGAATAATGTGGTGCGCTTAGTTGAACTTTATTTCATTTGGCAGTGTCGATCATTCGTCCGACTTCAGTCGGTCTAATAATAACAATTAATTTCAATATTTCATTATAATATAACTAATACGTGTTTTCTTATACAGTTAACCCTTTTTTCTATAAAATAATTTTGAACTATGTTTAATAAATTCACTTTATAAAGTGACACATTAACATCAGAAAACATATAATTTAAAAACGCTTTTCAGTCAATTAAAAAAAAGACACGTTCAAACAGCAAAGCTTACACATTGGCATCCATGTATACCAAGCATAGTTTTCAGGTTTTTCAAAAGTTTATATCATTAAGTTAAAACTCTCTTTATAAACCATTTATTAAGAAGGATTACGCAAAGCTTTGTCGTTTTCGTTAACATAGCCAAATGCGGCATTCTCAAATTTCATAAATAGATATGCAGCAATGATACCAGACTAACTTTGCATAGTCTTAGCAGTGACAATGTAAGAGTTTTGAAATAAATGTCAAATTGCTTTGAAATTACGGAATCTATAATGCCACTCCACACTTTTCCTCGTCAAAGTCAGTGCAAAGTTAGTTTAGACGGCTTCTGTCTTTCATAATGAATGGTGCCTATTAAAATGTTTCGCAAGTTTCTGTGAGTATTTCGTTTTAGACGTTAAGTGACGATTACAGTCACTGAAAAGTCTTCATGCGCAGAATTACAGCTCAGTATGCAGTATAAGAAGCGCAGCAGCGGTATTAGGCGCGGGCGGCGCCGAGGGCGGCCGCAACCTCCTCGTGGCCCGGAACTGCGCCTGCACCGCGTCCCAAGCCGCGTCCCGCGCTGGCCGTCCGGGGTCCCAAGGTTCCCGGACCGTGTGACCCTCCCGCGCTGCAGCGGGTTCCCGATCCCGCGCCGTGAACCTCCCCTCCAACGCTTTCCCCTCTCTCGCCTCCCGCACTCCACCGGGCTCCCGGTCCCGGGTCATATACCTCCCCTCGCTCGCTTTATCCCATGCCGCGTCTTTGGCGTCCTTGTACTTCGGGGCGTTTGGGGGACGCCCGCGTCGTTTTTTGGAACGTTTTCTGGAGCGCGGCGGGGACAGGGAGGCGCAGGGCGCTCTGGGCAGAGGCGGCGGCGGCCCGGGGGCCGAGTCGTCCTGAAAATTATAACGGTAATTTTAGCACCTCATATAAATAAATAAATAGTATACGACATTATTACACAAATTGACTAAGTCCCACAGTAAGCTCAATATGGCTTGTGTTGAGGGTACTTAGACAACGATATATATAATATATAAATATTTATAAATACTTAAATACATAGAAAACACCCATGACTCAGGAACAAATATCCATGCTCATCACACGAATAAATGCCCTTACCAGGATTTGAACCCGGGACCATCAGCTTCGTAGGCAGGGTCACTACCCACTAGGCCAAACCGGTCGTCGATATAAACTTATGTAAAATATAAAATTAAATATGATATAAACTTATGTATAGTTAGGAGTATTTCTCATTACTACGTGTCATACTAGATACTAAGAAGGTCTAGGTAGTTCGAAAAGGTAACCTTGATTCGATTGTATCAATTGTATATCGAGGAATTCGAGGATGGCAGTATATTGTGTGAGCTAGAGAGATGGCAGGCATGTTCTCGGTGGGTAGAACCACGTTAATATTCAGGAAATACAGATACATCAAATACCTAACTAAAAATAAGGATTTTGCAACTACTTATTAACATTCCTGATGATACTGTAGTGGCTCCATGAGTATCAAATGTAATGGCACCTTAGGTAACTGATACAGACGTACCTGCTAGAAAATCTTATCAAGTATAGTATACATCCGTAGATTGGCCTTCTTCCTCCACCCCGGCTCGTCGCTCTCCTCCACGCACGCGCTGGCCTCCTTATCCTCCTTGTCCTCCTGAGGCGGCGCCCGGCGCGCCAGGCGCCGCGCCATCACGAACGCGGCCACTTGTAACACCATGCCCACTAGACCGAACACCATGATGACGTATACGTTGTTGGGCGCTTTGTGCTCGACCTCCTGTAAAATATAAATGTAACCGTTGTTTGTAACTCATTAATTCCATCAGTACATTTATTAACTTAACATATCACGGATCAGGCTGCTTCTAACAAACTCTACTATTTCGATTTTCCTGAGACCCGATCCTCATGACGGGTAAATCTTTGGCACGCAGTTATAGGTTAGGGATCAAGTCATATTGCGATTTCAGATGGTTGAGTCCCTTAAAGTGGCCTGCAAAGAGTTCAACTTGTACATGAGTATAAGAATATCAGGAAGCAGAGCTTAATTTCATGGTTTTTTTTAATGCCAACCCAAGGATTATCATCAGAGCAGTAATCAGAAAAGATAAAGAGAGTAGTAGCTTTCTTAAGTGGTTTTCTTAGTAGAATGCTAACAAGGAACCTTGTAGGGCTGACAGGAACACGTTATCGCGGACATAACGTGTGCCTAATATCGCCTAATATCTAATTACGAGAACGACGAACGTTTTATGTTGAGCGTAAAAGGTCCTGTTATGGCAGAAGGCGTAATATCATGGTTTATGTTCGCGTTTATCACCCGTATCTTTATCATAGATAAAGCCTCCGTCGCGTACGGACTTATTACTCGTAGAAGTACCTATTTAGACAAGATATTTCACTACTAATACTTATGATTAATAGTAGAAATTTTATTAATTCTAAGTAATCTTTATGCCAGTTGGATTTATCTTTATTAAGCATTTTCATTTGATTTTCATGAACAGAGGAGCGAGATAATATTTTTCAAGACCTACGTAGCTGAGGAAAGGAGGTTACGATCTTTGGTCATTTAAGATTCAGTAGCAGTTACGGTCCTCCCAACCTTTTGGCTAGAATTTTATCAATACATAGAACAAAACTATCTCGTCGATGTCAGCCCAGCACAACATCCAACTTCGCTCATTGTTAACTTAGCTATAAGCTATTACAGCTTCCTTGTTCCTACTTTATCATTCCTTCAGCAGAGGTTTTCTCCCAACGCCCAAGGAGTCAAAGCGAAGACAGAAACCTGTAATGAAAGTTCATACTCACATCAAGCATGTCGAGCACTGGCCTCGCCACGTCCCTGTACCGCTCAACAGCCAGCAACATGGGCTTCAAGTCGTGCATCAGGTCCATGCCCTTCCTCGCCAGCTCGGCTTCTGGGGCCTCGCGCCACCAGGCGGCCAGTGACGCTGCCATCCACGCCCCGTAGCCGACTTCACTCACGGCGAGGCAGACCACGCCGGCTGCGTACTGGAATTAAATAAACGAGGTTGCGTTAATGTAAAGCTTTCGTGAAGTACAATAATGGGTCTCTCCAAACGTCACCGATAATCGGATGTGATTTGCAATACATTGCTGCATTTGGTCGATGGATTCAATTCGTTACACCTATCTATTTAGCCAGCAATTTCTAAGATTGCATGCCATTTATTGCAACGTCGGTAGAAGCTTTTAAGAGGATACAGCACGGCCACTTCTCCAGGATACAAACGTAGTCGCCATTTTTCATTTACATTATGGAAAATGTTTTACATATTTTGATCAAGACTTTGAAAAATACCGGTATTATTACGTTCTTTTTCGTTCTTTGGTTTATTATTTCATTTTTTAATTAAAATAAACATTTATTGACAATAACAATATACATAATGGATATATACAGATGATTACTATAACTAGCTTATATCTAAAATAGGCCCTTGAGGCATTGTACCAAGGATGCTGGCGGCATTTCCTCGTTGTATCGCAATACTGATACGTTGTGCGAAGAAGCCGCCAGCTCTTCGGTCACCAGTTACGTCAACCAGACGTTTCGCGATTTCTCCAAAAAACTTGTGCGCGCTGGGACCCCATGGACCTAGAGTTTCAACGCCAAGTTTCATTTTTAATAGGACTATCTAATAATGCGAAGTTGTTACCTAAATACATGATCCAGTCCTACGTAAAGTGTATAAAATAATGAAAAATATTGGACTATTTCGGGATTTAAAAATAAACCGGTTCCGAGCCCTGATTTTGATGTATAATGTACCCCTAAGTTTGACTTTTTTATAACGATCATCACATTCTACGGTCACGTAATGGGCTTTTTAGGTTCGCTTCAGTGCTGTAAAAACAGGAGCCAAGTGATCGAAATATACATGCAATTTTATCTTTTTAAACCCTAATCTTATTTCTTTTAGCATTACAACCGCGTGTAGAACCAAATGGACTTACGACTATCATTTACTGAATTATCAGCAGAACAGGCATAGCAACGTGTAAGTACTGGAAATAATAGATCTAACTCCGTAGTTTTTGTGACCGACCGGCGGTCAGCGGCTCAAGAAAGCAAAAAATAAATACGCCTCGTCATGGACTCAACACCTACACCAAAACTATTTCGTGTTACGTGTAATCCAATGGTTGTGAGAAATGCCAGGAACAGAAAGTAAGGATGAAGTCAGACGAGTGTAATTTTGTGAGTTGTGAGCAAGTTATGAGCTGCTTAATTTCACCTTCAGAAAATCTAAAATGTATGTCGGCGCTGATGTCGGCAGACAACTATTTTGCGTCGCTGTGTTAATCAAACAGGCGTTTTGTATGAACCTGTATGCAGCAGAATTTAGTGCCTAAAAATTAATTGTTTTTTGTAGTTATTATTATATTAAGTTTTAGGTAAATAATTACTTACGGTACCGGCATCGGGGTGTCCGATTCATTGGGCAAGCTTGGTAGCTTAAGTGTTCTCCACTGTCTCAAAATAGATAAGAATAGAATTAGATGAATAGCCCACACAATGGAGAGCTGGCAGTGCTAATTACTTAAGGACCTACACGATGTATAGTAAGGAAATAACGGGCAAAGTTACGGAACTTTTAAGAAGAGGTTTATGTGTAAATATAATTGCGTCGTTCGATTAGCTTTGGTAGCTCACAGCGCGATTTTACTTATACTTGAATAAGAAGAAGGGGTCTGGCATTCATTTTATCAGACTGTTCACAAGGGTCTAGTATTTGGATTAATTCTAATGTTACTTTATGCCGTGCTAACAACAAACGCAGTATCTAATCTCATTTGAAAACTCAAGCAATTGGTCATTCTGTTTTCTTGTAATAAGTTCTTTAGTTAAAAGAGTTTCCAAGCAAGTACTGCATTTGTAATAAGCAAGGCAGAATTAAAGTCCTTTCTTTGAAAGAATAAACGCTGCCATTGGACGAGCTGAGAGCTGCCCTTGGTGTAACATACCAGAAGCAGTAATCGTCCCCATTTGTCCGTCGTCACGAGTGCATACGGCGATGCTTGCATTATTAGTTACTCCTACGTAATTACTGTTATCTTACCAGATGTAAGCAGCGTGGCTTCGGCGAGGGTTGATGAGGGTGATGGGCGGCAGCGGCCGCGGCCAGGTAGACCAAAGCCGCGAGCCACAAGCCCGCCGCGAGCACGTAGGCAGCAGAGGCCCGGTACTGCGCCGCGCAAAGAAAGCGGAACCATGTGTATGTGCTCGGGTCCCAGGCTAGACGGGCTGCTGTCGCTAGGAGGGCGCCACTGTACATCTGCAACAATGAAAACAGTATTTTAATATATTATCGGCACTGTACCTAGGTAGCTTAGTGTCGGTTGCACCAAATCATTTTTCACCGTCAAAACATTCATAGGAAGTTTCACAGTTCTCAATGTCGATTGTGGTTAGTGAATTAATTAAAGTTCATAAAATAAACTCCTACCTACTCCATCACGCATACCAGCCAGTGAAAAACCAGTTTGAATTTGTAATTTATAGCACGACAATACGCGGTAAAAAAAAAAAAGAGGTTTTGAATGGCTGTATTATTATAAATGGTTAGGTAGTGGTTTGTTGTACTGTCACTAATCCAAAGACTTCGCTAAGTTTGAACCGACTTGGCGTGCAGGCTTAGTGTAGACGAGATGACTCTAGCGGTTTTGGTTCTGAAAAACAATTCCAGAAACGACTTGATCATGCTTCCGCTTTTTCCATATTTGTCAATTAGTCTTATCATAAACAGTTAACCGAGTAGGCGAGTAGGCACCTACTTTAGGTTTCTTATTGAGAAAATGTATTACTGTATTTAAAAACAGAGCCTCTTTTATCTCTCTGAATTAACTTTATATTCCCTGATTTCTTATTCAGAGAAAATACCTTCAATTGTATGATTCGTAACTTTGTTTAATTAATTAAATCGCCTGTCCGTTGACAAAATGAGCGCATTTGACCGACTTTTCTTATCTAATTTAGTATTTTATTAATTGCAGAAATTATATAGGTACGTATCTAATTAAGTATTACCTACTCATATTGTAGTTCAGACGTTCAGACCAATATTGCAACATTCTGTTACGATGTTTATAATAATATTAACATTAGCAATTTAGTATTCTGATAAACCCCAACCCGATGCATGTATGCCTTATCTATGTTTCCATTATTAAGTACTTATTCAATGTGTCCGTATTACTCATTTAATAAGTAGGTAGTTAAATAATGTAAAACGTGATTTAATTTACCCCCACTGATCTTGAGTTCTCGACTATTTCTTAAGGCCAATGTTAAATAACAGTCTGAAAAGCATTTTTTTTGTCGTTTGTGTATTTACTACACAAAATTCCAAAGATATTATACTTAAGAGTTTCCTTCCTCTGTTATACCTATTTCATCATTTGCATAAACGTTACATATTTGAGAAGGTTAATTGTGACAGATCATTTTTCGGCGCCACACATCAACTAGACCGAGTTTAGTATATTATATGCCTAAAAACGAAAATACCTACTTGTCTAATTTTAGTGCATTGTTAATGTTACTTTTGTAAATTCGATTTTCTTTTAATAAAGCCATACGATAAAAATAATAGGGCATTGTTACAATACAATTCACCAATAACAATTGAAACAGTGCATTATTATAGAAAAAAACACCTCTAGGGCCTTTGTCAGTTAGAGGTATAAAATTTCAACAAAACGATAGAAAATTATGTATTAGCAAAAAATAACGATCTTAGGTACCCCACACCGATATGGTGGCGAGATCAGTTTGGTGCATTTCTTAGAATCAGAAAACGTATACGAGTATTGTGTTTGTATTAACAAGAAGGTTTAGCGTTTTAGTATGTAACACGTACCTACCGTCAGACTACTTAAATAAACATATCAGTTACTTTTTCCTCGTTGCTAAGTGATGCACGCTCGGACCGAGGCCTGACACATTCTCTGCATGCGGTTGAATGACTTGCTAACGAATTTCCAATATATATATGTAACAGGATCAAAATTCCACTTTGCATGGTGACTTCCAGGTAAGTGGGGATCTTTTAGTTACTCATATTGAAGTTCATTACTCTGTGTAGGTAATTAGACTGACATCATCGATTTTTGTACATACAATCTTGCTTTTCTCAGATTACCGAAGTTTTTTTATAGTAGGTACCTATTACGGCTAAGTCAAACAACATGTTATAAATTCCTCGATCCGTAAAAAAAATTTCAAGACGAAAGCAAACTGCCAGCCAATATTATAGCATGTCCATGACTATGCCATGCGCATTAGAATGTTATGTCATTTTATTTACTTATGAGAGAAAAGATATGCAGGTTAGCACACTATCTGTCGGAGTCATAAAAGGCCTTTATCCGCAAATAGTACAAATACTTAATGATTAATCGACCAATAAGTGGTCAATACTCAATAGCAGTTAAAGCTAAGATAAACTCATTGATAAGATACCACATTCCCAGTAGAATAGTTTCTTTGTATCAGTAGAATGTAATATCCTCGGTCACATTCATATGTTAATAAGACAAAGGTACGATTCTCTGTCGGTACTCGGCTTATTAGAATTGATAAGAGCAATTGGACCCCAGTAATTGCGCCGCCCACAGTGGTAGGACGAAGACGTTTAAAGAGTCCACTTGGAAGAGTTATTGCAATCATATTAAGCTCTATTAATGGTAATTTAGGTATGTCTCGGTATGTACAATGTCTGGTAGCCAGTACTTTTGAAATCATAGAAGATATCATTGTGTGTGGAAGATTGACGGTCACTTCTGGATGAGATTAGCTCAGGACCGGGACAAGTGGCGTACTGGAAGAGAGGCCTATGCTCAGCAGTGAGCGATAAAGGGCTGATATGGTAATGATGATCATTATTAGGGAGTGCAGATACAGTACCGGAACCGGGAATTTCCGGTTCTCGTTCCCGTTTCTCGCCATACGAACTTAGTACCGGGAATATACCTTAGTATATATGTATAATTTGTTCTAATATTACTTATTTGGAAGTAATAATCTGTAGCAACATAATATAACTATTTTTTCCTAAATCTAAACACGTACTACTTACCTAAGTATTAGAAATTGGAAGAATATCGGCCCACCATATGACAAACCAAAAAGTTATTCAACGCGATATGATTGATGATTTGATAAAAAAATGAAAATTAAAGTAGCATAATTTTTCATCAACTGAACTTCTCTCTTTCAAGTCCTAGATGGTCGGCTCTTTATCATTTGTCAAAATTGCCTGTCACGTTCTAACAATTATGTGAGCGCGAAAGTGACGGGCATAGGGACAGCTGATAAAAATGGAACCATGCTGCCACCGCTGCAGTGGCAGCCCTACTGGTCGCGTAGCCAACATCGTTCACGCTCCGTAGCGTATCGTAGCTATCTCTCTCTATCACTCTTCCATATTAGTGCGACTGTGACAGTTGCGTTTTGTTCGCCACGGAGCGTGAACGATATGCACGTTGGCTATGCGGCCTGGTCTTATTTAAAACTTTTTCTCTTCTAATCCCTAACATCTAAAACGCAGTAAACATATATAGTATAAAACAGTCCATTTTTTGTTTAACGGCTTTTGAGTCCGGAAAATTCAAAACTTCGTTAGTCATTGTTTTAATCATGTCAAACGTTGAGTTATTAAGCGTCCCTTCCGGCCACAAAAAGTTCTGGGTTCACAAAAAGTTCGTCCCATCGGTTGGCGAGAACGAGTCAGATTCCTAACGTGACTCTCTTTTTCTTATTCATGTGTGGCGATGGTGATCCTGATGGTTAGAGTTGGTGATAGTAGTTCTTTGATCCACTCCGTCTCATTTTAATTTTGAAACAACTTGTGTATGTGAATTGGACAGTCGTAGATACGATTATACATATATCAGAAGAGCAAAATCCGTGTGGCACCCATCTACCTATATCACTCTTGCTTTATGCAGATAGAGTCCGTCTAGTACTTACTCTGCAGGAATTTTGCAAGCGACAAAGTGTGACAGCGCTAGTGATGGGTAGGACATCAATTTAAAATGAGTTTGTATGAGTACCTCATTCTCTAAAATGAGGTGTTACAATGTCTTACTTCAAATGAGGAGAGGTACTAGCACTTTTGCAGCATCGACTATTCCATCAACTCCAACGGCAGCAAACCATATTTAATGTAAATACATATTTAGGCATTGCTAAACTTCCTTTTAAATATTTACTTGGAGTGCAATTCTGGAGGTTTAAAACAGAACTTTTAACAACAGAAGACATACATTTAAGAATCAAACTAAGGAGTTAAAGTACATACATCCTATTGCAACTTAATATGATGCTTTTATGAAACTTGTTCTAATTTAGCAGTTTATTATTTTTATTGTTAGATTGTTCAGTATCAATCCTTGCTACTTGATATCATTTTAAGTTTAACATTCATATATTGAAATAAATACTAACCATAAACTGCCAGACAAACAATTAACAAACTAAGGAGAACAAATCCAATATTTTTTGTACCATTATTATATAGAAATTACTAACTTACCACCTCATAATTTATCAGTAATAATAGCATTGTAATATGATAACAAACGAAAGCCTCAATAACGTTCGCGCGGTAATGCCACCGGCGTGTAATATACACTTGATTTTTGTATGCAAAAGACACAAAGAAAGACCCACAGGTATATTTTATCGCGAAAACAATGTTAATATATTGTTATTTTGGTATAATTATAAGAATGGTCATTGATCACTATTTATAAAACACAACTAAAGATTAAGAACAACTTTTTCGAGTTTCTCGTACTATAAATATGTCAAAATCATAAATGATCGAAATACTATACGAAGCACGTTAACAAAAAGTATTACAAATTCAAATCGTTAAAATGTACATGTTTATTTCACCTATACAAATTATATTTACTTTTTTATTAATAAACTAATGTAAAATATCATATTTTGTGTACGCCACTATATTATATTTCAATAATTTAAATAATATTTTGGTCTCTTAAACGATAACTGTTTCTAACTAAGCTAGCTTCGTAAATGCCCAGTGAGACTTGGTTGGCATTTCAATCGCTTATCAAGTAACCATTTCACTGTCCAGTCTAATTGATTCAGATTATACATGACACCAGCAATATGAGTCTTGAGGTCAGGTTATACTGGTATGCGCGTTAGTACAATAATAGCTAACAAATATGGAGGCCTACCGCGAACCACGAAGTTTTGCTTTGCTGTCGCACTTACGTATGAAATTACAAGTGCGACAGAGAGAAAAAACTTTCTTCGGTAGGTTCTTTGATGACTTAGATTTTTCGCTTTTGACAAGTAACTTAGCAATGCTAGGATCAAAATGACGTAATATGTATGTAAGCTTGCGGACGCTTACGCTTGTTTTCTTTCGTGTTTCATTTTTAACGTATTTTCGATGAGGTGTTATTGAAGCACGGCGCGTGTCTGTCTCACTCCCTCTTTCGGTAAATCTAATTCATTGTTTCATTTTGAAAGGATTTTTGAGGGATGTCACAGTGAGGCGAGTGAATAAACACAACGCATTTCTCGGTGGATCTTTTGTCCTTGCAATAAGGTTTGTAGTTGGGCAGTTGATAGTGTGAGCGATGAATGCGATGACGTCAATGACTCATTTCTTCATTTGAATGTCGGCGAGCACCGAGCGCCTCGCGACTCTCTTGCGAGTTGTGAGGAACGCGAGTGAGTTTGAAAGGCTGAGAGTTTTTTTTCAAATTTGAAGTGTTTGAATGGTTTGAGTGGTAAGAGCTGTGTGTGATGCGCGCGAGTAAATGAGTAAAATTAATTGAGGAGTGATGTATGACATTTATGCGGTGTGAAGTTCTGCGACAATTTAACTAAATGAGTGGTACAAATGAGGTGCCTCACGAGTGAGCAACTCAACACTAGACAGCGCCTCTATTTAAGAGGAATTCCTAGTTGCGATTTTTCATACAAATGCTCTCGACTGTTTCCTGCCTGGATTTTTAACCTAGAGCAAAGATTTTTTCAAATAAGATCAATATCATTAATATCTGTGCCGCTATGTTTTGCTTTTTTGGATTATTTTATTTTGAAGAAACTTACAGTTCCTCGAAAATATCATTAACGACTCAATTGAATTGGCTGCAAAAAAGGCGCAGTATACAAACATGACAACAAATATCCAAAACAACTAAATATAGCGGCATAGACTATTTTTTCCTCTTGCAGTTTCCAAAATTGCATAACGATTGGTTGCGTTTTGGAGGAGAAAACAGTCGAGAGCGAAACCTCGATTTTTGAGTTTTTGCGCGGGAAGTTTAGTCCGAGCTGCAGTTGTCACATTTTCATAGAAGGTTTTATGTGTCATCATAAACACACCCCACACTGTCGCTTGACAAATCGGTGAAGAGTTAGCTTAAACGTAGGTACATAGAAATTTGATTGCAGGGGGGGGGGGGGAGGGAGTCATCTCTGCAGCTTACTGTACTCTAGACACATTTATCGCACTAAACGACTTTCACGAATGTTGGGATGGGAATAACATGACTGAAGCGGCGGGCGGGGCCTACTTACCCAATTCCCTGGGCTCCGTTTAGACTTTAACTTCTTTATAACTATGTACAGTCCCTAAGCAATTAAAAAGTTTGTAGACTTTGAAAGAAAAGACATTGTCGTCAATTCTATGCTTGTAAGAGCGTCAGCAGAGCTATAAAACCATGGGACGGGTTGAAAAAAATACTGAAAACATTTCAATGCAAAGGCGTAATGATTTAAACGTACCTTTTTCTGAAGTTTATGCGGTTACTGTATCTTACCTTAGGCCCTAGATACGAACTTTCTGACGAATGATAATGATACCTTATTACCTAACTATAATTTCATGCCTTTTTATTACAAACTTTAGTTTAACTTGCCCTGTTAGTATATATGTATGTATGTATGTTTGTGTGGGTCTAATCTTGGAAGCTAAATTTGACCCACTTCCCGATCGAGCTGAAATTTTGCATAAATATGTAAGTCGGGTGACAATTCAATATTATGGTACCATCGAGCTGATCTGATGATGGACACAGGAGGTGACCATGGGATGGGAACTCTGTGATAAAACAACGCAACTTAATTGTGTTTCGGGGTTTTAGAATTGTCTCGATGACGATGAGTAGGTAGTTGGTTGTAGAAAAAAGAGTAAGTACAGTACGCGATAAAAGTTTGTATCAAAAATGATTTTTTTGACAAAAACTTATTTTTTTACATTATTTTTAAAATAACTATGTGACTAATCTAAAAGTATAGACCAGGGGTGACCAACTTGATTAGACCCAAGATCTCCTGTTTACTAACGAAACCCTGTGCGATCTACCAATTACATACTTCTTGAAATCTTAAATGAAACAACAAACAACAAATGGTCTACGTATTTATATTTTTTGCCTTGCCACGATCGACTGTACTAACAGTCGCAATCGACCGGTCGATCGCGATCGACCTGTTGGCCACCCCTGGTATAGACTGTAAAGACGATTGATTCCAAAGAATTTATGTACGTGACAGCGGTTTAATTTCGAATGGATACGATCTCATTTTATTGCAATGAGGACTGAGAAATACTCAGTTGTGGTGGACAAATTGTGAAACTTTTACAAAGTATTATTGTTTCAGAGAGACTACTTAACAAGGACATCGTAGGCATTTCCTTTGATTTCCTCCGGGTATAAATTATACTTTTAGAACAGCCTGGACAGAGGGTTAAGTCTACCCATGTATATTTAAAGTCGCTTTCTGTGGCGAAACCACTTTTTGCTGCATTGAAAATACTAGACTTGTCCACAAGTTCTTAAAATGTACTTTATCGACTTTGGATGAAAAGACAAAATATTCGTGTTGATATAATTTTAACACGCTTCTAAAAATAAAGGCACCGGTAAATGCTAGTGCTTTGTGCATATCAGAATTATTAGCTGTTTAAAACTATAGTAAATACGTTAACTTGTAGGTACAATGAGGATTACCTCCACCTCTGACAAAAAAAAAACCTAGCCTACTTAAAAATCCTGGACGAATGCTGTTTCCGAAAATTGCTTTACTTTTTCAACATTTTCTAAGGTTCTGATTTTTTTTAATCAATGAATAGTAAACGGATGCACTTGACAGCGAAGCACGCTGAAGTGTGGAGCCGGAGAGCGCTCCAACGATGCTCTTTTGTCTACCACTCGAATTTGCCAAACTGCTATTTGCAGCTCGATCGATGGGGCTTCGGTATGTCACTGTACACTCCGTTAACTCACAGCTTTTATACGTTATTGCTAGGACATAAGGTTCACCGAATCTTAGGAGTGTTGCTATTAGTACGTGTACCTACGTGTACACCTTGCGTGACCCGCGTACTTGTCACGCAAATCCCTGTACTTTTAACATATTAAAGAGCTTACCTAAGTACCTAGGTTTATAAATTAAAACGTCAGACTACAGTAAAGTATCCACTTTTTGTATAATTTTTTCTTCGACGAAATTAGAGCTCAAAAGTATACATGTCTGTAACAACATTGATCAATGATCTTGCTCACGACCAAACAAAGTGTGATAACACTAATAAAGCTTATTGCATCGAATCGCTGCAAACATAGACATCTTTCAGTAGATGAGCTAGCTCCTAACGCTTGCATATTTGCCAACCAGTTTAGAGTCAGGCCAGTATATATTGGCAGCGATTTTGATAGCTCAGCCTGTGGAAGTGTTAAGTAAACGTCATAATTTTATAGAAGTTTGACGTCTAAAATAACACTTGCACTGTCTGGCCTAACAAAATCGCTACACTCTTATCTTGATCTGACCCTAGTTTATTTTGTTTTAATTTAATTCTCTATATTTTGTTTCTATTTGCGAACGGAAGAACAAATCTGAAAGTAAATTAATGGTTGTTGCTTCATTTTAATGATAACGTTAATTGGCGCAGTCAGTAGGATGATATACAAAAGTACATTTAATTAAATCGGAACAAGATGAGGACCATAAAACGCATCAAAGTATCTTTCGTCTCTTTCATACTGCGAAAAAAATATAAATAAAAGAGCAGAAATGTCCGCATTCCCGGAATAAGTCTGTATCCTGCTCTTTGGCAGGAAATTACGAACTTGCCTCGCCGGGGAAAATGCAAACACCGGACGTAGGTAACTAGAATCTCGACGGGCTGGACAATTTATTCAAATTCTATTTGGAGTTTCAGTGATATTGTAATGTTTGCGGAGGAATTTCCAACACATTACTTATAGTAAAATATAGGCGCTTTTAGGATAAATTGTTATGGATTTTAAGTTTAAGTGCTTTTCAACGGTTAGTCGAAATTTATTTATTAATAAACATTACAAAACTTACCTGAGACCAGAAGAAGGGAAAAGCGAATAGCGGTGAAACGGATTTCTGAAACTGACACGTGTCTTACCGGAAAAGTGGAAGAAAACAAAGAAGGCAGATACCAACAACACAATCTCTCTGCTTTACCTAAAGGTGACAGTCCATTTCTGACCGCAGCTGCACTACTGCTCCGACATTACTGCAGCGGCCTGATCGTGTCGGTGTTATTGTCAATTTCCATAGTAAAATCAATGACGGTACCGACTGCACGTAATATGGTAATTTTAACGTATTTCCAACCGCAGCTGCACTACTGCTCCGACATTACTGCAGCGGCCTGAATACGTCAGTATTATTGTCAAATTCCATAGTAAAATGATGACAAGACCGACTGCACGTAGCATGGTGATTTTTAGTGTTTGGTGTACATACGACCGCAACTGCAAACCGCACGTCAAATCTTTACAGAAATGTCTTTGGTCACAGATATTAGTAGCTCTAAGCAAAGAGGATATAACCACTACAATATAAGGAGTTTATTACACCCGTGGATAAACAACCCCGATAGTTTCTGTGTTTCGCGGTAGTTCCTCTGTATCTTGCCGTTGCTCTTATTGTTTTTGTTTAATGTTTCCTGATAAATTCATTAAATAAACAGTTCTTTCCTTTTTTCGTAGTTTTCCGAGAACAGCTATAAGCTCGAAAGGGCAAGAACGATAGAGAGCCAAATATACGATTTTCAAATTAAGATTTTCATGGTAGGCAATAAGTAGATAGTAGCTATGTATGTATGTATATATAAATTATTTACAAACTAATAATAGTGAAAAAACTGGAAAACTAGTTCGCCTTTGTATTAATGATGAGTGTTTGTTTCCTGTTTTGTGTTCATTTTTGTACAATAAAAAGTTTTACTACTACTACTACTAAATTACAGGACGCACTTATGTGTTAGAATAAGATCGATGTAGGTATGCTAACCATTATCGTACAATCATGTACACATAGCATAAAAATGTGACAACATAATATTTCTATGATGATTCTAATACTGAACGGAGTGGTCGTATGCAATTTCCTCTCTCTTTCCTCTTTCTCTCTTTTTCCAAATTTTGACTGAGAAAATGTTTCGAATGAAATAGCTTACTCTGTATCCTCTATATTTGTGTTAGGATACTACGAAACCACAGTAGATTACACTTTTTAGTGGCAACAATGGTCGCGCACTGTGCGGCTTAAGAGGAATTTCCTCCCGCGGGCGCTCCGGCTTTAGTATGAGCTCCCTGCCGAGGTTTTTCTGAAGGTCTACAGTAGGGGTTCTTGAAAAAAGAAGTGTACAGGTTTTTAAAGGGTCGGCAACGCGCATGTATCACTTCTGGAGTTGGAGGCGTGCTTAGGAGTTTCAGTGACGCTTATATTTAACAGGATTAATTACTGAATTCTCGCTGACAGTACCGTGGCACAGTGAATTTGGCGTGATAAAATGTGAAAGTTTCGTAATATCATATTATATACACCGTGGGTTGGTAAAATCCGACAGATCTTAACCACGCATTCCTGAGGATCAAAAAATGTTTAGTAAAATTCGGAAAAAAATGTTCTGTTTTTTTTTAGCCGATTTAAAAGCCATTTTCTGCACACAGCACGTTATTTCTTTCTACATCTTGGCGAAAAAAAAAACATTACAACGAAAAAGTAAAGTTTTCTTAATTCATTTATAGATCAAAATTGCGAGTGTTCTTTTTAGTTGAGTAATGTTTGTCAGAAGGTATGCCTAAACCAAGTCACATAGAGGCAGCGCCGCAGCGAAAAAGGCGTTTTTCACAAAGTTATAGCAGAAACAAATTTTCGCAAGAATTGCCATTATCTCTGAAAGAAGCCCGATTACAGAAAATTTGTATGATATTTTAGCCTCTAAATGCGATTAAGAATACAACTTTAAAACTATCAGGTTTTACCAGCCCACGGTGTATAATATCGTGACACTTTCTCACTTTGTCATTTCAAAGCCATTTCTGAGATAAAAGAAGCAATAATTCAGTTGTATTACCTAGAAATACAAAAGGCAAAGTTGTTGTTTAACACCTCATGGTAGCATATGGATACTCAAACGTAAGAAAAATTACAAAATTGAACCACAAGAGAAGCGACAGCGGTTTTAAAATAAAATTGTATTGACAGTTGCGGGGACTTCAAGGCATGAGGGTTAAACAAACTTTGCTACAGAGCGCAACACGAATTTATTTTATCACACCATCACGAGGAAAATATTTATTATTCCAATTAATTTATTAAATATTCTTTCTATCAGCCCCTTGGCTAACGTAAATAGCTTTCTTCATAAAGGATTTCTTGTCTCCCCCATCAAGTTTTATATGGTCTAGTCATACACTGTATCTGCCACGACCACGAGTGCCGTCGCCCATGGACACCTGCAACACAAGAGCCATTATAAGATTTAAATTTGTGCTTTAGTTTGAAATAGGAAACTGGACAATATTAAGTGTAAATTGCGTAATTATAGCTCTTACAAATCAATTTATTCGTTTATTCTTTACTTTTAGGTAACTAATGAAAGATTGGTTTAATATGAAAACTCAGAAAGATAAATCTGTAATATTTTGCTAACACTGAACGACTGCATTGGAGAATTTATTTTGTCGCATCACCATCTCCGAAACCCACGAATCCCTTTGCAAAAATAAAGTAAACCCGGGATAAAAGAGCCTACCTAGCTTTTTGAGGGGACGTTTATCGCAGACTTCTACATCCAGGCGGTACTAGGCCACCAAAAACGTGCAGACACCACCGGCTGGATTTGGCTGCATCACGTGATGCAAGTGGATCAAGTGCGCATACCGTATCCATCACGAGCAACATGAGTCCCGCTCTCGTCGGGTTGCTGTGTGCGGTGGTCACGCATTTAGTCAAGAGGATGGGGAAGATAATTTCAAAATGTTAACTTACCTTAAGTGAAGAAATATTTCTCCTCTGCATTCATTTAATTCGAGTAATTTGGTTGTATTTCTTCAATTTGAAGTTAAATTGTTATTAATTTAATCGGCAAACAAACGATCACCAACAATATCTGGTTTTTTAATAATATTGCGTAGCTGCCTTCGACTGAATGTGACTTTTGTAGAAAGGCAAACTGTTTTTCGTTTTCGTGTACCATGTAGCATTATCGTCACTTACTTCTTCTCGTAAAAAATACAAATAAGTAAATTAGTAATTTTATTTATACGTCTGACAGTGACATTATTCATTGACTTTGGCAATCAACTGACGAACGCTGCCGCGACTGCACGCCGCAAACAGCAGCAGTCGGCCGCTGCAGTAATGTCGCACCAGTAATGTCGCAACGGTAGTGCAGCTGCAGTTGGAAATGGACTGTCACCTTTAAGGTTGACTGGTAGAGAATGCCTTTTGGCACTGGCAAAACTTATCGTCCTTTTGGACGATAAGTTTTCTTTTGTGCAATAAAGTTCAAATAAATACATAAAACATCAGATCAAAAAATAAAATATTTTTTGGGGGGGAAACTTGTATTATGGGCACTAGGCGACGATATATATACGTATATACAAGGGTGTAGCTAGCCAGTGAACTAGGGGGGGGGGGGGCGCTTCCCGCTACAAAATACCACAATAGGTACCTATGTTTTAACATAAATGTCAATGTGTTTGCATATATTAGATATAATAGAATATAATGAAGCTATTATACTGTCACCTACCCCATTATTTTGCACGTAGTAATTATTTGATGGTATAATAAGAGTCCCCGCCTCCGCACGCTACAGCCGAGCACGTCACACGCCTGTGTTGCCTGTTACCTGCAGCTTGTAAAGTATCAAATTTTCGACGAACGAAACGTAACGAAAATAGTGATGATTTGTATAGTCTGTAGGACTATTTTATTTAATCGTATGACAACATGCAGTAAGTATCAGATACAGAGAAATCATAAATCTAACTCCAGATAATTTATCCACTAGAGAACTTCGTCGTATTTAATTTAATCAGGTCTTTCGGGGTGCCTCCCAGTATATCAAGTAGATGTGCACACTTGGAAAATAGGTCAATAGGACTATTATCAGTAGATACATATCTTGTCTTGACAAAAAATAGTTTTTGTTTTACAAGGGGGTAGTTATTTGTTTAACCGCTCGTGCCAATATTTTTTGCTTTTTTTTACATAGAAAGTACAGATTGAACTATAAACAGGTGAACTCTTTACTTACAGAAAATCTTAACATTTTTTTTCATCAGAATACTACTGCTAAGTACAAGAAGGTATTTAGTAGAATATAGACATCAATTTTTTGCATACCCAGTATGTACGCTTTTAATAAGACTAATAACAATAGCTACGTATAAGTACTAGACATACTATAAATATATGTGTATAGGTAAGGTATCCATTATGCATATTGCGAAGACAAAATTCAATGTTACATGTGCACGAAACCGGTTGCACGCGCATCAAGAAACGGTCCACACACCGGTCCTTGTATCAAAAGCTTCATATATTATGGGACCAATTCAATACATTGGAACACAGACAGTGTCAACATTGCGGCATTCAGCGTTCAAAATATGTTATAGCTTCACTATATTTTGTGTAGGCTTGGTACACAGATATTTATACGTTTTCGCCTTATTGCGAAGGAGTAAGGTTCAAAAGTTTGAACATATCTTTGACATCGACCGTACGCACGTGGGTACACGTAATCTTAGCGATAACGCGGGTCGTTGACCTGACCTCAGTACATTGTCCGCGTATTGTCTTGGCAATAAAAGATGACAGATGCTCCAAATTAATCTCGCGGGGTTTTATAGCTCGGACTCGTAAAAAGTACATCACGAGCTCGTAAGACAAGGAATTTTTGTCAAATGGGCCGTAGAAGGTCGAATTGTTGGATTGGATGGTCCGGAAAGATAAAATGGGTCGGGATTTGTCACACGGTGCGACTGTGATGTGCCTCATTCTGCGTTGAATGTGATTTAGGCAGTTATCTACAATTTAACTGTGGTACATATCAAAACAGATACATATGAAGTACATACGAGTAACGAGTGAGTAGGTTGATAATTGTCATATTTATGTGCGCTACCAATTTGTTTTCGACATCCGGTTACTACTTAGTTTAGAATTTAGAATTAGAGGTACCTATACGGTAAAAACGAGTGTTTTTAGATGAAAACACTATACGAGTATAGAAAAAATAACTTGCATAGCGAAGCAAAATCTGATCATGATCTGAATCTGTCATAATCTCATTTGTAGAACCATTAGGCTGCATTTCTACCAAAGCTGTGCGCGGATGCGTAGCGCCTGTAGCGAGGGATGTGTTTGTTAAGAAGCAATCGAAAATTGCTGAAATGGTTTTTAAAAACACATCCTCCTACTCGCTACGCAGTATCTGGTGAAAACGCAACCTAAAAGTATCCCAGGTTGGCAACTTCTGTGCATTTCCCTACTTTAATGTCTATACATTCAAATCACAACAGTTTCATTTCGCCGTTCATTATTTAAAAACCAAGGCGATCTAGCTATCTTAGGCAAAAGTATTAAACTAATACATTACTTATAGGTTATAGTCTATCTCTACAGTTATTCTCCAGCCAGGTATCAATAAAAAATGGATTTATCCTAATTTAGAATATACTTAAATGCGAAGATTGCTAACGGATCATATTTAAATCCGGTTATTTAAATTTCAATTGTGTACCGCGAAATGGAAAGTAAGTAAACGAAATTTGGGTGAACCGTTACCCGCATCGCATCGGATCACCGCGGCCAGGAATCTTTCCAAATCTAATTTGTGTTTCATTACTCTCATTTGATCGGAAATTGTAATTTCCTGACACATTTCGGCTAGATTCACACGGCGTTAATTTTTCCCGTATTCACACGTCACGCGGCGTCTATGCGGGAAAGCCGTCTAGCCGCGTGTACACATTTGTAAGTTGCCATACAAATTTGGCTGTCACAACGCTATTCGATAAAATCCCGTATACGGTATACGGGAAAAATTAACGCCGCGTGAACCTAGACTTAATCTTATTCCTGTGGAACCGTGTTCGATCACAGGAAACCGGATAAGGAAAATATATAGTTTTTGACAGTAAAATTATCCTTATCTTTTTAAAACTAGAAACCGAACAAATTAAGAGAGTAGATAAAAATTTACATGGTGAATGGTCGCTCAAGTTTTAGGGCCTACGCTAGCTGACGCGGGTGCACGGAGCGGACGAGCGGGTTAACGAAAAATAGTATGAGCAACGCTAACTGAAGCGGACGCGTGCGGCGGATTTCACCTACAAATAGCACGTCCGCGTAAGCTAGCGTAGGCCCTTAGTCGCTAAGGTATTAAATTTCGATCGCTGAGTTACATTTTTGTATGTTATAAAGCTGCAATTATTAGAATTCTTTTAATAAACGTTGGAACATAATTTTATTTAATCTGGTAAATATTAGTAGTATAAATATTAGTAAATATCATCCCGATTGTGTACTACGAAATGGAAAGTAAACGAAATTAGGATGAGCCGCCCGCATCGCTTCGCCGGATCATCGCGACCAGGAATCTTTCCGAATCGAATTTCTGTGGATCATGTTTCATTATTACTCTCATTTGATCGGATATTGTAATTTCGTAACATTTCACCTTCAGCTGTTTGATCACAGAAAATTGTCGTAATGCAATTCTCTTGTTCATTTATACTTATATATCGGGGATCTCGCAAACGGCTCTAACTTCGATGAAATTTGCTGTATGGGGTTTTCGGGAGCTAAAAACGCGCATTTTCGAGTTTTTATATATTTTCCGAGCAAAGCTCGGTCTCCTAGATATTTTTAATAAATCTTGGAATATAACTTTTGGAATTGATAAATATTTAGACCAGAGCTCAACGAGGGTGCGGAGTGTAAGGGTCGGCAACGCGTATGTAATTTCTCTGGAATTGCAGGCGTACATAGACTAAAGACTTCTTACCATTAGGCGGGCCGGGCCTTGTTTGCCACCGACGTAGTATAAAAAAAGCACTAAACAAAGAATTTTGCATTTGGATTTGACAGTTTGCGATTCTTACTTCCTGTAATATATCTACTCAAATTCGGTTTTTACTACTCGCTGGTATTCTCAATCAACCTCCAGCTTCCCAAGAGGGTGCAGAGGGATGGCAAGAGGGGCGCGAAAAGCATAAGCTACCACTAATGAAAGATTTTTTTTTATGGGGTTATAAAAAATGTTTGTCACCAAAGCGAGCTCGATCGCAAAAAAGTGTAAAAACTCTTCTAGCATAGGTATACATGTATTTAGTGCTCCAGTCATAGTTCTCTGTGATCCGTTACTGACGTAATATAATCAATTATAGTCGCGTGCGCACATCCACGTGGGCGCCGGCTCCACGCTGGCTGCCTCTCACTAACTAGTAAGTAGTAACGACATAATACATAAAAAAGCGGCCAAGTGCGAGTCGGACTCGCGCATGAAGGGTTCCGTACCATTTAAGACGTATTAAAAAAAAATCTACTTGCTAGATCTTGTTCAACATTTTACCACTTTGGACACACATTTTACCACTTTGGAACTGTCTCTCGCGCAAACTATTCAGTTTAGAAAAAAATGATGTTAGAAACCTAAATATCATTTTTGAAGACCTATCCATAGATACCCCACACGTATGGGTTTGATGAAAAAATTTTTTTTTTAATTTATGGACGTATTAAAAAAAAACTATTCACTAGATCTCGTTCAAACCAATTTTCGGTGGAAGTTTGCATGGTAATGTATATCATATATTTTTTTTAGATTTTTCATTCTGTTATTTTAGAAGTTACAGGGGGGGGACACACATTTTTTCACTTTGGAAGTGTCTCTCGCGCAAACTATTCAGTTTAGAAAAAAATGATATTAGAAACCTAAATATCATTTTTGAAGACCTATCCACAGATACCCCACACGTATGGGTTTGATGAAAAAAAAAATTTTTTTTTAAATTTTTATGACGTATTAAAAAAAAACTACTTACTAGATCTCGTTCGAACCAATTTTCGGTGGAAGTTTGCATGGCAATGTATATCATATATTTTTTTTAGATTTTTCATTCTGTTATTTTAGAAGTTACAGGGGGGGGGGACACACATTTTTTCACTTTGGAAGTGTCTCTCGCGCAAACTATTCAGTTTAGAAAAAAATGATATTAGAAACCTAAATATCATTTTTGAAGATCTATCCATAGATACCCCACACGTATGGGTTTGATGAAAAAAAATTTTTTTTTTAATTTTTATGACGTATTAAAAAAAAACTACTTACTAGATCTCGTTCGAACCAATTTTCGGTGGAAGTTTGCATGGCAATGTATATCATATATTTTTTTTAGATTTTTCATTCTGTTATTTTAGAAGTTACGGGGGGGGGGACACACTTTTTACCACTTTGGAAGTGTCTCTCGCGCAAACTTTTCAGTTTAGAAAAAAATGATATTAGAAACCTCAATATCATTTTTAAAGACCTATCCATAGATACCCCCCACGTATGAGTTTGATGAAAAAAGATTTTTTGAGTTTCAGTTCTAAGTATGGGGAACCCCCAAAATTTATTGTTTTTTTTCTATTTTTGTGTGAACATCATAATGCGGTTCATAGAATACATCTACTTACCAAGTTTAAACAGTATAGCTTTTATAGTTTCGGAAAAAAGTGGCTGTGACAGAATCGGACAGACAGACGGACATGACGAATCTATAAGGGTTCCGTTTTTTGCCATTTGGCTACGGAACCCTAATAAAGGCCCATAAGGGATGACTCACGCTAGACCGCGGCTAGGCTGGGCCGGAGCTTCCAGCAGTCATAGTCTGACATGTCGGATGCCTCGGCTCGGGACTAAGCTGACTTCATATAGAGCTACAGAAGTTAAAATGTGGCACCAGTGAGAACAACCTTCACTCCAAATCATAATAATCATAATTCCGCTTATTACGCGCGTTCCCTATCCGAAAAATGCTTCAGTATGTCCGGCTATTCTGAGGGTCTCTATTGCACTTATAAATTCGTACGTAAATGTGATAGGGAGGTAACACTTCGAACGTGGTTCTCGGTTCTCGGTAGGCTAGGCCCTCTGTTCTATTCTACAGGTCGCGGGATAAGCGGGGGGAATTTTTGAAATTTGAACGCTCGAAAAGGCAAGTGGTGGAAATTAAAATGCTCGCTTCTTTAATAAATTTAATTTACATGGAATGTTATTCTCGATGAAAAATTTTGTTTTTTTTTTTTTCAAAACTGCTATGATTCCCTCCTTCTTATATTTTAATATTAGTTTTCAGGGTCAATTGATTTCTTAATAAAACAATTTTAAGCTTAGTAACAAACTATGTGTTGTGCAGTTTTCTTCGACCTCGAATATTCGTGTGAAACTGCAATTAAAGAGCTGCACCCTAGGCAGTTAATAGCATTTAGCTTGAATTGGAACACTCCCAACCACTTTATAAAGTCGACAGGCAGCTTTGTAAGGGCTGGGCAACGTTTGATAATAATTATCAAATGGTTTTCCGAACTCGTTTCATTTAAATAGGTACTATTATAATATAGTTCGCCCAAAACTTCGTCCAAGTAGAAGTCGTTAAAAATGTTCAACCTCAATTTCGGGAATGAAATTTAAAAAAATATTTCTTAGTTTTTAGGGTTCCGTACCCAAAGGTAAAACGGGACCCTATTACTAAGACTCCGCTGTCCGTCCGTCCGTCCGTCCGTCTGTCACCAGGCTGTATCTCATGAACCGTGATAGCTAGGCAGTTGAAATTTTCACAGATGATGTATTTCTGTTGCCGCTATTACAACAAATACTAAAAAGTACGGAACCCTCGGTGGGCGAATCCGACTCGCACTTGTCCGGTTTTTCAAATGAGCTGGAGTTCTAATACTACTAATATAATATTAATATTATATTTGACTTGGCTTATCTTTCAATATGTAAGTGTCAGTATTTATAAGTCATATACGAAGAATTCAATTCTAATTGTAATTGACCACGACATCTAGAAACCATCAATAGTTTTCTAGATTACACGTTTGTTTTTCATTGTAAAAACAAAGGAAAACGAAACCATTGTTGCGATTGTTTTTCTTTACGAAGTGTAACAAGACAATTATTAGATGTCATAAATTGGTTTGTTGACGAGTTGTGGTATTAGTTTTTGCGAGATTTTTTATAATTGAACAGACACACGCAGACTTGAAATATGAGATGAAACTCGGCCCTTTGTATTTGTATGCACATTAGACATATAATCAGAATGATGACGCTCTAATAACAGTTTTGAAACGAACAAACAACAACCAACACACCACAACACACAACGTGAACCAGATGCATGTAACTGCGTCGAAATATTGGGAGCTCAAAAGCAGTATAAAAGGTAATCATGGTTCATATCCCGGTCGATTTAGGTTTAGTGATGCTCTAATACTCGCAAATGTGTACGAGACGTTAGAAATCCCGTGTAAGCACATGCGAGATCCATATCGAAGTGATTCACACTCGTGTAAGAGGCCGTATACAACATAGTTTAACTATGAAACAGGTTGCTTTGTGTTAGTGCCTACGCGTGCACCTGCATCCTACGCCACATTGTTATCATTGTGCTATTAAAACATCCTTACGTCTACTTTAAGGCCTTTTTCTTCTAAACGCACGTCTACATTTTACACTAGGTACTATTGCAATTATCCTATTACTACTTCTCATTCTATTATTATGTCATATCTTTATTTTGGAATCTTTACTTCAAGTGTAAAAGCACTCAACGGACTGAATATTAGGGAAGCCAGTTAGAATCGAGTTTTACGGGCGGTCCGTAATTGCCAAGGTGGACTTAGCTTCTTACATACTTCTTATTCCAATTCTGACACACCATGTCCAACAGCATGCCATTGAGAAATATGTTGTGAAATCCAACTTAGAACAACATTGGTGATATCGGATACCATAACGCATTATTTTTCGTTGAGACCTTCTAACTGGCTTACACAATCTTAATTTACGTGTAGGTAAAAATTATGACCAAACCTTGAACAAACTACGAACACAAAAAGTATAGGTACTTATAATACTAAACCAAGATTATTCGAAATATATGGCCTAACTAAATCTGATAACGAGGCTTCTTAATATCTATGTCTAGATTTAACAGATCATAGATTTTGATATCAGAATTGATCATTCCATGATATTTTGGTTTGGTTACTTCATTTCCTCATATAGGTAATCAAATCGATCATTTCATAAAGTGATTGCTACATCAAGAAATGATCAGTACCAAAATCCGGCCACGACAGATATTCATGTACAAACATGTATGTGAGTGCAATGAATTGACTTTGAATTTGAGAGAGAGAACATTCGAGCTCGTAGGTACCTATTTAAAACCGCGGAATTGCAATGATACACGTCGGGCCCCAGATCCCCGTAAAAACTGGTCCGTCGCCTGCAGCCGCTTTTCACAGTAGCAATGACGTTTGGAAAACAACACCAGTTTTTCCGGTCGCATGGAAAGTTTCAACGCACTCTGTGCAACCTTCCTAGAAATATCAGATGGACTTCATACCATACGTTTATATAAAATGAAAAATAACAGACATCAAAGTCCACCCTTCTATAGGTACTGCCTTGTAATTAGCATATTTATGAGACACACGACATAATTTTTACGTAGATACAAGTGCTATAGATTATTGCACAGACGATATCCCAAAATTATGCGAAAGTTGTCAAGGCTTTTTAAGGTTGAATTTGGTGACCCTTTAACTTTATCTACAACCTTTTTAAGCAAAGATCATTGAATTATTAATTTAATAATGTTGTCAAATGTGTGGAATAGATGTGGGAGCGTGCACGATGGCAGCACCGCTTAGCGTTCGCAACTACTGGGGAGCTGTCAAATAATGAGCTCAACAAAATAAAGATTATTCCTTAAAAATGTTTACTATCTAGACACGCGGTAGCGTGTCCAGCCAAGTTCAAAGAAAAAGTTACCAATGTGCGGAATCTTTTTCTTTTAAACACACTTGACTTTTGCTTTACTGAAAATAGTCAGAATTATCTGTGTATTTTTTTTATTATTCGGTTAATTTTCTTCGTCGTTGTTTCAAATTCAATTTAAAAATGTATGTTTCATTATGTTTTGATGGCCCACTTCGTGATCCTCTTCCTGGGGATACGTATGATGCTTTCAAGTATAAAAGGTTTGCCCTTCTTCACAGGTTTTAATCAACTCATTTTATGGTAAAACATATTGTTCTTTCGCTTATCACAACTAAAACGTAGTGATTATAATGATCTTTGATCACAACGTTTGTTGTGACAGAGACAGACAACTCTGCGTGCCAAAAGTATGTTTCTGACGGGCTTTCAGTAACTGACATTATAACTAATATAGGGAGCGTGCATGAACTGTAGGAGGCAGTACAGGAGCTGTCAGATTTTTGGCGCGAGGCCTAAATGTGAGGTTTATTGTTCCGATGTAGCCCACAAGATGGCAGAACCTACTATGCACAAGAAAACACTTGACGTGTAAATGTGCATGTTTATGGTTCCGATTCAGACCACAAGATGGCAGACCCTCCAACGCGCACGGTCCCTATTACAATTACCTAATGTTGATACACTATTAGCCATACTATTTTGTTAACATCCAAGCAAAACTCTGCGTTGCCATAGACTAGATAAAATGTTTAGCCGTTACTTTGGTAAGCCTGGAATAATGCTATATGATATAAAAGCCTAATTTCTAGCTCGATGTTGGAAATATACAGTAAAAGTTAAAAGTTTACTATTACTGTTTCGTCCAGTATTACTGCAGTTTACCATTTATCAGCTATCGTGACCTATTTTTATCGTAAATATGATTTTAAAGCAAAAAACGGGAACAAAATAACGGAATAGGATGGGAATTGACAGAAACACACGTAGCATTTTTTGTTCGCGTTCAATGGTTCCGATAATCGATTTACAAACTGCGTTGATGTGGAGCCAACTTTACATATATAGCATGCGTATAGTTTGCCAATGTGTCCGCAACTTTAGTAGCTAAAGTTGGATATGTCCGAGTGATCGAGCATTAGTGCACACGAAATGAACGAGCTAATTGATTGAACATGCGGGTCCCGTAGGGCTACCAGATACTCCTTAAAAATTCGAGATACAAGATACAACCTCTGGTACATAATAATCTGTAAAAAGCAGGACCTAGTAGGTACATTAGTCATAAATTTTAGTCGTAATCTACAATCAATGGCTTGTGATATAACAAATAATTAACGTAGTTTGAGCGCAAATGTGCATGAATTCCTGCCCACACCATTCCTCACCATGCTATGCCACAAATATCAAACAAACTCAAGAAACATTATTCGCAGTCTCAAGAGATGATGAACCTTCTTGACATTCAGCGCAAAATCCTGCCGTCTCACGACGCAGCCCAATGTGATACCAGCAGCAGGCAACTTAGCGACTTTTTTGCGACTGACATATTACAAAAAGCCCCACACACTGGTAACGAATATGCAGAATTGCCAACACGTCAGTAAAATCCTGACATCTAGCAACAAGCAACCCCGGGCTCCGTTATTACCATGACTGGACGTAGCGACGCGACTGACGTGTTGATAAGCTGGCTCTACACGTGCGGCAATTAGGGCTGGTGTCGGATTTCAGACTGAAACGGGAATACGGTATGTAAAAGGCAATATCATGCTTAAGCTAAATGTTGAACTAATGACTTTTACGAAGAATCTTAAACATATTGGCAAAAGCTATACAATACTGTTGGTACGTAATTCTTCAATAAAAAGTGATATAGAACCTTGGTTCAGAAGTCAAGCTTCAGAGCAGGAAATATATTAATGTAAATTATATTCTATAAAAAAAAATAATAATAAAAAAAAATTCGTTTATTTCAGACAGAATCTATGAAATGCTTGGAATTTTCGGTATTTTAATGGCAGGAATTATTTACTCGTGGATCGCGGGTGACTGAACCGTTGTAATAAAAATGAAAAATTCATTTATGGGACCATGGATATAACGTCCCGGAGATGTTTTGCCTCTGTGTTACATAAGAAAGTATTTATTTGGCAGGTTTATTGTCTCATTCTCGTACAAAGATATCAAATATACTGTTTTATTTTAAGGCAATAAATACTTGTAGATAAAATGAACTGTGAACAGTGTTCATGCATCTTTTCGGTGCTAGACAAGGAAACTTGACACCTTTCGCAAAACTTTTAAAGGTCACTAGATGCTGTTGGCACTCTCACAACTGCACTCTAGCACTTATCTCCGTTGCCAGACGGTGCAGGCTCGAGTTTTTAGACACTTCTATATTGCTGACAATCCGGTCAAAGCCTAAGCAGTTAGCGCCCAAATGTCCTCTGCCTTTATGTGTATTTACTCAACTGTACAAATACTCGGTAATCGAGGCCGTTTTAACTACATAACAAGTGTTATGCATAACAACGAGGATTCAATTATCTCAAAATGGTACAATGTCATTCGATATTTGTTTGGGAAAATAATAAACGTGTCCCATTTCAGCACCGATATGATAATTAATGGTGCAGTATGTTATACTTGTAAAAACCGAGTGGTGTTGATGATAATCTTTTTGATTGATTTGGTTACTGTCTTAAAACCTGAAACGGTTTAAGTACCTATGTGACATCAAATAACTAAGAAAGGTACCTATTCGCTGCTAGTTTGAGATGTGCAATTGTGCATTTAGATGGATTCAAATTTGTCCAGATAATTGGGACCGTGCGAAGTGCATGATGGGGGTAAGTAAAGTGATCCCAGCGCATAAGGCGGTAAAAAATAGAACTAACTGCGGATAGCGTCTTTAACATTTCGTACAAGTTACATGGTCCGAAGTGAAACTTTAATTTACTCCTGAAATATTCATTTAAATTGTATGGTGTAAGGGACCATTGTAATCTGTATGAAGTGCTTAATATGACTAACATATTTAATTTGATAATTATTAATACTGTATCCGTGTAAATAGATTTGCAAATGTCACACATTGTGTGATCTTTTTCTAGAAGTTCAGAATGGGTAAAGTAAGTTATCCTTAAAATATAGACATTCAACATCGCGGACTTTTTTCTAGACCAATGAAAGAGAGACAACCCCACCATACCTATACATTGTGTTGTTATAGCTGAAACGGATTTTTCGATTAAAGCTCCTAGCCAGCGTGATTTTTTCCGACAACATCGCTATATTTCAACCAATTTACACAAAACCTTATCACGTTATATGCCTAACTAAACCTTCCTCAAGAATCACTCTATTGATAGATGAAAGTCGTATGAAAATCCGTTCAGTAGTTTTTAGTTTTGGAGTAGTTTTATAAGATGTAGTGAATTGACGACATGATGACGTTTTCCCTTAGACTTGCGGACGCAAGGTTGCATGTGTTAGATTATTATTTATAAATTGTATTATGTATGAAACTGACCTGTTTCTCTGACTTCCAATGTTGATAAATATTCATTATTTAAACACTTAACTCAATATCACGCGAAGTTTACACAATTTGTGATTTATGTGGGTACGATACGAAACCACGGTTGATTAGAGAAACATGGATAGTGGTAACTTTGAGACAGTAGTTAACCTACTAATAAGATTTGTTAACTATTTTAAAGTGATTATATTATGTATTAATATTACTTATTAGTAATTATGTATAACGGAGTTTATTGAAAAGATGTTGTGATCATTTTATTCTGCATTATTCGATAAATGAGAAGATACGTTTGTGACGTCACTTCTCGAACGACAAATGGCATGATTAACCAGTTGTGAGTGGCTGGTTAGCAGTGGATATAAAAGGGCCCGACCTGTTTGCATTTTGATCATTCTCATTGTGATTCTTCGTTGCGCTGCAGCACTGAGTTAATCGTCGCCACAGGAATATTGAAAGTTAAGTAAATACTATGTTGATCATTATGTTAATGTTTTTGTACTTACTTGATTAATTTGATGAATTAATTATTAAATAATATATTGGTGAATTATAAAGTATTAGTGATTGTATTTATTAGTTGTTGATGATAAGGTTAATAAATTGGTTTATTAACTATAATAAAAAGGTTTTATTTTCAATTATATTTGTTAATTATTCTAGTGATTGATTTAGCAGTTTCAAATCATTCTGAATCAAGGTAAATAAATAACTTGATGACAAGTTATGCCTAATTTATACAGCTAACTTAGTGTTATCAAGCAGTATTGCGAATTTAATGTAATATTTACTATTAATTCTGTTTTAATTGCTTGTTTACATAACAGCAGGGTTTGCTTTTATCTGCTCGGACATCCATTTTAACTTATTATTCTAACATCAGAAGTGGGATAGTATTCAGCCTTACTTTAAAAAATGCTTATGTAATTTCAGAGAGATTTGGAGGCTCTGCGTGGCCTTCTGAAAGCGATCAAGGATGCTGTCTCCGGTGCTATTGGAAAAGAAGTGGACATCGCTTTGCCTACTTTCGACCCTGCTACAAGCGACAGTGGAGCAGAGTCCTGGTATATCTATAATGATGTAAATGTTAAAATTTTATTTTTTATAGTAACGTTACCTCAACATCAGAATCGCCTATATATTACAAATAATTTGCTGTACTATAAAACTGCACATAATGTGAAATGAATTGTCAGATTGGCCGAACGGTTTTTAGAGAGTTTAACAAACAGTAAATACCTGCACCGTCGGAAAATCTACAGGATATTCACCTTTTCATTTCATTATGTATTTATGTACACGAACCTTAATGGATCTTTTAATTATACAGAATTTTGAATGATAAACTGTATAATTTTTTAGTTCTGACACTTGGAGACTTTTACACCTCAATAATTTGATATTTTTTTTGTGTTATTTTTTTAAATATTTTTATTTACTTTTTTAATTTGACGTTTTCATTGGTATTTCCCACGTTGACGTGTAAAAGTGCCCTGGTGGCCTGTTCGCTGAATAAATGTTGAAGGTGCAATTTACTAATAATGTAATGCTGGTAAATATACATTTTGTGAAATAGTATTTTGTACAAGATAATATTATTATCTGCTGTAGATTGGTTAAAAAAAAAATACGCTGGTCGGCCACATACTTGATACCGATTGGTCTCACTGGCAGAGTGTGAATGTGATCGGTATGTCTAGGTATGGTTTGGCATTTTTCATACACTATTTAGGTATCCGCTGGTCGGTCATTTACTTGGTGTCAATTGTCTCACTAGCAGCGGGTGAATGTAATTGGCATGCCGAGGTATTTGGCAATACCCACATTTTTTATACACTTAATTGGGTATCCGCTGGTCGGTCATATACTTGATGTCAATTGTTCTCACTTGCAGCGGGTGAATGTAATTGGCATGTCTAGGTATTTGGCAATACCCACACATATTCGCTGGTCGATTTTAATTAGGCTAACATGTATATTCAAGCAGATCATGATATTGATTATACTAAATGTGTAGAATAGGATTATTAAGTATATAATTGGCTTTAGCTTTATTTAATGAATGAAGTGATTGTCTAATTATGCTTTTGGTACTTCGGGAACGAAGTACACGTCAGTATGGCCGTGTTAGATTATTATTTATAAATTGTATTATGTATGAAACTGACCTGTTTCTCTGACTTCCAATGTTGATAAATATTCATTATTTAAACACTTAACTCAATATCACGCGAAGTTTACACAATTTGTGATTTATGTGGGTACGATACGAAACCACGGTTGATTAGAGAAACATGGATAGTGGTAACTTTGAGACAGTAGTTAACCTACTAATAAGATTTGTTAACTATTTTAAAGTGATTATATTATGTATTAATATTACTTATTAGTAATTATGTATAACGGAGTTTATTGAAAAGATGTTGTGATCATTTTATTCTGCATTATTCGATAAATGAGAAGATACGTTTGTGACGTCACTTCTCGAACGACAAATGGCATGATTAACCAGTTGTGAGTGGCTGGTTAGCAGTGGATATAAAAGGGCCCGACCTGTTTGCATTTTGATCATTCTCATTGTGATTCTTCGTTGCGCTGCAGCACTGAGTTAATCGTCGCCACAGGAATATTGAAAGTTAAGTAAATACTATGTTGATCATTATGTTAATGTTTTTGTACTTACTTGATTAATTTGATGAATTAATTATTAAATAATATATTGGTGAATTATAAAGTATTAGTGATTGTATTTATTAGTTGTTGATGATAAGGTTAATAAATTGGTTTATTAACTATAATAAAAAGGTTTTATTTTCAATTATATTTGTTAATTATTCTAGTGATTGATTTAGCAGTTTCAAATCATTCTGAATCAAGGTAAATAAATAACTTGATGACAAGTTATGCCTAATTTATACAGCTAACTTAGTGTTATCAAGCAGTATTGCGAATTTAATGTAATATTTACTATTAATTCTGTTTTAATTGCTTGTTTACATAACAGCAGGGTTTGCTTTTATCTGCTCGGACATCCATTTTAACTTATTATTCTAACACATGCATGACAGTCGTGCACATAGCGAATAGCCTACCGTACCCAGCGGATGCGCACCCGTAGATAGTGACCATACATGGATGATCTTTAAATATGCTATGTACCTAATTATAATTAATTCACATTTTAAGTGGTAACAAAGCGTTACAACAGATGTAACAATTTGTGTCATCCTTGACACCAAACTGAACACTAAACTCTGCATCTGCGTGCCTTGACAATCGAACTAATGCATTTGTGCTGTCTAGTGAATATAACATTTAAAAACAAATAGGTATAGCACATGTCAAACATAATTCATAGATGTACCGGAGACAGAAGTCACGTTGGTTGGCGTTGGCGTAGGTTTTCCTTTATACTGTATAGACGCCATTTTACATACATTCGGGATACATAAATAAAAACAATAATCACGGAAAATAGGAAATTTCGAAAAAAAAATACCATGGATTGTGTAGGTCCATTGAGCACAGTGGCTAGGTTACTTCGTCTACAATTCAATGTATCACAAGTTTTTACATATAAACTGAAATAGATGTCATATATTAAAGAAAAAGTAACGAAAGCGAAGCCCGGATTCGAATCGGCGTGTTTAGCTAACCGGGTTAACGCCATGAACCCCCTAGGCCACCCCGTCACGGTAGAACCTATCCCAATTTCTCGGCTATAGGCCATCCTAGTAAGACTATTAGGCGTCGGTGACCAACTATAAGGACGAGCAAACATGCTTTTGCACCATTACCTATACTAATTTCTTGCGGAATTACGTTATAGCGAAAGCAGAGATTGATGCTGTCATCTATACGCAACTTTGGGGACAAATCAAATCATTTTTAACAACTTTAATATATGACATCTATTTCAGTTTATAATTTATGTATAGTATTGCGACTCCTCAAAAATACAAATAAAAAAAGTTGATAATAATTTGATTTATTCCCAAAGTTGCGTAAATTGTTACATACCTACACTGCCCTTACTTACCCTACTAATTCAAGTTCGAAAAAAAGATAAACTTTGAAAGGCTTTATCTTGGAAACTACCAGATTTAACGCAAACACTAATAATGTATAAAGTATTGTAACCAAATAAACAAACATTTAATATATTTCGAAGGCCCTTACACATAACAGACAATTGGTCATGAGCTCATTGTTTTGTTTGTGCACCTTCTTGTGAAATACCAATACCTAATACCTACATTACTATTATGACTTGTTCGAAGTATAAATAGGTAGGTAATTAACAAGAACCTTACTGCAATAAATAATTATTGAGTTTCCTCCTTCGTCGCGTCTATCATAATTATGGCAAACGATATTCTATTTATTGAGTTTTTTTTTAACTCTCGTATTCTTTACGAGTCGCGAAACGCATCTTCTACTGCGAACTGCAAAATGGTAAGCGAAAGCGAGGCGGCCCAGAGGCGTAGCGAGGGGGGGGCTAGGGGGGCCATGGCCCCGGGCGGCACATGATAGGGGGCGGCAAAATACGGTATTTAAAAAAATATAAAATTAAGAGCAATTCCTAGCTGAGCAACTTTTCAAATCTCGAATTTTTGAAGCTATGTTTCTGTCGCGCTGCGGTGGGCGGGAGCGGGAGCTATCTAAGTGTGAGTGCGCGCACACAGATGCGAGACGCGAGCGCTCACTCATTGCGCGCCGTTCCGTTGACATTGCCGGTAAGCCGGCCGGAATTCATCCTGCGCTGCCCGACACAAGTTGTTTTTGATGTTATCACATAATATTGTTTTTAATTATTATTTTAACGACCAGTTTGGCCTAGTGGGTAGTGACCCTGCCTACGAAGCTGATGGTCCCGGGTTCAAATCCTGGTAAGGGCATATATTCGTGTGATGAGCATGGATATTTGTTCCCGAGTCATGGGTGTTTTCTGTGTATTTCAGTATTTATAAATATTTATATATTATATATATCGTTGTCTAAGTACCCTCAACACAAGCCTTATTGAGCTTACTGTGGTACTTGTCAATTTGAGTAATAATGTCCTATAATATTTATTTATATTGATTATTTATTTATTATATTATACTGTATCTAGTAATTAATTCAGATAAAGACTACAAAAAAGAATGAGGTCCTTGCTTCGGTCGTCGTACCTATCCATGACAATAAGTTGGGTGTGATCATGGTGTGTTGTGAAATTTTGTAAGTAGGTATGGTTAACCTACAATCTAAATAGTAGTAGTAGTACGATGGGGCTAAACTTGTGCCGTCTTATTGAAGAACGTATCGCAATGACAATCTGGGTAAGGTATGTTGGGATAATGCCGGACAATTTTGGGACCAATTGAGAGAACTCGCGATTTTTTTTTCTAGATCGTGTCAGATTCTTGAAGTACGGAGCAAATCGTTAAATAATAACCGTAGATTCAGCCTGAATTTTGGTAATCTTCAATATATAAAGGTTTTAGTTTTGTACACCTGTAAAGATGAAACATACTTTTTTTAGGGTAACGAGTGTTTTGCCATCAAGGGCTAACATCGGATGGTGAATAAAAGTTGGTTTAAATGGAAAGAGAATAAGGTATCACAAAGAAATAGGTCCGGAGTTTAGCCTTCTCCTACGTATATAAATTGCAGCCAACAATACAAATTTAAAAGTTGTCAGCGAATGTTCTATTTTTCGTATTTTTGTATCCGATCTTAACCCTGATACAAACATTTGGTAAAATTGAGGCTCTCAAACTTTGATACTTATGTCATAAGGCAATTTGATAAGTAAACAATGTGCTAACAATTGCGATTTTGACGGTAAAATATTGCAATTATATATATAGTTGATATACAATCTTTTTTTGGATAAAATGTATGCAAAGAGTAAAGTAATAGAATAAAATATATAGGAAAAGAGAGCCCTCTTGAAGCATTTTAAGGAAACTAATTTCGAAGTGCTATCTCTATTTTGTATCCGAAACTAACTATATATGTGTGCGTTCACATCTACATATGCATCCGTATGTGTAGGTACTTTCGTACTACATAATATTAGGTCTACTTCGGCGGTATACATGTTAGTTTTTTGTTTGATTTCTTGTAACTTTCATAGTTTTTCTGTTTACAAGATATTAATCAAAATACTAACTTGTAAGCCACCCAAGTAGACCTAATGTTATGTAGAAAGATTTTAAAAAGAATGGAATAAAAAATGGAATAAAGAAAACAATACAAAAGAAAACAGAAACATCAGCACAGGTAAACAACATGCGGTCTAATCGCTAAAACGCAATCTCCAGGCAACCTTTGCGCAGCGGAAATAAAAAAATGACATTGTCAGTAAGTAGGTGTACATACACATACATACAAAATAGACTACCTAAATCTTTTCCTTTTGATTTACCGTCGCGTTGGTACTGGATAAGGGTACGAAAGTGTGATCAAGAAAACAATAAATGTGATAATTAAGTAGGTAAATTGAAGAAAATTTAAAATTTGACCTACACTGCTGTTTTCTAAATGGGTAAAGATCGTATTGTTTCTTTCCGATCTTTACCTGGAAGGGTCAAAATTGGATATTGGTCTACAGCAATCCTAGGTCTGTTTTTGATTGGATTGTTTTATAAATAAACATCTAAAACGAAATTATACATTAACACAATTACAAAAACAAAAACATTTTCATCACAATACACAAAATAAATTACAGGGCCTGGACCCGGGTATGTCCTTAAACTACGTCAAAAAGAGAGGTATGGGCACTGTGAATGTCATCTCGCTTTGTGTGGTAGGGCACAGCACAGCGGATGTCATTCCAGATCTAGAGCAGAGCCCAACTGGGGAAGTACCTCCACCTTACAGAAAACCGCAGCCAAATAACACTAGACCCTACTCATAGTGTTGTGTTCCTGCCGGTGAGTAAGGTTGCCAGATCTCAACGAGGGGCGGGGGTTAGGGTCGGCAACGCGCATGTAACTTCTCTGGAGTTGCAGGCGTACATAGGCTACGGATACTGCTTACCATCAGGCGGGCCGTATGCTTGTTTGCCACCGACGTAGTATAAAAAAAGGGCGAAGATCGGATACACGAAATTTACCTTGCTCTATGTGATTGCGCATAGCACAAGCCCGATATCCCTGAGTGGCGCTGGGACTGGCATCTTACACAATGTTGCCAACATTAAAAAAGAAAGCCAAATTAGGGAGAAATAAATTTGCTACGTTCTTCACCCAGATCCGGTATTATCCCAACATACCTTAATCGTTGAACCGCCGCATTTCAAAATGGCCCTTATTTTGATATCGGCTAGCCGTAATGTAAATTTGCTATCTAGTGGTTTACTTGTGACGCAGAAGTGTGAGCAATGCAAGACAATCAAATTGCTAATGGGTATTTATGATGTTTTAATCAGAATAAGCAGGTTGTACCTATTATCCTACTTAGCTTTGTTTACAGGCCTTTAATAGTAAACATAACTAAACATAAGCACTACATGACCTGCAATGTAAAAAAATACAAAAAAACGGTTTGAAGTGACAGGCCATTACGGGTACATTTTAGAATAGAATATAATATAAATCTTTATTACGAAACCATGGTACATAATAGTTGTTACATTAAAGAGTGTGAAAACACATGGCACCCTTTTCTTAGAACTACGTGGTATTTTGGTTATATTACGGCGATCGACTGTTGGTTGTTGGTGTATTTTTTCTCATTTTAACCATTAACATGTTATGCCCATCACTATTCCTTCTGTGTACGTATATTTAGAAACTGTCTCCGCCTCTAATTCGTGCGATAAGGACAACTGCAGCTCGGACTAAAATTCACACGCAAAAAACTCAAAAATCGAGGTTTCGCTCTCGACTGTTTCCTCCTCCAAAACGCAATCAATCTTTATGACATTTTGGAAACTGAAAGAGGAAGAAATAATCTATGCCGCTATGTTTTGATATTTTGGATATTTTTTGTCATATTTGTATACTGTGCCTTTTTTTACAGCCAATTCAATTTAGCCGTTTTTGCGATTTTCGAGGCGCTGTATCTTTCTTCAAAATAAAATAATCCAAAAAAGCAAAACATAGCGGCACAGATATTGATGATATTGATCTTATTTGAAAAAATCACTGCTCTAGGTTGAAAATCCAGGGAGGAATCAGTCGAGAGCGTTTGTATGGAAAAATCGCAACTAGGAATTCCTCTTAAGAAATCAATATTTTCAAATCGTGCCACGAACCAATGAATGAATGAATATATTTCATAAGCACCGTGGGAGCGCACGGCGCGGGGCGACTGTGCAGGGGCGGTCAATCGCTGCCGGAGTGCTTACACCGCCGAGCATACACGATTGTTCGCTGGGCTACAACCGCAAAAGTCGAAGTTCGTCAATTGCGGGCATTTTTCTCTTGTCACTCGTCTGATTACGTCTTAGTGAAAGTAAAAGAGATCTAATCAATCCAATGCAGGGCGCCCTCGGCGCCATTATTCGCAAAAATAGTCGGGCGTAGCCCAATGAACGTGGTGCGATACGCGCGATTAAATGCCGGTGGCTTCGGTGCCCTCATATTAAAAGAGTCGGGCATAGCCTGACGTATGTTGTCGCGCTGCGGGCGATCGAATAACGGGCGCCTTTTGCGCTTTCATGTAAAAGCATTGGGTGCTTTGCGTGCGCTGCTGTGCCGAAGGCACCCTGGCACAAAAATAATGTAAAATGATTTTAAATAATTGATTATGAAATTATAACCCCAAAATTAATTAAATAATAAACTTTCAAATATAAAAGCAGCTACTGAAAATTGCGCTCTAAAACGTATGAAACAAGAAAACATTCACATCTGAAATAATCATTTCTGTAAATAATAAAAAAAACTTTTCACCACACCAACGGGTAAAGGCTCTCTTGATTGTTCAAAAACTAATGAGAAAGTTGAATTTTATCCACATGCATGTGAGGTAAAGTAATCATCTTGCAAATTGTGAGTTGTTACCTAATGTCAACTGGTCTAATTTACTTTTAAATGATGATTTCCAATGATAAATGTATTATTACGTTCATTTGAATTTGATTTGGTTTGATTTTTTTGGTATTTCATATCATAGTTAGTATTTTCCTCGCATTGGTGTGGTGAAAAATGTTGTGTTTACTCGGAGGCAAAGTATGTTTAACCCTCGTGCCTTGAAACCCTCGCAACGGACACGATTCCACTGCTCGAACCTTTCGCAATTTTTGAATCTTTCGCTTGCTCGGGTATCAATATTAGCACGAGCGGTTAAACAACAACGTTGCCCCCTTGTAAAAAAAATAACGATTACTTATTCGCTGTAATGTTTTTTTACCAAGATATAAAAATAAATAACGTGTCGTGTGCAGAAAACACACATTTTTGTCGAATTTGATCAAAAGTCAATTTTTTTTGCTTTTTATGACGTCAGGAATACGTGGTTAAAATCTGTCGGGTTACTCGTTCCCACAGTGTATTCAAAAATTAGTAAATTATGTTACATTGTATTTCTTTATTTAAAAGATGTAAATATACAATATTTTTTCTGTGAATACTTCAGATGAGATTTTTTCTATTTTCATGTTTTTATGAGCCAGATTTTAAGTAGTCGAGTTTTGGTTTTTGAACATATTTTTGTATTTTACCACTTTTACCCAACTTTGTCTAGTCAGGTCATAAGTTATGTCACAAAGGTTTTGATAACATGTACTTAATACAAAGTTTTTGATAAAAAAAAGTAAGCCATGATTTGAAAGCTTGTTTTATATGATTAAAACGTATTATAATTGTTTTAAATATATCGCGGCTTTATTTACTACTTGTTTACTTTGGGATTGTCGTTAGACGCGAATACCCGTCTGGATTGTGAAAAACTATACTTCACAAAAGGGAGTAAAAATCAGTGTCACATAAATAAAATTGGTACAATTGTTTATTTGTATGTACCTACTTTATTATAACGCTATTTTATCACCAGCATTTAGTTCTTCGACAAGTCTATACTTCAGCTAGTACCCTTCATACTTAGGTACTTTTCAGTAACATGCTTATTTTTGACTGCCATTCAACGAGTAGGTTTGGTAAAACATGTACAGTTACAATTTTGGCCGTCCAATACACATGATTTAAGTATCTAATGAAAGATAAAAGACCCAACATTTGTTTTATGTACGATTCAACCTTGTAAAAGAGAAAAATAAATAAATAGGGATCAAAATCACCTTAAAGAGGCCGCGTATTTTTTTCATGATTTTTTATACATTTGCGCTTACTTGTAAAGCATGCTGTGTACATTTGTTTTGAATCTCGTGCTAATTTTTAAGCCATCATATGCAATGTATGTGTTTCATGATATTGTACGATATCTGTTTAGTGTACCTAATAAAGTAAAATAATAAATTTAATACCATTTCCTTCGAATATTACATAGAATAATGCAAAACTGTACCTATAACTTTTTTACCAGTAAAAATCTTTCTGACTGAACTTATGATTTGTACTAAGTGATGTTGGTCGTAAATTGGGGCGGCAAACTTCTGATCGGCCCCGGGCGGCAAACACATACGCTACGCCGCTGAGGCGGCCAGTTTCTGCGGTTCACAGATGTGTTGAAGCGGCATATGTAGAGAGCTCATATAGAGCAAACAACAGGGAGACTAGCTGGTGACCGTCCACAGTGGAGGCATATTGTGCAGACGCAGGTGCGTGAATTCGAAGCCAGGCGACGCACAGAACTCGACGATAAGCGTGACGAGCTAAAGGCCAGACCACCTATGGCCATAACATATAATAACGTCGGAGGGGTGCTGACCTAGCGGAGCGAGTGTGGCCGCACATTCGCTGCTAAGATTGGCTATGTCAGTCACCTGAGAGCGCACCAGCGACACTCAGCGGTAGAAAGCAGTTGCTAAAATAAACTAACACTACAACCCCTGCCCTGCCTTCCTGTGCCCTGTGGCCGAAAACGGCTAGGAGACGATGATGAAGATTCTTAACGATGCAGGCCCTCAGACCACGGACACTTTTCAACTGAGGAGTGTCTTTTCAAATGGGGTTATTTTTTATAGTTTTCATAGAGACTCCTCAACTGCAAATTAAAACCCCAGAACCAATATCCCGGAGATTTCCGTGTGCTCCCACACATTCTCACGTGCTCTCAACTCGACGCATTCCGACCGCACAAAGCAAAGCCATTGCTAAGCAGTAGCCACTGATCGCATTCACTAGATGTTTCACTCGCGGTTACCTCAGGCTCCTTTTGCAATGCAAATATAACAGGCTAAAATAGCACTAAAATGTCTAAGATGAAAAAGAAAACATGACAGTGGCGTTAACTTGTAAAATATGTGTACGTTCCCTAAAGGATGATTCACGCTAGATAGGGATCGGAAACGGGCATTTTTTGTATGGGAACGAAAACGGTATTATTTCGTTCTTTGTTAATTATTTAATTTCTAATTGAGCATTCTAATAATACGAAGTCGTTGTCTAAAAACACAATTTAACTGGGTCCTACATTTGGAGTATAAAACGAAACCAGAGATGGGCATTTCGTAATTGATTCCTGATTTCATGATTACTCGAAATTACTTTTGGAATCTGATTACCGGTTCCCAGATTACTTTGTAATCTGACTAGCTGATTACTAAGTACAATTACATTTGAGGAATCTGGAATCATCTGTTGGAATATTAAAATTACTAGTAATTGGGAACCAGTGTAGATTCCTTATTACATGAATGGATTACTTGATTCCTTTCAGATTACTTCAAAATATATTTTGTTATACATAAAACTATATTTCTGACTACAGACGTAAAGTATATTTCGATTTACTATATAGATGCATCTTATTTGTATCCGGTGTGCAGATTTCGAAAATTATGCCCATTTGAAATCCAAAATGGCCATCATTTTCGAAATCTGTATTCCCTAAAACCTATAAAACGACATCCATGACGATTCTTATGGCATACTGCATGGCCGCCATCTTGGATTCCAAAATGGGCATCATTTTTCGAAATCTCCACTCCCTAAAACCTACAAAACGACTTCCATGTCGACTTTTATGAGATACTGCATGGGCGCCATCTTGGATTACAAAATGGTCATCATTTTCGAAATGTGCACTCCTGAAAACCTATAAAACGATATCCATGACGATTTTTATCACGTAGTGCACGGCCGCCATCTTGGATTCCAAAATAATCATTATTTTACAGTAATTATAGAGTTTCACACATAAAATGTATTTGTCTTCTGGGATAAAAACGAAGGAAATTATTTTGACATTAAATAATTGTAATTTAGTCTGGATAATATTACGTAATCAGATTACTCGAGTAATTGATTACCGAGGAATCACGATTACACTTGTAGTTAGATATATTCAATTCCGAAGGAATCAATTACGCAAGTAATCGGCGGGATTGACTACAGTAATTTAGATTACCAAAGGAATCGATCACTAAGGAATCATGATTACTGTAATGTAATATGTAATTTCATTCCAAAAGTAATTGATTATGCCCAACTCTGAACGAAACATATAGTTTTTTTAGAAGTTTTTGCAAAAAACCGGTTCTGGCCCCTGACGCTAAAACTGTCCGGGTCCGGGCTGAAGCATCCGACACTTCAACTTACTTCTATAGAATTCTGAACTTTTTTTCGATAGAAAGCGTCGCGTGATCACTGATCACCCGTCGTAAAAAAGTGAGTGTCGGAAGCCTCGGCCCAGACCCGTACCGTTCTAGCGTGCGTCATCCTTAATGCGGTATCTATACGGGGCATGGCTCAGCACAAGCACTCGCATTTACAAAGCTAACTAAGGGCAAGGAATTTCGCTTTGTGGGCATTCTCGGCCCACGTTGAGGATTTTGCCTTATTTAGCGGCGTACGTGATTTATTCTGATATTTATTATGTATTCATTGGATTTATCGGTGACATAGAGTATGCATGAATTAATAATAGCTGTTCTTTGTTATTAGTCAGTGTCTTTTTATTTTTATTATTAAAGTACATCCACATCATATATATTGTAACTTACACTTACACGACAATAACGGAGTACCTAACATTGACTAGTTAAGTATATAATCTCAGTGAAATTCGACTAATACTAGGATTAACCTAGAATTATATGTATCTTATGTTCTTTACTTGTTTGCCGCCGCGGTTTTTATTATTCTTTCTCTGACAACTTTTACTTATTGAGCTTATCCCGCACCCTTCTTATACTATCTGAGAAAGCCTAATAAGCCAAATTTGTTCTGATATATGTATTTGTTTTGATCTTCCAACTTCCGACCATGACCCGGTTCAACAAATCAGAGGGATCCAAGGGCGGACATCTGTAGTTTTATTTATTCAGCGAAATATATAGCATCGCGACGGATCATCACAGAAAAATGTAATGAAGACACTCGACTCCCATAAACTTATCAAAGATATTGTATTATTATTATTATTATTTATTTATTATTAACATAAAATCATACATCTCAAACAGGTACGGAGTCCCACAAAACAGTTTACACCAGTTTATGCTGCGATATGTTCCCGACCTTGAAGTCCATGACCCGAGTCAACAATTTGAATGGCTTAGTAGGATCCAGTTTCCTTTGGGAATATATTGTTTTTTATTGAACCAAACATTAAGCGTCGAACCGGAAATGTTTAATACAGAAAGGCGATTCCCGCATAATCTATGCTCCGACGCCTCCGACATATTTTTTCCGATTTTCCAGATTATAACTTGGATGATGGGTCCAATATATCTAGTGCCAGTAGTGCCGAATTTTGTTATTTTGTTTATTTGGAAAAATATTTAGCTTCGCTGCAGATAAGTAACTATGACACAGATACTGACAGGGAAACAATGTTGATCATTGGAAAAATGTAAGCTGCTGAATTTACGTGTGAGTCAAATTGATGGAGCTTTAAGTACTTAATGTCTCATGAATACTTGACTACCAATTTACATTACATTAAGAATCACGACTCACGAGGGTCGTCCGGCACAAACTATTCGTTGATATTAGCATACCTGGAAAAGGAAATACGTTTGTTTACAATATTTACGTGCTTTCGACGCTTGCGTAAAGATTTCCGCGATCAATTTGGGGTTTTCCTCTTCCTATTCTGATTGTGGATTAATAATGTTTGTATGTCACGTATCTGTGTGATATGCGATTCGTTATTGAGTCGAAATGTTTGCTTACCTATTTTATACTATACTAAGTAGGTACCAAGAGAAACTGCTATTCAACCTGTATTGTAAACAACGAAGTTTTTACCTAACAAGTAACCACTAACTAGTCTTACTCTCTGTCGGAGATATTTCATTTCAGAAAAGAAATTGCAGAAAAAGATTGCAGACATTTTGAACATCGGAGAACCATATTATTATTTTGGCTTTAAAGAAAAACTTCCCTGTAATTAGGTCAAATATTGAGGCCACGCCAACCTAATAAGACTTCTTTTATTCCCACCTGCCGTCCAACTTGTATTATGTTAAATAAGCAATGCCAATTACTCAGCCTTAACAAGGTCTACAGGGATTCCCTTGTTATTCTCGCAATCAATTAGAATGGGGCCCTATAATTTGAGACCATCTTAAATATTTAAGTCAGGCTTCTGCGGCTATTGTATTATCACTATTAGCTGTGTTATCGCAGATAGAAACAACTGCCTACTAAGTGCCGCAAAAAAGGAAAAGCACTATTGTCTTGTTATTTCCTCAGCCTTCCAATTTGAGCTATAAACAACGAAAGCAATTTACGTCTAAATTCTCAGAGCCTTTTCTATTCGGGTTTTGTAAATGGATGAAAGAGAAAAAACAAAATGGGATGTCTTTGTCGCATCTTACGCGTTTATGAATATAATAATACCTAAGTACTCATATACGGTAGGCATTTAAAATTGGTATTATCTACCGCAAATTCTATCTACATGACATTAGGGATTGCAATCCGGTCCGGCGGATCCGGTAATCCGGCCGGATCCGGTACTTTTCAGGAGCTGCCGGATCCGGTTAAAATCACCGGATCCGGTCCGGATCCGGTAAAATAAAAAAATGCTTATACACAGCATATGCTGTGCGATTTGGATGAGCTAAAGGCAACAGATGAAAGGTCTGAAGTTCAACAGAACAAAGAACGAATGAAAAAGTTTAAATTTAGTAAGATACATGATTGGAAACATAAGAGGATTTCTTCTTCTTTCATGATAGTGGCACGATACGATGATTACATAAATACTGTAATATAAGGATGAAGATGCCATGGAAGGCATTTGTGATTTATGCTAAAGGGAAGGTTAATATTTTGGCATAATGTTGTGATATGAAATCAAAACTAAACAAAAAGGCAGGAATAAATCGGCAGTATTCTGCCGACTAGAGTTGGGCTCATAAATATGTGTAAGTAAATGAATATATGATGAACTTCAGTTTTCTCCGATTATGCATTATGATAAGATATAGATTCTTTTCTATTCAAATTTAAGAGATAATCTTTTGTCTTTACTATGTCATCCAATCTTATGCAATTTCCTTCATCGCCTGGTACATGCGACTCTACGGTTATCCAATTCTTTACTTGATCCATGTAACGTTTCTTAAATCATCCCTTTTGTTCCCTATTTTACCAATACACTTATTTGGAAATTTAAAACAACTGCGTCTTTTAAATCATACAGTCTATATAACTACTTTCTCAGACAAAAACATGAGAACGAGACAATATTGAAGCGCATTTAATTTATTTTGATTAAACTTAAAATATCTATTTTTTTGTTACTAGAATGGATGTCACCGATGCAAATAAGTAAATCTAAGAACAGAGGGCCTACCGCGGACCACGTTCGACGTTTTGCCTCCCTGTTACGCTTACGTACAAATTTACGAGTGCGACGGAGAGGCCACACGTCGAACGTGGTTCGCGGTAGGCCTGCAGTTTCGAAAACTTGTTCGTCCAAGAAGTTCCAATTCCCACTCCCCATTCCATCATCGGACTTTGGAAACTAATCAAATTTATAATTGTAAACGAAAATTTATGCAGTGCAGTTTTGTGAATGGTTAAATATAATAAATTACTTAGATTAAAAATTTTGTTTTTAAAGTGAGATTGACATTTTAACACTTACTACTAAGTTCTAATTGATGGTTAAACAGTTATTTATTCACTTCAAATTACTGGTTTCGGAATACGTTTGAAAAAACATCCTTTATTTCTTGTATTACGCTAAAAAACTACACAAATATGTCATTTTACTAACTCTAATATCCCTATACCAAACCGGATCCGGTCCGGCCGGATCCGACCGGATTAAGGCCAAAATCCGGCCGGATCCGGCCGGATTGAAAATCAATCCGGTTTGCAATCCCTACATGACATCCTATATCTTTTTTTTATACTACGTCGGTGGCAAACTGGGCCGTATGCTTATACGGCCTGCCTGATGGTAAGCAGTCTCCGTAGCCTATTTACGCCTGCAACTCCAGAGGAGTCACATGCGTGTTCTGTAATATCTATTTAACAATCGAAAACACCCTCGGTCGAAAATCGAAAAGTCCTTTAACTTATGGACATAAAGAAGCAATCACCGTTATTCAGCTAACATTAATAAGGCCTTTAGGGATTTTATCGTCGGGGCCGTTGGAAGCTTGGTGGCCACTCATTCGGAATGGGGAGCGATGGCTCTATTTATAAGTTAGATGTCTGGCTATTATAATTGCTGTTACATCACATGATTCACATGTCAGCATCACTCATGGTCGTATTTTCCCAAATATTTGTATTATATCTCTTAATATTGCGAATGAAAGTGATATAATACGATGGGATAAACAATTGAGAAGTGGATTGCTGGCAACAGACCGAGGCTATGTACCAGAGAAAAACAAAGTAATTGGGATTTGTTGGCTGCCGTTATAAATCTGGCAAACGGACTGTATTGACGCCTGTGTAGTGTACCCATGTCAAATATCCTTTATTATCGTTATTCATAAGTCCAGTCTGAAGGGAAGGGACTAACCGGACTAACTGTGAAAAACTGGACAAGTGCGAGTCGGACTCGCTCACCGAGGGTTCCGTACACATTTAGCTTACTAATATGTATATGTATATATTGCTTATATTTTTTTTAAATAATTAACTATATATTAAGAATATAAAAATAAAACTACCTTAAACAAAACTACATAAAGCAAAAAAAGGGAAAAGATTAAAAACTAAAACTATAACTAAAGTTATAAATAAAAAATTGGGTCCAGCTCGGTGCCTTGTGGCAAGGTGCCTAGGGCTGGCGGCATTGCCGCGCTGTACGGCTTACAAATTTATAGAATTCACATTTTTCTCTGTACTTGTAGTATAAGACGATATTACTTGCCAAATTGTATATGTATAACGGAAAGTACCCTATAATTTTGATTCCCTTGAGTGTCGAAACTCGAAATATACGTATTTTGCGGCATAAACGTCCGTATCTTTTTTTTACGTTCACTTAGAAGTTTGATTTTTTTCAAAGCTTCAAGAGATTGTAGACCTGACGGACGGTCAGACAGACGGACAACAAAGTGATCCTATAAGGGTTCCATTTTTCCTTTTGAGGTACGGAACCCTAAAGATGATGAAAGACTTGCAGGGACAAGTGTAGAATATACTTATATTAAGTACGCAGGAAATCGTATACTTAAAACGTTACGAACGATTCGGTACTAAATTTGAGTCCCGGGAAATGACTTAGTAGGACAGTTTTGAACACGGATATCCGAAAAAGTCACGGACAGGATCTAATAATACATATTTCACTTAAATCGATTCGTAAAGAAAATATTATGTAGGTCACGCGTATGGTAATGAGCTAATGGAGCAAAGCGGCCGTCACAGATCAGGGGCTCCGTCGTTAAGGATCCCATTCCTCCTGAGTACCCTCATTTCTGAGGAGCTGGCTTGTCGGAGTAATTGGCTCAAGTTGTTTATCCCTAATATCCCTACAAATATTACAAAATGTTGATATTTTTAGGGTTCCGTAGCCAAATGGCAAAAAACGGAACCCTTATAGATTTGTCATGTCCGTCTGTCTGTTCGATTATGTCACCGCCACTTTTTTCCGAAACTATAAGAGCTATACTGTTCAAACTATAAATTTTGGGGGTTCCCCATACTTAGAACTGAAACTCAAAAAATCTTTTTTCATCAAACTCATACGTGTGGGGTATCTATGGATAGGTCTTTTAAAATGATATTGAGGTTTCTAATATCATTTTTTTCTAAACTGAATAGTTTGCGCGAGAGACACTTCCAAAGTGGTAAAATGTGTGTCCTCCCCCCCCCCCCGTATCTTCTAAAATAACAAAATGAAAAATCTAAAAAAAAATATATGATATACATTGCCATGCAAACTACCACCGAAAATTGGTTTAAACGAGATCTAGTAAGTAGTTTTTTTTTAATACGTCATAAAATTAAAAAAAAAAATTTTTTCATCATATCCATACGTGTGGAGTATCTATGGATAGGTCTTCAAAAATGATATTTAGGTTTCTAATATCATTTTTTTCTAAACTGAATAGTTTGCGCGAGAGACACTTCCAAAGTGAAAAAATTTGTGTCGCCCCCCCCCCCCCTGTAACTTCTAAAATAACAGAACTAAAAATCTAAAAAAAATATATGATATACATTACCATGCAAACTTCCACCGAAAATTAGTTTGAACGAGATCTAGTAAGTAGTTTTTTTTAATACGTCATAAAATTAAAAAAAAAAAATTTCATCAAACCCATACGTGTGGGGTATCTATGGATAGGTCTTCAAAAATGATATTTAGGTTCCTAATATCATTTTTTTCTAAACTAAATAGTTTGCGCGAGAGACACTTCCTAAGTGAAAAAATGTGTGTCCCCCCCCCCCCCTGTAACTTCTAAAATAACAGAATGAAAAATCTAAAAAAAATATATGATATACATTACCTTGCAAACTTCCACCGAAAATTGGTTTGAACTAGATCTATAAGTAGTTTTTTTTAATACGTCCATACGTCGAGTCCGACTCGCACTTGGCCGCTTTTTTTTGATATTTATTGAAATACAATTTTACAGCATTACAGCTAAGGGGCGCCAATGCGCTGTAAAATTAAATAGTAATAAGCTGGGTAATAAAAATATACGATAAATATGTCAATAATTAATAAGCTGATGTTGATTTACAATAACGTAAAAAATCTTTAAAAAAAAATATGATTTTTGTCAGCAAACAAGTCGCAGTCAGGTGCAAAAAATAAAAAATTGTTGAGGAGTGTCCGGGAGCGGACGATTGGAGAATACTGGTGTGCTAACGTGTGAAAGGAAAGGTAACGAGTCTCGGGGAAGGATAAAGAATGGCTTTATCAAGGAAATCATCTCCGGAATTTAAAATAAGTTGATTTATTCTGGAAGTGGAATAAGGCAGTACTCATTCTAGGCAGAGAAAGTGGCTAGCAGAAGCAGTGCATATTTCGCTGAAGACCATTCGCGAAATTAGAAACTCGTAAAGATATAGGACGCATAAAAGCGGTTGAATTTATAATGGAAGTACTTACTGTAGTACTACTTCTACGAAGACAAAGTACAGGGAGAAGCTAGTAGTGCATATTTCACGAAATTAGAAGTACGTAAAGTATGAAATTTATGTAGATCACGTACATGGAAATAAGCTAATGGAGGCCGTCACAGATCGGTGTGTCGTTAAGGATCCCATTCCTCCTGATTGCCCTCATCTCCCTAAGGAGCTGCCTTGCTGGAGTAATTGATTGGAGTCGTTTATAGATATGTAAACTTATTTTTTATCGACCGAACGAAGGTCTTGAAACGTTTTTCATGCATTCCGATTTGACATCTGATGTTTAATACAACCACAAAGAAATAAAATGTAAAAAATGCCTTTTTATAAATATGCATTGTTCAAAAGAAAGCTTTAATGTTTCCAAGAATAATCAAATATTCGATTCCGATATGGGATCGGAGACTGAAGGGTGCACTTTTTATGTTTGTAGTTCTATGATTGAGAGAGAAAAACAAATGAAAACCTTAATACGTAAAAGGATTCGTCAGCGTAATCTATGTGTGGTGCCCCGTGAATAGCATCCAATTCAATTTGAAACCACAAATGTGCCGGAATGCAGTGCATCCAGTGCGGTAATTTTAAACGCCTTTCACCGACGCGTTTATAAAATCTAGCGTTCATGGCGAGAAATTATTTACATGCAATTGAGAAAAACAAAACAATGTTAATTTGGAGTACCGCTCCTTTCTGTATTGTATCATATGAAGTATATCATCCTTCATAACTTCCTCTAGATTTCCTGATATTTTGACATGGTTGCCTGTCACGAATATTGAAGAATACACCTGTATATTTTAATAAATCCGTGCACAGGAAAATCTATAATTGCATTATAAGTGCTATAACACACCTACTTCAACTCACTCATGTAATGAAACTAATTTGTAAGCAGTTATATCACTTTCGTAAGGTTGTCGCAGTTGTCGCTAACCAGATTCAATATGAGGTTGATCAACTACCGACTCAAGGGCTCAGGGCCTTGAACTCCAAGCTTAACGGCATACCGTTAAGTAACCGAGTTGAGTATATTCTGGTATAATTTAATCCTTTAGCGGCCAAGATCGTCGGTACAATGCCCGCAATTCGCCTTGTGCGCCAATATTGGTTGTGATGAGAGCCTGCGATTTTGCGATAATGTACTGGTATGTGTGCTGACTGTAGCCGCAATACCTAGTATCTTATACGCCTATAACGCTTCTCCGTTAGTGATTATTAGTATATTAGACCTAAGTTGTATTTGTATTTTATTATAAGTTTTATGTAACGATAATGTTTCGCTATAATATTTCATTTCTCATGTTCTGAAAATGGGTCGTTGTTGTTCTAATAAGTGTGTAGATAATGATAAGTTTCTGCTCTAGACAGGGGGGGGCGACACTTAGAAATGTAGTTAACATTAGTAAAGATGGCGCTCTCACTGCGTTAGACCGCCAAACTACCTAGACAAGAATGTGTACTTTTCATGCCTTGGTCAACAATCTACTATTTTATCTATCTATCGATAGAGTACAACAGCGCACCAAAAGTGCTAGCCACATTTTAGAGTAGTGTCTCAAGTTATACGTGTGTTAGATATACTCTGGCACAGCCACTTCGTCAGTAGAAAAAGGCAGCTAAAAATGATGGCGTTTTTCTACTGACTAGGTATTTGGGTGTATCTTGGCATGTGATTTTATCCGATACCGAATTTTGGACTGTATTCATAGAAACCTAAACTAGACCCATGCTAATTTCAGCCGTCGCAACACTCAGTATCTATACCTATAGAATTATCTAAAACATTTTTACCTTGGTCATTACCAAGAGGAGCCAGTCGTTTGACTACTTTATTATATATGTCGTCAGAGTATCGACAGGTTTGCTAAGACAACAAGTTTTTCATCAGTCAGTCCTTGGTGCAACATACGTCAACGTCAATCGACCAGGTACACACTCGTCAATGGTGAGGTGTCCGTAGATCTCGGCAACGATAAGTATTTTTTCTACTCGTCGACTGTAATGGTTGAATTAGATTTCGTATACCAAGGGTTCTCAAGGGTCGGCAAGACTTAAGTGGCTCCTATGATATTGCTTATGTCCATGGGCGACGATGACCGCTCCCCATCAAGCGGCTCGTCTGTTTGTTTGCGGACTATAACTATAACATTAAAAAAACTATAATTTTGCGTACTTTTCATGTATGGGCTCCCAACTCAACTATAAAATTTCTTTCGATACGCTGTAGTCAACTATAAAAAAAATGTAATCACGTGCCGCCGCGCTCCCATAGAACGGGGGACGGGCGGGCCTGGGCTCGCGCGTATATGTCATTTTGTCTATTTAGATACTTATACCAATGTTCATTACTCATTTAGGTTTTATAGTAAAAAAAATATTATTTTTGATGATCCGTAGAAAAAGTATTGTATACAATAGTGATATAATCAAGCTTTTCAATCTCGTACCTCACTTAGGCAACTCAGCAAGCTTCGTTGCCCAAACACGGTACTCGACTGAAGAGCTCTCTATTATATCACGATTGTATAAATACTATTTAATGTTGGGCCTCGAGTGTAAGAGTTGGTTTTGCTGCGAGTGCTAACTATGAGTTCCGAATGTCCTGAGCAACCAAAAATTCAGTACCTAATAGAAATAATATGAGCATATAGCGAGCACACCTCGACACAATCGAAATGCAAAAGCTTTGGTATCGTTTGGCAGATAGACTGTTTACCTCGGCAGTCAGATAAGAGTCGAGAAATTGACATCCAAACAAGTATGTATTTTGAATTTGTATTAGACCCCGTACTAAGACTACTCAGTAATGACTTGCTAAGCTATATGTTACTCACACAGTGCATGGGGCGGAAAGTAAGTTTTTCAAACTATGAGCAGCCTGCTTACTGTTTTCCTGCAGTGCAGCAAACGTATCCCTGTGTGATGATATAGTTAAAGTTAATTCTGACTTGTCTTTGGATATTTGACGTCAAGCCACAAATTTACATCTTCACTGTCTATTTAGTTAGAGTAGTTAGACTAACTTCGTTGCTCTTCTTATCTTGGCAAGCCTCAGCTGATCCAATGCCAAAATATGCCTCAATTCGTGTCGCGAGACCTTAATAACTTAAAAGGTTTTAATCTAACTTTCAATCTAACAAAGATCGCGCGACTGTGACGAGTAATTGAAAGAGTGGCGTAATTTAGTTTTAAATTCCGTGCTCGAAGTTCCTTAGTCCATTTAATCTTTCCTGTCTTGAAGCAAATGGCCGTTATTGAAAACTTGGCAGATGCATTGTTATTAACCGGTTCGGGGCCGATGCAAATTTGAGCTTGAAACTGCTGGTAGGTATATTGCATATACGACTCCCATTCCCATTATGGATTGCCTAATAATCAAATATACATTGATTAAGATGTTTAAAATCTCAGACAATTTCGCGCTTCGAATTTGACAGGTAACAGGACATGACCTAGAATTGCCGAAACATAGATTAAGAAAATCTGCTCTCTGCTTACACGTATTAGGACCTAAACTTTATAATAAGATTCCGATGAATATAAAAAACGCTCGCACCAAATTAGGATTTATATTGAAACTGAAGTCGTTTCTAATCCAGAAGGCCTATTATTCCGTAGCTGAATTCTTGGATGAATAGCCTAATTTTAATTATTCTTTAAAATGACATATTTTGTATTTTTATTGTTGTATCTTCCTTTGTACTAATGTAATTATGTTTGACATCCATCTTGCACCTATGTACCTAATAAAAATGTAACACTGACAATGTATAACTAATACAAATAAATGAATATGAATATGAATGAATAAACGAGATGGCGCTGTACAGCTCCATACATTTTGCGGTAACTCTGATTGTTAAAAGTTGACCGCAAACATATACGCATAAAACGCCGGTTGTCAACGGTATATATGCCAGGATCTAATTCTCAATATACTTACTTCGGACACCTCTCACGTCGCTCCCCGGATAGCCTGGTGAGAATTATTATAAGGACCGTGCGCGTTGGAGGGTCTGCCATCTTGTGGCCTGAATCGGAACCATAAACATGTACATTTACACTTCATGTGTTTTCTTGTGCATAGTAGGTTCTGCCATCTTTTGGGCGACATCGGAACACTAGACATCACATTTACGCCTCGCGCCAAAAAGCTGACGGCTCCTGTGCTGCCTCCTACAGTTCATGCACGCTCCCTATATGACGGGCAAAGTTCAAGGCACAAGACCTCAGGGCCCTCCCCCTACAAGATGATGTACTCAAATCACAGCACCTATGCCATTAAAACTGCACGAGGCCATGCGCTTGGCGAGAAATAGAAGCCTATGGAGGAACCTGCCGAACCTGGTCTTCAACATAAGGACATGATGGTACGATCCTCAGCATTGAGGGACCGACTGAAGAAGAAGAATAAGTAAGGGCAACTTTATTTTCTGTAGCCTATTATAATATATCTTTCACCGTTCTATTGCCTCAATTCAAATGATTTGTCAAGTTATTCACGTTTAAATTGTTAAATTAGATTAGATCGTCTTGTCGACATTTTTCTATAGATGTCGAAATGAATAGAAAGCGCTAGCGTCCCAGTCCCAGTGGCCTCATTCTTGTACTGACATTTGAGATCGCATATAAAATGCAATGTATTGTATAGATGTAGTTATGTAGTTGCAGAGTGGAATCTCGAGGAAACATCAAAATTCAATTCAAAATTCAAAATTCAAAATTCAAAATTTTATTCTGCAAGTAGGCCTCAAGGGCTCTTTTACAAGTCAATATAACATTTACAGTAACATCATATAGTGACATGAAAAATACATAACAACATTTTATAAATACAACAGCCAATACCTGGGTAAACATTACATTATAATAATCTTAAAATAAATAATTACTACAATACAATAGAGATGTATAGTCTCTATGGTTAAAAACACATTAAATCTGGAGATGTAAAAGGTCCCCAATGTCAGAGTACTAATATTAATAAAATTTGGAGGTGTAAAGTCTCTCCAAGTGTCAAAATAAAATTTATACTAAATAAATAAACCGCGTCTGGACTGTTAAACTAGCAGTCTCATAAACTAATGCTACATTCTGTACATAACTAGTATGTACCAAGTCAAGTATATTATACAATATGACAGAGACGTATAGTCTCCACGGTTAATACATTAAGTTTGGAGATGTATAAGGTCCCCACGGTCTGAGAAAAATAATAATACACAATAATAAGATTTGGAGGTGTAAAGGTTCTCCAAATGTCAAAGAATAAAAAAAATAAAAAATTGTATGAAATACATATTTCACGTCACATCACATTTCGTTCATAGAAATATTTCCAATATACTTTCTTATTTCTATTCCTAAATTCAGTGTCGTCCTGTTGGGTACATAAATAAGAATCACGAGCCCGTAACGGGCGGTCCCTAAGGACTCGTCACCGAGTAAATTACTGTTCTAATAAGTGTTTATACTTTTTCAGATTTATTACATCGGCTCTAATACAAGGTGGCCGTCTAATGTCTGTGATGCACAGACAAATTACACTAGTATAGTTAAATACGCTCATACGACGACAAAGCAAACATAGGTAGGTATATGTCAGTATACGTAATATATTTTTCAGTCACCTATTATTGGCCATTTCGCGAAATGCTTGCATGGAAGTGGTATTTGTCATGTGTCAATTATCAAATAGCAATAGCCCCTAGAGAGGCCACACGCGATTGGCTTTTCGTCTTGCATTGCACGGCCATGGCTTAGGCCAGGCAGCAATGCTATTTGGACGGATAACCACCATAACCACCGTAGGACTTTTTTTTTACTACCTACGTCGCAACGTAGTATAAAAAGAAGTTGCCACGGTCGACACGTCGGTGGTAAACAAGCATACAGCCCGCCTGATGGTAAGCGGTTACCGTAACCTAGCGAGGCCTCAACTCCAGAGGTGTTACATGCGCGTTGCCGACCCTAACACCCCGCACCCTCGTTGAGCTCTGACAACCTTAATACTCAATGGCAGGAACACAACACTATGAGTAGGGTCTAGTGTTATTTGGCTGCGGTTTTCTGTAAGGTGGAGGTACTTCCCCAGTTGGGTTCTGATCTAGATCTGGAATGGCATCCGCTGTGCTGTACGTGTACCCTACCACACTAAGCGAGAAGAGATGACATTCACAGTGCCCATACCTCTCTTATTCACACTTATTCTTATTCACTAGGTCAATTTTTGTAAACATGTCGTATAATATATATAATATAATAGGTATATAAGGGGCAGGAAACAATAGACCCAGGGCGCCAAATGATAAAATCACCTGTGACAACCTGTACCAGACTACGAGTATAAGATAGAACAATAACGTAACAGGTAGGTAAATACTTGAGCGTGTTTACGTATATGTACATGATAAATAATCGGCGACTCCGATAAATCGTTGGAGAATTCACGGGATCGGAATTCATTGCGGTCCTTATTGCCGCCGCCGCGGTATATGGCGCGAATTCAATGTGTAGGCTCCTAAGCTCCGTGAGCTTCAGCAGTTTACCATTCAACAAGCAATAATGCCGAGGGAGATATTTAAGGTTCATACATTTTCAAGCGTACACACCGAGAATGGATATCTAAAGCGAACAGTGCACAAAGCCTTAAAGAGAAGCCAAAACAGAAATTCATCTTGTTTTTATTACGGATACCTACTCCCGTACCCGTGTACCTACTTGTGTAAGTATTATTAGACGACCGGTTTGGCCTAGTTGGTAGTGACCCTGCCTACGAAGCTGATGGTCCCGGGTTCAAATCCTGGTATTAAGGGCACTTATTCGTGTGATAAGCATGGATATTTGTTCCTGAGTCATGGGTGTTTTCTATCTATTTAAGTATTTATAAATATTTATATAGTATATATATCGTTGTCTAAGTACCCTCAACACAAGCCTTATTGAGCTTACTGTGGGACTTAGTCAATTTGTGTAATAATGTCCTATAATATTTATTTATTTATTTATTATTTATTTAAGTGAGAAGTGAGGCAGAGTCTGCTCTATTTCGGGCCGCTTTCTCTAGTTTCCTATTACCATTTAGATATTTAGCTCGCATTCTCGTTAAAATGGTTAAATATTAATTGAAGAAAGTAACTTCACTATGCGCCTTAGATGTGCTATAAAAACCTAACTGGGCGCGAATTCTATATCCTAAGCTCCGTGAACTTCAGCGGTTTACAGTTCAGCAAGCAATATGCCAAGGGAGATAAGGTTTATTCTCAACCGTACACAACACGAACGTATAGGTACCTAAAGTGGATAGTGACTATGAGTATTACTGTATGACCAAATAGTGTGATCGAAAGAGCAGCCAGACCGCAGAATATCATCTTGTTTAAATTAGGTAAAGTAAGGCATGTAACACCTCAGGTCTTCAATGCGTCCATTGCCTACGGAGACTGCTTACCATCAGGCGGGCCGTATGCTTGTTTGCCACCGACGTAGTATAAAAAAGGGTACGGGAGTAACTACGTCATTTGACGTATGTCTGTCGTGCTACTCAAGAAAGTGGTTTTGCTCTCATTCGCACCGCTATCTCTAAGCAAGCGCCAAAGCCACATTAAGTATGACCATACATTGTCACTGCCAATTCAATGTTAACTATACCGTACCTATAAGTAGATAGGTGGACTCTAGCACTGATAAGTGTAGCCAGAGTCCAGCAATATAAAATTGAAGAAAACTAGAAACCTAAAGTACTCCAACGTGGCCGTGTGTTCGCCATGGCGTCGGGTGTCGACAGCCACGACGACGGCGTTAACGTGCAAATAAGCACACTTATATTCATCTAGCCTCAAATACCGTACCAACCTTTCAATAATTGGAGACCAATGTACACTGGTTTATCCAAACCAAACAGCTGAGGCGTGCCAAGGTCTTAAATCTACACATTCGTCACAGCTCTTGTAATCCCTTCTAATCTTCAGCAAACAGTGACGAAATAGGGCATGGTGTCTCATTTGCGGTTTATCTCAGAGATATACATATACTTATTAGGTGATATCGTGACGTAAGCTAGCTTAGTCAGTAGACTAAAGTCACGAGCGTAGTTTTTTTGTGAAAAAGTATTTATAAAAACTTTTAAAGGAAAATTGTTTATTTATTCAGTAATAAAAAAGGAATTAAATAATAAAAAAAACCATTGCTTAGATTCATTGCTCAAAAAACGCTTCCGCTACGGGTTTCCTCGAAGATTTTAGGTAAGAACTTTACTAACTAATAAAATTCGTAAATGTGAAAAGTGTGAGTGAGAATAACAGTAACTAGGTCTAATGTAATAATTAAAGGATTTGTAACAAGTTATTCAATTATTTTCTACAATTTAGATGATGTACTACCTACCTATTTACTAATAGGATTTTTGTAGGTCAACCTACTGTACTACTGACGTCATACCAATAACAGCAACTTGTCAAATGTTTCACATTTGAGCAAAACACATTACATTACAAAATAATCGGCTACCTACCCAATCATTTATTTCGTTTCGTACATTAAATTATGTAATTTATGTAACACCCTCTGACATGGAGCGGAGTCAATTTAACTGTTTAACAAGTTCGCCAGAAGCTAACTTTAGTTTCGGGTATCAGTAGACTACACAAGTACACAATAGCCTGTAAAATTAGAGCAAAACGCAGTAACTGTCTTCAAAAGGAATCATGAATATTAAAACATCTTTGGAATAAGATTTCAAATTGTTTAGAACTTGACCTCATAACATGGTAAGATACGTGCTGCGGTTGCCTTCATCAGCACATGCATTATTTTGGCTTACCGCGTCAAAATACACAAAACCAGTGTAACCGTGACCCGTATATCCAAACCAACATACATAAAAGAAAAGAGCATTTATACTGGTTATATGACTATCCGGTTAGTTTGATATTGGTAGGAATAACTAGCTTATAGCGCCCGTGACTTGAAGACCTTTGACCTTCGCAGTTTACAAAAACTAAGTTACGGATGGTTACGGTGCCAACCCGATTGACGCGTTTGACCATAAGTGCACTCGATGCCAGGAATGAATGGGATCTTTATTTAATGTATTTGAGCCATACTTAATAATACTCATACGTATATCGTGAACAGTTCTGATTTCTGTGGCTTTTGGCTATTGCCATAAAAGCCATAGGGACATAAAACAATTATATTTACTTCTTTCCTGTGAATTGAAAATGAACTCTGATTCGCGATAAAATCATTAACTACAGTGACAATTTAGATAACAAAATTAACAGTCGATAGCGCTCTATGGACATATGTATTTTGAAGGAAAAAATGTATCCCCAGTGTCATCAGACTAAACAATGACATGTACCTACCGTTTACAATCGACTTTTATAGATCCTATCGAATCCAGTTTGTGGTGATTGAATTTAATGATTCGTCCGAACCGAGAGCAATTTCATGGGTGACTCTACATATTGCTACGTGAGCGTGTAGAATTTAATTTTAAGAGTTCCCTCGATTCATCTTTGGAATCCACGATGAATTTGAAGCTTAGACTGGTAATTTTTTTAAATGTAATTTAGTGGTTCTTATTTGTCTTTAAGCTTTAAAAAAGCACTATTTGGTTAGTGTGTCGCATCCAATGATTGAAAAACTTTTGCTGTAAAACTTCGCTACTAAGTTCGCCTTAAAAAGTGGCAAGCCATTTATATCAACTTGTACACATTCGAACTTCGAACTGTCGCAATATTGTTTCGTTACTGTGACACATTACACACGTACCTACACAAAGTTATTACCAAAATATTTCATTTTCAACAAGAAACAATTTGGTCACAATTTTTGGGCAGTTTTTTTTACGTTATATTGGAATCATACTGGTTCATGTGCATTTGCTTCCACTTACATGAAACCGTATTATTTCGATAAACAAACTTTAAATCAAATTAATTGCGGAATTCGATTAGGAGAAATGGTTCTCAACCACCACTGTTTACTTCCAGCAAATAACACTTAATTAGATTATTAGGTTAGGCTTATTAGGTTTGTTTATAGTTAATAATTTCAACTACGACACAATCATAAAATACCTACCCTAATTACAGCTAATATGTGTACATCAATAAACATTGATATTGCCCGTTTAGCGCCGTTCGGTAGACCAATAAATGCTTAGACTTGAGAGGAATATCCGTGGCTGAATAGGGACATAATTATCTTGGACAATGGTACGCCAGCTGCCTGTTGCCCCGGGTAGAGGGGGCGCAGGTAGCCCGGGCTACACGCCGTTAACGGGAAGCCGGGATGGGGCTAACCTACCAAATTTAACGAGGCTAACTTTGCGACAAATCCTATAAATTTGTATGACGATAGAGTTTGGTCGGTTAGCAATTCCAACCTTTTTGTCAACTTTACGGCCGTACATAATAATCAAGGGTATTTTAGGCGTGGAGTAAATATTTCAAAGGAGTTGTAGCATTGAAGAACTAAATTTTCCGCATTGCGCCTCAAGTTTTTTTGCAGGCCAATTTGCAAGGTTTGCAAGGTTTGGCTATAATAGCTGTGGATCGTAACTTTGCTGACGTATGCCCGTAACGAAATGGGGCTATGAAACAGACGAAATGGTTCAGAAGCTAATGTTGCAACGGTTGCAATTTGAAACGTAGCGTCCGCATTCCACACGACTGCTGGAAAAAGGAGTGTAATGTTGAACTATTCGTTTTTACTTTATATATTAAGGCGACAAGGATGAAACAACGCCCAATATTTGTCAGCCATCACCCTGGAATACTTTACCAGGTAGAGATAGTTGTATTTAAAAGGGAGTATATATTATGTGTAAATTTGTGGAGTTGGGTCTTTATTCAAAATTAACGTCGGGTCACTCCCAGGGGGAAAAAGTTTAGCCAGGAAAGTCAGGCGCAATGAAAACCACATATTGAATAGAATTAGTGATTTTGAGGTTTCGGTGGTCTTCGGATTTTGACTTTAATGGGAATTCTGTGACTGATTATTGATATAGTACGTATTTTAAGACAAAGTGACTTATAGTCAACAACTAGGATATACAAAGTTAACTAATCATAACACTCAGCGCGCCTGTAGTATGGTAACGATAGAGCAGGTACTTATATGCTGCTTATATGTAGGTAATTGGTAGGTAATCATATGTGAATATAGGCAGGTAGGAATATACTAAATATTTATTTTAAGCTAAAGAGCTCTTTTACACATATGACTACGAAATAGAACATCAGAAAAAATCTGCCTTCGGGAGTATATCACTGTTATTAAAGAATTAACAAGTCGTTAAGACCTGATAGCGAGATAAAACATCAAAATAAAGAAAACAAATCAGCTTTTAATAACATCGAACTCTATCCTAACCGATATATTGAGTGCATCTCTAACTCGACTCTACAGCATCTCTAAGTCATTTACATATGTTTGTAAACTAAAGTGCCAGAGGTAAGATTTTTTTTCTAAATGGAGTTAATGGTATGTTTGAACCTTCAGTAATAAATTAAACACATCCTATTTTTAGAATTTAAACTGACATATTGCCCCAGAAATTTAAAATTTTCGCCACAAATTTAATATCACAGCCTCATAATTTGACTCATTTATCATCCGAGACACTTAACCTGACGTATGCAAATACGATTAATCAACCCTGTCATAAACCCTTAATATCTATGGTAATGATCAGGCTGGGAAGAGCATACCGCGAAAGCGATGTTGATGAATATGAAGACTTTGTCCGCGGTGCAGATCCCTCGGGCACACGCCATGGTTGTATCCTGTGTGTCTGTCACCGAACCATCACACGCGATGTAAACACAAGCACAACGGGCGCGCGCGAAGCCCCTCGCAGCAGGTAAGGCACTGAGCGGAGCGCCCGGAGTTCGAGCGACGCGCGCCGCCCCGCCCGACACCCCTGCCGATAAAGCTCGAGGAAGTCTCGTCAAGTCATCAAGCTTCCACTGTTTAACTGTTAACAGGGTGTACTGTAAAAGTAGCAGAAAGCAGACGAGCCGCCTAGTGGGAAGCAGTTAATGAAGCCCATGGGCTAATCAACATTTGAAGAGCCATTTATGAACACCCTGAAGAACATCAAACACCTCGGCAGCAGCAACAATAAAAAAGTTTTATAACTAATTGGAGAAGCGTTTTTATGCAGGACTTTTTCACCGCGCATATTAGGTAGCGGTTAACTTTCCATAGCGATGAGATGATTGACAAACCTAAACACGATGGGAATTACATACTACACTCAGTACCTAGAGTTTAGTATACTCATAACTTAGGTAGTTATTAGTAAAAAGAAGATTCAAAAGTATTGAGTCAATATGTACAAGGAAAACAAACAATGCCGTTAATCTCTCTGAACTTCAATGGCCTAGCAATTCCGATTTTATTTTTGGTTCTGTGTCGGAATAAAATAAAAAATCTACCCAAGACCACTGCACACTGACGAAAGGTTCACATAGGTACACAATGAGTCATCAATGCATTCCTCATCTGTGACTCTTTCTGTGACAACGACAACGCACTGTTCGCTAGCGCCGACGCAAACATCTTTATTTAATTCAATTGGTCGTTCTCACCGACTTCTTGACCCTTTATATAGAACAAACAGAGTAAATGAAATGAACTATATTCTATTTATAAGTAACTTTTTAACGTCACTGGGAGACATTGAGTTGAGAAGTTGAGATCGCGGACATGTCCAACATCTGGCTGTATATTACCGCCGACAGAATAACCTTAATTCAATTGGTCTAGTTAGTTAGTTCAATTGTAAAGTTTTTTTCAAGCCTAAGACCACCAATAAAACGTAATCGTTCACCAAAAAGCATTCCTTTCTTACAATGTCATACTGTTCTCTGGCGCCAAAGCATCTTATCTAATTCAATTGGTCCAGTTCGCGCTGACCTCTTGACCCTATTTATAGTCCCCTCTTTATGCATCTCGAGATAGAGGCTAATGAGGGTTAGTAAAGTTTAAGATCGATATTAGCGATGCAGTTATTTATATCATAACATTAACATACCATACAACTTTCTACATAGGTACATACTTTATTAGTATAATATTAAATTAATATATACTTACTTACTCCTCTGGCACAGCGACCCAAAGTGTGTCTTGGCCTCCAACACTACTGCTCGCCACTGATCCCGGTCCTGTGTAGTTTCTCGCCAGTCTTCAACCTGGAACTCGCGTAGATCCGTGTCCACCACATCCGCCCATCGATACCTAGATCGACCGGCTGGGCGGCGTGCTGTCAGTTTTCCCTCAAACGCTCTTTTCACCGCCCACCGCCGCATATCTAGAGGGAATGGGAGCCGATCGGGAGGTACTTTATTAGTACTATAACTTATTATAAGGATCAAAACTAATTAAAAATAGCAAATTTTAAGATTCTAACATTAAGACAAAGTGCTCAGAATACTTACCATTCTGTAACAGCTTAACAAAAGTTGATGGTTCTATATGTAGAACAATTTAGAATTTAAAAGATATACTTTTGAAAGTAAATTTTAGAGAATTATCTTTATTTGGAAAAGTTATCGGGAATATCAGATACTTTTGGCGCGTTGTTTCATCCGCTACTACTGATGCTGACTGTACAAGGCCGTAGCGGGGCATCTATAGAACTCGATTACCACCGGCGTGCCTGATTTGCAGACTAGCGAAAAAAAAGCTGCAGCTTGGCTACGAATATTTTTAACGCGTCGCTATTGACAACGTGACTCGGTTTCATTGTTATTGACTGTATTCTTTGTATTTGAACTTAATGAGTGTTCAACCACCAAACGCCTCAACAGACGGTAGACCAATACTAGTCTCAACCTTTCTCTAGAATCTCGCCGATTACGTCTTTGTATTCATATTGTCCTAGCCTCTTTATATTACGAGATGGTCGAATCAAATGATATCCTGATCAGACCAGATACGCGACAAACCGGTTGCCGCCGGGCAACGACCTGAGCCCGAGTCTTGATCTTGAGTCGGACTCAAACCCGCAACACGTCTGGCTACTGTCAATCAAGTATAGGGGTTATTAGGGAAGAAGTACGAAGCCAGGTTTTCAGAGAGCCACTGTTTGCATTTCGGGTTGAATATTTGTATGATATTTTTTTATTTCAATACTAAAATTTACTCGTAAAATTCGCTACGAAACTACCGAAATAATGCAAGTGAAGATTATTTTGGTTTGGCACCGCCTTCAAAAACTAAGTAATTACCAGGTTATTAATTTTTTTATTATAAAGTATTAATTACTTTTTGGCAGAAAATTGCTTTACGACGGGATAGGGACTGATGGACACGTGGACAAGGATAGGGGTGGGGTATTATACAAATAATTTTATGCTTTTCAGTGGGTTAGTTTTTTTGAAGGCGATTCCCTTTTTTTTAAAGATATACAATTAAGTTATTTTAGTTTTGGTTATTTTTCACATTTTTATTATATTTCTTATTTAATTTTTTAATTTTTTTCTTTTTAGTGATAATGATATCGATGATAATGATGGTACTTCATTTAATTTACGTTTAAGTTTGTTTATAGTTCGTTCTACATTTAGTTTTGGGCTATTACTAGTGTTAGTGTGGCCAACCTCGATGATGACGTTTCGCTAATAAATGATTTGTAAATAGTTATTAGGTTTAGATATTATGTTTCGTCGTGTTATTTTAACTAATATTTAGTTTGCCTAGGGTTATAATTATGAATATATAGATACCAGGCATTTGCCCGCGACTTCCGCTGCGTGGAATTTGTAAATTTCACCCCCTAAAGGGATGACTACCTAATTGGTCAAAAATGCTTAAAATTATTTATTTCTTACAAAAAGTTAAATGATAAAAGTCGTAAGAAATTAATTTATTGATTCCCTTTATAAACTTCCACCTCCATTTTACACTCTTACGTGATAATTTCGGGAATGAAAACGATTATTTGACCTTTCCAACAACTCAAACTATATCAATATCAAATTACATCCCAATAAATTCATCATTTATTGATTCCCCACACCAAACTTACACCCAAAATGTTCACTCCCTTAATGGATTATTTCTGGGATAAATAATTAAATACTATCTTAAGTCCTTCCCCGGGACTCAAATTACATATCTGTATAAAAATTTCAACTAAAATGCGAAGAGGTAACGGCCAGACAGACAAACTTTGGCATTTATAATATTTGTATAATATTTGTGTATATATGGATAATATACAAACAGCTAAAACATACAGCTAGAGTAACAAAATAGGTTGCGAAATACAAACAGCAAGCCAATAACAGGTTTTCACGTATGGATATGGATTTGGGAAGAACTTCGTACATATTTCTGATTGTCACGTATAAAAAGTAATAAAAACCTTAACCACATCTTTACCGCACCTTTACTTACGTACACTTAAGTAAAGGTGCAGTAAATATGTGGTACATACCTTTACGACTCTTACAACACGCTCACCACACTTTTACAATACTCCCACTCCCACTCCCGCTCTCGCTACCGCTCCCGCTCCCGCTCCCACTCCTAGTTGAAGTTGATTACATGAACATAGATTTAAAACCTAAATCAATGTCTAGTCTATTAAATTAGGTCGTTCAAAATGTTTCCAGAAAGAAAAATATACCGACAGCCGCGCCATCTACCGGGTCCAATGGTGTTTCCAAACCATCTAGGAACCCGTTGAAATATACACACAAAATTTCATCTAAATCGTGTTCCAGCAATTCAAATTTGACGATATACCGATAGCAGCGCCACCTATCGGGTCCAATTGTTTTTCCAAGCCATCCGTACATACTTTAAACCTTCTCTAGAATATACATAAAGGGGCATGTAGCTGCACCCAGTGCTTCAGCCACGGTGAGTCCCACCGGTCGGCCAACGTGCACAGGATGGTATTCGAGCTGGCGCCACCGCCTCAACAGCGAGCTACAACGCTTCCTCATGATCGCGTGGAAGCCGTCGACTCGTCCCTCCGCGAACATATCCGAGGCGCTACAATGTCGCGGCAGTCCGAACACCACCCTGTATGCGTTGTTGTAATGCACCCGCATATAACAAACACTTTTCTGAAAACCGCATCAAAATTGGTTAAGCCAATCGGGAGATCTTTTTTTTTGAAGGCCGTTAATAAATACCACAAATTCGTCTCAAATGTATAGCCGATCAAATAAGCCTGTCAGTAGAAAAAGGCGCGAAATCCAACTTTTCTATGGGACGATAACTCTTTGCGCCTACATTTTTTTAATTTTTTGTTTTTTTTTTCTACTGACAGAAATAGCTTGACAGACTATAGGTAGTTAACACATTGTTTTAAACCCAATGAAATAAGTGAAACGCTAAGTGCAGATCTATCACTGGACTGGATTCCTCCGCTGACGTCATTTTTACTTGGAAACGTGAGTATTGCCGCAAATAAATAGAGACGTTGACTCATGTGCATTTTGCTAAACTCAGTTACATGGATTTAACACATGGATTTGACAATTGGCAATGCAAAAACAAAACACTGAATTGATCTTAACTCAATGTTTTGATGTGATTTTTTGCATCGAAATTAAAAGGCTATCTCTTTCTCTACAAAGCGTGGTTATTTGGTGTCTAACGTACTTCAGTATATTTAGTATAAAATTAAAAAGGAAAATAAATTAGTATAAATAAATAAATTCAAAGATATTTTGTTTATAATTATGTATTACCTTTAGAGAGTCATACCAAGCTAAGTTGGCAGCGATTTTGATAACCCAGGAGGTGCAAGTGTTATTTTAAACGTCGAACTTTATGGTATTTTTACGTATTTTTTTAGATATAAGTTAGTTATAGTAATCATCTGTATATATCCATTATGTATATTGTTATTGTAAATAAATATCTAGCAACCAGAGGACCTACCGCGAACCACGTTCGACGTGTTGCCTCTTTGTCGCACTTGTATTGTATTGTATTGTATTCGGGCGATTTTTCCGCAACTCGACGACTTGCGCCTATTTTGCGTGATATGTTGGGGGTGGGCTAGTCCTGCCAGCCCAGCTCCTCGAGGAATCCTAAACCTTTGATGTTGAGTAGGACCTCGGGGAGGTCTCTCGGAGATCCGATGTCGCACTTGTAAATTCGTACGTAAGGTTGACAGAGAGGCAGCACGTCGAACGTGGTTCGCGGTAGGCCCTCAGTAGCAACGCTGAGCCGAACGGAGCCGAGAATGCCCGGAAGTATCTGAGGGCCTACCGCGAACCACGTTCGACGTGTTGCCTCTCTGTCGCACTAGTAAATTCATACGTAAGCGTGACAGGGAGGCAACACGTCGAACGTGGTTCGCGGTAGGCTCCCAGTTTCGCGCCCTGGTGGAAGTCCACGCCAGTACGCGCTATTCCTAGAACCGCTCCAAGGTCGCGGTGCGGTGCGGTAGTCTGTTATGGGCGTTATGGCTTTAACAAACAGGGGGCCTACCGCGAAAACCGAAATTCGCAAATTGCGGGGATCTTTCTTTTTTACTCTTCGTAAGACGTAATCAGAGCGACAGATAAAAATGCCCGCAATTGACGAATTTCGATTTTCCCGGTAGCCGCCCTGATATCAGGAGGCCTACCGCGAAAACCGAAATTCGCCAATTGCGGGGATTTTTCTCTTTTACTCTCTCTAAGACGTCATTAGAGTGACAGAGAAAAATGCCCGCAATTGACGAACTTCGATTTTCGCGGTAAGCCCCCAGGCCCGAAATCGGGTATTATAAGAGTATTTTTCCGTTTCACCAAATATCAGCACATCGTTAACAATAATTGAAATGTAAAAATAGTTCATTATCAAACATTGAACATTTTTGGCAATTAGAGACAAAGTATTATTTACATTTCAAATATTGTTGACGATGTGCTGATATTCCGAAACGGAAAACAAGTGTCAGGCCCGAAATCGGGACTGATTTCGGGCCCGATATTGGGAAGTGTGGATATAATTGGTGCTTTAAACAATGACATTGTGAAAGCCTACTGTCGGTCGATTTCACTTTACTTATAGTAAAGTAGCTTCATTATTTTGTTCTTATTTCGTTTTAATGTCATACGCATACATTTTCGAAATCAAAATGTGTAAAAATATGTTTTCTTTATTATTTATGACTACTCCAACCCAAATACATATTTTAGAAACTGACTTTACTACTGATGTGAAACAACGTCAGCGTGAAATGAAAAATTGCTATCTGACATAAGTTACAACGAAGTTCAAGTTACAAGAGGAGAAAAAGCGCGGGAAACGTGAAACGCGGCGGTCCAGTTTTAGGTTTCTTGTAAATTTAATTTCCATTTTAATATTATAGATCAGGGAATCAGTAATTTGTATATAATTTTTCACATAGTTTGTATATATTGTTGTATTTGTATATATAATTAGTGTAATTTCGTCGTATTTGGTAAGTTTTTTCGTATATATGTAATGGGGGATGACGATCCTCCCGACCCTGGAGGTGATAACCTCCAGGTCGGAAGTAATGTTATTATCGATTCAGCAATGGACACGGACTCTTCTGTGGGGAGCAGAAGTGAATTGAAAAGAAATAAGAGTCACAAAAGATGCAAAACATGTAATAAAAAAAGAAGGAAAAATAATGGCGGGGACTATTCGTGCGATTGTCAGAACATCATACAAGAAACCCAAGCTCCTTCAAACTCTAACATTCAGGTTACCAAAAACTCTTCGGATAACTTAAATACAAAAAATGACTCTTCTAATACCAAGGTTGGCAGGAATTTATTTTCATCTTCCGATGTTGCTCCCTTCACGGTGCACGTACAAATGAAACAAACAGATGCAAAATCATCTCTGCACCCGGTGTCCTTTGGGAAATTTTTACTAAAAAAAGGCTTCAGAAACATTATAAATGGAAGTGTTAAGCGCATTGGTAGGACACGTATAGCGATGTCGTTTTCAAATTACGTTGACGCAAACTTATTTGTTACTGATACGTGTCTTGAATCAGAAAATCTTACCGCATACATTCCGTCGTTTTCTGTGACCCGTATGGGCTTGGTTCGAGGTATTCCAGCACAGTGGTCGGAGGAGGAAATAGTTTCCAACATTTCCGTGCCCATGGGGTGTGGAAAAGTATTAAAAGTACGACGTTTGAACCACAGAGTTGTGGTTAACGGTTCTGTTACCTGGCAACCCTCAGAGACAGTTGTATTGACATTTGACGGTCAAGTATTACCGAAACGAGTCTTTTCATGCTACAACTCTCTTGCCGTTGAATTGTACATGTTTCCTACCATTCAATGCTTTTTATGCTGTAAATTTGGACATACCAAAAATAACTGTCGTTCGAAGCCTAAATGTTTCAAGTGCGGGGAAATGCATCCTGGAAATACCTGTGCAGTGGAGGAGGAGGATGCCATTTGCTGTTTATGCAATGGCTTTCACTTTGCCACAAACAGGTCATGCCCAGAACATGTAAGGCAAAAAGAAATTAAAGTCAGTATGGCAAATAACTGCATCTCCTATGGAGAAGCCGTTAAACTGCACCCAGCTATATCGAAATCGTTTGCTGATATGGTTAAGTCACAACCACATATACAATCAAATTTACCACATAATAGTGCTCAAAATTCAGTTACAAACCCTAGTTCGAATATGCACCCTCCTAGCCATAGCAGCAGAAAAACTATTTTGTTGAAACCTCGTCCTTCTGTTAAAAAGACTACCCATGGCTATGATGTGGCTGCACATCGGGCCATAATAAGTGAATACTCCATCCCTTCTCCTGCAAACGGTTGTGCTCTACGTCAGGAAACAGAAAAGGAAGAACGACTAGTAATCGCTGAGTCTATTGAGGCCTTAAGAACTCTTTTGTCCAAGCCAAACCTTACTTTACCGTCCCACGTTGCCCCTATGATTGACTCTCTTACATTTGCAATTAAAAACAATGGACAATATAATACAATGGAATTGCAGAAGCATAATCAATAAAAAACATGATTTCATTCATTTACTAAATAAATTTAAACCTTGTGTTTTTGCCCTATCTGAGACATGGCTCAAGCCTGGAGCTCTTCTAAGAGCTACTGGCTATTCATGCCTCAGAGAGGACCGTCCTGACGGGTGGGGTGGAGTAGCTTTACTCGTCAGGAATTCTGAATCATTTTCATCTCTTCATCTCCCATCTCATAGTGATGATTTTTCAATTATTGCTGCCATTGTAAATAACATCTGCATCCTCTCTGTATATATTCCTCATCAATCATCTTCTATTTTTAATGAATTAGAACAAATAATTTCCTCTCTACCTAGGCCCTTGTTGATTCTAGGAGATTTCAATTCACACCATCAGTTTTGGGGCAGTTCAGTATCCAACTATAATGGACATCGTGTTTTAAAAATCTTAGATGATCACAATCTTTGTGTCCTAAATACTGGCTCTCCAACTCGCCGTACAGCGCCTACAGAATCACCCAGCGCTGTTGATCTATCCATTTGCTCTGCTGAACTGGCATCTTCTTTCACCTGGCAAACTCTAGATTCTACATTTGGTAGTGATCATTTTCCAATTATAGTCTCATTTCCTTCATCTACACGACCATCTCCGAAACCTAGCCCTAGGCTTAAATACAATCTATGTAATGCTGACTGGAAAAACTTTAAATGCTGTGTAGAGAAGAAATTATTGTTTTTGCCTAGTTTAGATGATACTGACGTAGTTGGTTGCTCGGTTGCTTTGGCCCGGGTGATTACAGAAGCAGCTGATGATGTATTTCCTGTAAAAAATACTGTAATTAATAAAATCCCCTCTCCTCCTTGGTGGGATCAGGATTGTTCCCAAGCCATTAAACAACGAAAGGAGGCTGAAAAACTTTATCGTCATTTTATGACTACTGAAAACTTTGAGTCTTACATGCAGGTCGCACGTGATACTAAAAAATTGTTACGTAGGAAGAAATATGAAGGTTGGAGACGATTCTGTGCGTCTCTCAATCCTAATGTAAAACCTTCCATAGTTTGGAACAACATCAAAAGGTTCAGACATGCATTCAATGAACCCTCAAGGCGTACACTGCCTCCTAATCTTGCACAACAATTTATAGACAGACTAGCACCTTCATCTGTTCCTGAAGAGTTTGTGTTCCAACCTGCAACCTTTTTATATGATCCTTCCTTAGACTCCACTTTTAATTGCCCTTTTAAAATGGAGGAACTAAAAGGTGTTTTAAGCAATTTAAAAGATAGTGCTCCTGGTGAAGATGGTGTGCCTTACTCATTTTTAGTAAATGCCAGTGATGGCATACTTACTTATTATCTGAGCATAATAAATTCGGTTATCCAGTCCGGTATAGTCCCAGATTCATGGAGATCCCAGATAGTTATTCCTATTTTAAAACCCAATAAACCAGCATCAGATGTTTCTTCCTATCGCCCTATTGCCCTTTCCTCAGTATTTGCAAAAGTAGCTGAACACTTAATTAAAAACAGGCTAGAATTTTTTGTTGAAAAGAACCATTTATTATCTCATAGTCAGTTTGGATTCCGAAAAGGTAGATCTACTTATGATAGTTTGTCAATATTAATTGCAGATATACGACTGGCATTTTCTAAAAATGAGTCAGTAGTAGCTGCTTTTCTGGATATAAGTGCTGCTTATGATAATGTATTAGTTTCAGTGTTACAGGAAAAGCTTTTCAAGTTAGGCATTCCACAAATGTTAAGTCATTTTGTAATAAACCTTTTATCTGAACGGTCCATCAGTCTTATAAATGACAACAATAGAATTTCTCGTTTAGTGTGGAGAGGTCTACCACAAGGGTCTGTATTAAGTCCATTATTATACAATATCTATACATCTGATTTAGAGTCATCTCTAAATGGTACTGTTAGGGTCTTACAGTATGCCGATGATTTATTACTTTATTCATCAAATCTTTCTCCTGAACAGGCTAGTAGATCAGTCACTTGTTCCTTATGTTTCTTGAGGTCATGGTTAGATTCTAATGGTTTAGAACTTTCTGTTCCTAAAAGTGTTGTAGTTTTATTTACTAGAAAACTATTTCCTCCTCCAATCAATGTGCAATTTGATAACTACTCCATTTCAGTAAAAGATAAAACTAAATTCCTTGGTGTCATTTTAGATAGTAAATTAACAGGCCTCCCACATTGTGAGTACATAGTTTCTAAATGTGAAAAAAATATTAATATCCTTAGGTGTGTTTCTGGAGTTTGGTGGGGTTCCCATCCTTTTTGTATGAAACTAATGTACAATGCCTTAATAAGAAGCATTTTAGATTATGGGACATTTTTGTTAGAGCCTGGATATGTCGTTGGCTTCCAAAAACTAGATCATATTCAATCTAAAGCCTTGAGAATAATTTGTGGTGCCATGAAATCAAGCCCTATCAATGCTATGCAAGTTGAGTGTTGTGAGCCTCCGCTCCATTTACGACGCCAATATCTTTGTGATAGATTTATTTTCCGTTGCTCCCAATTCTCTAATCACCAACTCTGGATTATCTTGTCTAACCTTCTACTTCAAATAAGTACATCCAACTATTGGAAACACAAGAGCCCTCCTTGCTTAATCAAAAGTTTTCAAAAACTTAAATCTATTTCAGCTCCCACTGTTAGCTCTTCATCACTTCCCATTTTTCAGCATGAATATGAGTCTCTTATACTAGTTCCACCAGTTCTCCTGGATATAGGTATATCAAAGAATGATATAGATCAAAATCAACAATTTCTGAGTTTTATTGATACTGATTATCAGGGTGCTAACCATATGTATACAGATGCTTCTAAGATGTCCATCAATGGTTGTGTCGGTATTGGTGTGCTTCACATTCAATCTAATATTTACCAAAAGATAAAATTGCCTCCAGAATCCTCTGTGTATAGTGGTGAGTGCTTTGGAATCCTTAAAGCATTAGAGTTTATCATCATAATGCATCTTAAAAAAACAGTCATTTTTTCAGACTCTTTAAGTTCTCTTCAATCAATATCTAAATTTCCTTTCAAATCTAAATCTAATAACCCAATTATTTATCAAATCCGTAGTCTACTGCAAAAATGTCATCTTAAAGGTTACTCGGTTTCCATTGCCTGGATCCCTGGACACAGAGGGATTAAAGGTAATGAAAGGGTGGATGACTTAGCTCGTGATGCCATTAGTTCTGGAGACATGTTTCCATTTAAGAATGTTGCTGAAGACCTGTTGGCACTGCCTAAAATATACCTAAGAAAGGAATGGACAAAATTATGGGCATCTGGTGCGGGTGCCGCTGCGTTACATTATCGGAGCATACAAAGATCAATTCCTGCCAAACCTTGGTTTGCTAAAATCTCTTTGCCAAAGCCTGCAACCAGTATGTTAATTCGAATGAGATTGGGTCACGTATGTACACCGGAACACCTGAAACTACAAAATCGCGTGGCCAGTTCCGCATGTATTTGTGGAGCTGATCCCGCTGATCTTAATCATATATTCTTTTCAGGTAATTGTAACCTGTATGACCGTTCTATATTATTAAGACAGCTGTCAGATTTAAAAGTTCCGTTTCCCACATCTATTAGAACACTCCTGTATATTAATAATTCTTCTCCATATATATTTAAATCATTGTATTCATTCCTCTCACGTCATAATATAAAATTATAATATATTACCATTCCCTGATCCTTATCCAAATTCCGACATATCCGTTATAATGTAATCCTTTAATTCCGTTTCCCCGTTTTACTCGTTTGGCTGAATGCGCCAGGAGCGCGATGCCATAAAAAAAAAAAAAAAAAAAAAAAAAGTTACAAGAGTTTATTCGGAGAAATATTACTTGTTTACGGTGTATGCCAAGTGAAGCCATGGCAAATGTGAAAATATCCGAAGATCGAAAGCCGCCCATGATGGGCAATAGACCTGTGGACAAAATTTACCAAGATTTGTTTATAATGCAGGACGATAACGAACTCACCGAAACTTTCATAACAAAGAAAAGGGCTTTGTTTGCGGAACTACCACCTCCGAACCACCTAGAATCCCAAAAATTAGACATGATATACTCTAGCCTCCGCGAGAAAATAAGGGAGAAGGTCCCACGGGACACGGTACAAACCTTTGAAGAGCTTCTGGATGCAGCGAAACGCGCCGAGGAATCGATGAAACCGAAAAAACGTATTCGATGCAACTTTTGTCGTCATGTTGGCCACACGGCTGACGAATGCCGCAAGAAAGCCGACGTTAACAATGGCTCCAGTGCCCCTGGAGAAAGGAAATTTGGAGGGAGATTAACTATAAAATTCCAAATTGATGACATTTGGGATGAAGGCATCCTCGGCACCGCCGCCGAAAGCTGCGTGGCTTCACACAAACTATATACTCAACTAAAAGCGCGTGGCTACAGATTCACACAGTGTCGTGATATTGTGAATTCATTGGGTTCCCGGGAGATGGACTTTTTAAGAGTTAGTTGCAATATAAAATTATGTGGACGCATTATCCCAACCACATTTGTTATATTCCCAGAAGCAAATGAACCGGACACTTACCTTGGAATACCATTCCTTATGCACATAACATTCGGTCCTGAATATTGGTACTTCAATGACAATCCGACTAAGACTTATCCTGTGACAAGGGAAAAACCAAGGAATGATAATATTGCCAGGATTGGCTTACTTACATTTGGATGAGATATTCTGCTACACTTCAGTACCTATATTATGTCAGATTTATCATTTATTTTGTTTTCTAATAATGATGCAAAAATAATATTTTGTCAAAAATGTTTGTTGTTTTCTTCATTTCCTATTTCTCAAAGCAAAATAAAAAAATAAGTTAGTAGAATAAAGCGGCAAATTAAAAAATGTAAGCATGAAAGGTTATCACCCATAGAAAATTTGAATTTCGCGCCTTTTTCTACTGACTTTGGCTATAATTTTAATTTCATTTCTAAATAATTTTAGGATTGAAAGGAGTTTGGTGATAACTATTTTTGTTTCTAGTGGTAGCGATTTGGTGGCAAGTCACTTTTATTTCAGAAAAAATATCTTCATATACTACCTTCTGTCTCATAGCAGAAAAAAAAATTCAGCCTAATAAAATAAAATTAATAGTATGTACCATTAAAGACTTTTATGGAACAATTGTAAAACCTTTAAATTCATAGCATCAAAATAAGGTCTAGTATTGGTCACTTTATTATCTCCCAGATGGTACCAAGTTACCAAAAGATAGATAGATAGAATACTCTTTATTGGCACACCTCAGTAAAAGATAAAGCATAAAGAAAAACAATTGATTAGTGATAAGAGGCAGACAACAGGCGGTCTTATCGCTAAAGAGCGAACTCTTCCAGAAAACCCTCATCTGTTGCCTTTGTTTTATAATAAACAATATTTATTTATATTATCCAAATTAGTTACACAGTATACCTGCCAAGGCACTGCGAATCAACAAAGAAAAAAAAACACTGAAAATATGGTAAGCCTATTGGAATGTAACCTACCTATGTAGCTATCAAAAATTGTATCACAATCTCATTGGCTTCCTCTATCTACTAAAATGTTTAATATCAGAGCTGTTGGTTCTCCAAATAAATAAAAAATAACTTTTTAAGTAGGTATGTATTTACCCTCGTACTGCTTACTTTGGAAACTGCTGGTCAAGGGGTGTGGGTTATTTAGTATAAAGACGTTTATCGTAAATACCTCTCACATTTATAAATGTAAACTCAAATGATTTTAATTTCTCTTTCTGGTCGAATTAATTAAAATCTTGAAGTCCTAAGAGTCCACCAGGCCACTACGCCAGAAACACAATCTGAATAACAATTGAATGTTTTTCTAAGTAAATTTTAGTCTATTCTTTTTCTATTTTTTTATACCGGCAATTGGCGAAACGGCTGGTGGATGGTGTAGGGTATGATTGTAACCAAGATGAGGGTAGTTAACATTTATTATCAATAAAACAGTTAGCTTCCGACTGCAGACTTTCATTGACGTTGCATTGGCGACGACTCGGGAATTTAACCGTTTTAGACTGCAAATATTACAAATCGGTGATAAATTTCGATACGCGGAGTCAATATGCCGATCGGTAAAGTGGAACCTTTCGATTTACAGTCGAAACAGTGGTTAAATTATATACGCCGCGTAAAGCAATTTATGTTACTCAACGAAATCAAAACAGAATTACAAGTGGCAACGTTAATAACATTAGTCGGTGAACCCACGTATAATTTAATGTGTGATCTGTGCGCACCTGCTAATCCGGAGGACAAAACGTTTGAGGAGTTGGAACAATTAGTGGCACATCATCTCGAGCCCAAGCGGTCGGTTATCGCCGAACGCCATGTTTTTAGATTACGTAGACAACGAGTGGGCGAATCGTTATCGGATTATCTACAAAATTTAAAACATTTAGCGGCAACCTGTGCTTTTGGTAGTACATTAGAGGAAAACTTAAGAGATCAGTTTGTGTCCGGATTGGCGAGTGATGATATGAGATCGCGGTTATTCGCGGAAACTAATATCGAATACAAAAAGGCGGTGGAGCTAGCTCTGGCGTTAGAGGCGGCTGAGAAACACGCTGAAGCGAGTGCTAGTGGTGTGCGCGGGTGCATGAGTGCGAGTTCAGCCGGTGCGAGTGGCAGCGGTGCGAGCGCGGGCACCGGCGGCGCGGCCGCTGGCGGGCTCGGCGGCGGCGGCGGCGCGGCGGGCGAGGGCCTGCACGCCGTGCGGGGAGCGCGGCCCGGCGCGCCCGCGGCGGCGGCGTCGGCGGCAGCGGCGGCGGCGGCTTGTTGGCGATGTGGTAAACAACACCGACCAGATAAGTGCCGTTTTAAACAATACAATTGTGATAAGTGTCAACGTAAAGGACATCTTAAAAATATGTGTAAGTTGCCTGATTATAAGGGGCAAAATAGGAGGCATTTTTTTATGGAGGAGGAGTCGGATGAGTCCGATAGTGATTTTTTTCACATCCGGGTGTGCGCGGAAGGGGAAAAGCCGTTTTTTACAGATGTTACAATTGACAATTCCGTGATTAAATTCGAAGTGGACACTGGTAGTCGAATTTCGGCCATTAACGAAGTGGATTATTTACGTTTTTTCCCTGATTACCCTTTGTTTAATGATGATATTAAACTTTGTGCATATGCAGGCTCGTTGATCAAATCGGTGGGCTATATTGTATTAACTGCTTCTATAAATAATGTTACGGAAAGAGATTTAAAGTTGTATGTTATTAAAAATGGTAGCCGCCCATTGCTAGGTAGATCGTGGATTCGTCGTTTCAATATTAAGCACTTCGACATACACAATATTGAGACAGACGAGGATAATTTTGTTCAAAATCGATTTGTCAACGAGTTAACTCGTGAATTTCCACAAGTGTTTACAGATAGTTTAGGAAAGTGTAAAAAGTCGATTCGATTACAACTCGCAGATAATGAACCGGTTTTCGTACGCGCTCGGCCCGTGCCGCTCGCGCTGCGCGCGGCCGTCGAGAGGGAGATCGCGCGAATGGAGCAGGAAGGTTCTATATATCCGGTAGATCAGTCAGACTATGGTACCCCTATAGTACCCGTGATTAAACCATCGGGAGAAATTAGGATCTGTGGTGATTATAAAACCACCATTAACCCAAAACTTAAAAGGGACTACTACCCCCTCCCCCGTATTGATGAGTTATTCGCAGCGTTAAGCGGGGGACAAGAATATTCAAAAATAGATCTGACTAGAGCCTATATGCAGGTACCGTTGGAAGAAAAATCCCAGGCGGCGACGGCAATATCTACCCATATTGGAACCTATGTTTATAAAAGAACTCCGTACGGGTTAAGTTGCGTGCCTGAAAAGTTTCAGAAAATTATGGAAGAAACTCTGCGAGGTTTACCTAATACGGTAGTGTTTTTAGATGATATTTGTGTTACCGGCAAAGATAGGGTGACACATATTAAAAATCTGCGAGCTGTAATTGAAAGACTGGCGGAAATGGGTCTAACTGTAAAAATTGAAAAATGTAAATTTCTACAGAAAAGTGTTTCATATTTAGGATTTGTAATCGACCGAAACGGGTTGCATCCCGATAAGTCAAAAATAGTAGCTATTTCAAATGCGCCGCGACCGGGCAATGTTACTCAATTAAAAGCGTTTTTGGGGCTGGTTAACTATTATGGAAAATTTTTGCCTAATTTGAGCACTCTATTGCATCCTCTATACAATCTATTAAAAAAAGAGGTCACGTGGGAGTGGAATGAAAATTGTGAAAATTCCTTCAACAAGATAAAATCTTTATTAAGTAGTGACAAAGTTTTAACGTATTACGATCCAAAGTTGCCCTTAATTTTATCGGTTGACAGTAGTGCTTATGGCATTGGGGCGATTTTAACACACAAGTTTGCTGACGGTACCGAAATGCCAATCAGCTGTGCTTCTAGAACGCTGACAGATGCCGAAAAAAATTATAGTCAGCTGGACAAAGAAGCATTAGCGATTTTTTATGGAGTACAAAAACATCACCAATATTTATTTGGTAGGCAATTCACGCTGAAAACTGACCATAAGCCATTGACTTATATTTTTGGGCCAAAAGGGGGTATTCCTCAAACGGCAGCAAGCAGGCTGCAGCGATGGGCGGCAAAGTTGGCTGCATATGACTTTCAAATTGAGTACGTCGCTTCAAAAAGTAACGTGAGCGCAGACGCACTCTCGCGCTTGCCGCTACAAGGTAGGTCACAGAGGGCCAGGGAGGAAGAAGATTGTCACTATTTATTTTTTACAGACGAGACTTTACCGGTAAGTTTTAAAGAAGTAGCAGTAGAAACAAAAAAGGATTTGATACTTAGTAAAGTGGTAGGTTTTATTTTGTTTGGTTGGCCAGACCAATGCGACGATGAACAGGTGAAACCATTTTATTTTAGACGAGCCGAATTAAATGTACAACATGGGTGTATCGTATATAAATATAGAATAGTTATTCCACAAAAATACCAAAAAAAAGTGTTGACGGAAATTCATGAAGGCCATTTAGGAGTAGTTAAAATGAAATCGATCGCGCGTAATTATGTTTACTGGCCATCAATCGATAAAGATATTGAAACAATAGGTAGGGAATGTGACGCGTGCTGCAGTGTGCGCGACGCTCCCCCGCGCGCCAGCCTTCATCCCTGGGAGTTCCCTGACACTGTGTGGCAGCGTTTGCACGCGGATTTCGCACAATTGAACGGAAAGTATTATATAGTGATAGTAGACGCGCATTCTAAGTGGTTGGAGGCGGAAGAGATCCGTAGTACGTCAGCAAAAGATACAATTACATTCCTAAGATCCCTTTTTGCGAGATTTGGTCTTCCGCGGCAATTAGTGACGGACAATGGACCTCCCTTTCAAAGCGAAGATTTTAAACAATATTGTGCTAACAACATGATTAAGCATATTACCTCTTCCCCGTACAGGCCACAAACGAATGGAGCGGCAGAAAATACTGTTAAGTCAGTAAAAAAAGCTTTAAAAAAAGCATTGTACAGGGGGCAAGACCTGACAACAGGTCTACACAAGTTTCTTTTTCAATACAGAAACTGTGAACACGCGAGTACTGGCGTAGCGCCCGCGGTCGCGCTACTCGGTCGACGCCTGCGCAACCGACTCGATGCACTGCGGCCCGAGACCGCTGAAGTCGTGCGCCGGGCACAGCAGCGACAAGTCGAGGCAGCAGGCGGTCGTGATAGGGAATTTCAATTAGGTGACGAAGTGCTAGCAAGAGACTATTCGACTCGCGGTGGTAAGTGGACTCCGGGTAACATTGTGGCAAGAACGGGACCGGTATCCTACAAAGTAAATATAGGCGCGGGGGCCACCTGTCGTAGACACGCCGACCAAATACTACCGGTGCGCCGCACGAGATTTTCTTTGGGTAGCCCAAGTGCACCGTCCGAAGGACGCACGCAAAACACAGACAGTAATCCTCTGTCACCAGCAAAGGAGCCCGTAAGCCCTTCAAAGGGAGAGTCGGCAGGTGAAAGCGAGTCTGATTCGGCTTCGGAAGGATCCGAAGGAAAGTCGGGAAACCCGCCCGAAGCCCAGAGTCTAACATCTCCCGAGGAAGGCAGCAGCGAACGCGCTAAACGGGCCTTTAGAAGGGAGAAAAGATTACGGGGGATGGAAAAGAGTAATATTTAGCATTCAGCAGTAATGTTATAATAAGTAGTAGTCGTAAGTTTTCATTAATAATCGTTAACCAGTGCCGACGCCGCGCCGATGAGATAGTAAAAGAAAGTTGCAAAGTTTGCTTATTAGTGTTAATTTATTATTAAGTTGTAGTTACATATCTAGAGATATAGTGTACCAGCTAATGTGTCGTTGGTGTACTATTAAGTATAACATAATTGTGTAAAAAAGTTACCTTGTATTGAGTACTTGTATAAGCTTTGGTGAAGGGATTGTTTAGTATGACCTATAATTGATGCCTAAGGCTGATTGTCAATTATATATATATAGGGGGAAGAAATGTAGGGTATGATTGTAACCAAGATGAGGGTAGTTAACATTTATTATCAATAAAACAGTTAGCTTCCGACTGCAGACTTTCATTGACGTTGCAGATGGGACCGGGGATAAGAGAGCTGGCAGCTTCCTCGCCCAACGCTTGAGCATAGCGATCCAGCGAGGAAATGCTGCCAGCATCCTCGGTACCTTGCCACGGGGGCCCATTTTAGATTTAGATTTTAAGTTTTATATAGTAGTTTTAGTTTAGTTAATTGTATTACTTATATAAAAAAAATTATTAACTTGTCTATAAAATTGTATATGTTATTCCAATAAATTTCATTTTAGTCTCACATGTACTTTTCGTAGAACAAACTTCATCCTACCGTCGGCACGTCGATCAATTACGTCCAATAAACGGCAATGATCGATGCGATCGATTGAAGCTGGAGTTTCGTAACTGGCCTCATTTGAATGCTATTGTTGTCCAGAATGCAGACAGGATATTTACGGGATCGTGGGAGGAACCTTTACGTTGTGAAGTTTATTACAATGCGAATGGAATGTTTTTTTTTATATTGAAGTCAAACGAGTCGCCTGATGGTAAGCGATTACCGTCGCTCATGGACACATGCAGTACCAGAGGAATTGCAGGTGTGTTGCCGACGTTAAAGTTGAGGGTTTTCTGGAAGAGTTTTGCAATGTTAATTAAGTATGGTATGTTGAGTAAACCGTAATCGATCACTGTAAGACGGTAGGTAATTGTTAAAGGAATAGGTAGGTACTTACTAAACAGCTTGAACACAGTTAGGAAGCATCGCAGATTATTGTCAGAGTGATGTGGAGTTCTCCGTTTCAGCTTGCCAAAAAAAAACTTCGTAGGTATGTTCGGATGTTTTCCTTTACAGATCGCATTTTTCAATCGAATGAGTTAAGTTTTTTGACATTTTTTGTCAACTCATTTTTTGAAAATTATTCAAAATGGCGGTTCGTGATGAGGTCTATATAGTTAGATGACAGATCTTACAAGCCGAATACCATGAGTTAGAGTTAATTATAAAGCTTTTTTAGACATAGTACTGATCGAAAGGCCCATGGAAGGCTCGTAAGTAATGAAAAACACGTTCCTAGGTGCAGTTCCAATCGAGCAATTTGCATGACGCAAGGAGTCTTTAATTATATCGATTGAAGTCCCGACCTCAATTAGGAGCCGTTCGGCGGCAATCAACGATTTCCCTTGAGGCTTCTCCAGCAACAATCGTACTTGCGTTCATTAGGCTAAGATGCCTGTAAAGCCAGCCACAAGGACATGTTTATTAATGATCGCCAATTCAAGCATAAGTAATATCTTTAACGTCTGCCGGAACATGTGTGCTCATAGGGGTGGCTGTGACAACCCAAGATACGAGGGTGTACTCGTATGTAACTATGTAACGTAACTATCTAAAGGGTAACAGACCCTCCTACCGTGACCAAACCTTTTTCTTACTGGAAGACGTGCAGCCATAATGAAAGGGCCCTTTACCTAGTTGTATCTACCACATTGGCGCATTTATACCAATATAGGTACCTACTGCCCCGATTAATTATAGTTATAGACCTACTTACTGTACTATGTCTTTTAATCTACAAAGTACAAAAACATAATACAAGTACCTATTACATTTATAAGTTGAGAATATAAGTAGTTAAGAGAAACTGTTACATGGGTACCATGTAGGCTATATAATAAACATATCAAGTTGCAAAACGACTAGCTAGCAATACAAGAACAGCGGAACTACATATCGTATCGGTCATGTTACACAAAGAGCCATCACAGTTTCATACTTAACTGTAATCGTAAGCATCTTCATTTCTTCATGGTAGTGCCGATTCCCAACGTTTAACACTTACCGGTCATTATAATATCGCTGAAAAGATAACTAGCATAAGCTGATCTGCGATTACGCCAAGGTGTTACGAATGTCTGGGTTCAGTTATACTAGGAAAGAGCTTACAGTCGAGATGAAATTGTGAATTACAAAACCTAGAGATTCATTTTGGTCAGTCGCATCACGATTGCGATGCAAATGTGAATCTGATGGCTTTCTTACTATTGTGTTGCATGGCGTGGCCCTGCACTGCATTATCTAATAGTAGTTGCGAACACTGCACACGTGCGTAGTTTAGAAAAGTTCTTTTTTTTATGAAGCAAATAAATGGCCGGATGGAGTGGTGGTCAACGGTCAACGAAGCTTATGGTCATAATGCTATGGATCTTACATTTGCGTTTCCGAACCGTTAAGTAATAAAATATACGGAAAAGCTTAGAATTCTGAGGACTAGTACTGCCATCTAGTGTTACATAATGGAAACCAGTCTGGCTATGATGATGGTACAAATAGGTTATAAAACAATAAATCGGCCAAGAGCATATCCGGCCATGCTCAGAGTAGGGTTCCGTAGTTACTCATCCGTCACAATAAGCTAAACTGGAGCTTAAAGTATAGTAGATTATTAACCAAGGGATGAACTGTCGATAGTACGTCTTTTTACTATTTAGGGGAAACTTTTTGCGATAACTCAAAAACAGCTAAACTGATCATGTTCGCTATAGTTTTCATTTAATGTCTTTCTTAAGCTCTACTTCCACGATTTTTTTCACATATTTTTGACCTATGGTTCAAAAGTTAGAGGGGGACACATTTTTTTTTCTTTCGGAGCGATTATCGCCGAATATATTCACTTTATCAAAAAATGTTTGTTGAAGACCCCTATTAGTTTTGAAAGCGATATCCCACACTGTAGGATTAAAGCAAAAAAATATTTCATTTTATTCTACGACTTTGTCGGCTTCATTGATTTATATATCCATGCCAAATTTCAGCTTTATAGCACTAACGACCACGGAGCAAAGCCTCGGACAGACAGACGGACATGGCGAAACTATAAGGGTTCCTAGTTGACTACGGAACCCTAAAAAAGAGAACAGAACCTCGGGTGCATTTACAATATGAAAAGCAGTTTTTGAGATATTCTTCGTATAGTTCTAAGAAAATTAACAAACCGTGCAGCTAGCGTTCTCTAGTGAGGAGTAGTGAAACTAAAAAGCGGCGCTAGCAACTGGGCGGCTACCGGGAAAATCGAAATTTGTCAATTGCGGACATTTTTCTCTGTCACTCTAATTACGTCTTAGTGAGAGTAAAAGAGAAAGATCCCCGCAATTTGCGAATTTCGGTTTTTGCGGTAGGCCCCCTGGGCTGAACCGCGAAAATCGAAGTTCGTCAATTGCAGACATTTTTCGCTGTCACTTTAATTACGTCTTAGTGAGAGTAAAAGAGAAAGATCCCCGCAATTTGCGAATTTCGGTTTTCGCGGTAGGCCCCCTTATCTTCTCTGTTATATGAGAGCTGTATTAAAAAAATTGCAAGAATGTAGGTAAATCCAATAGATTTTTCGTTACCTCGTCTCGTTCTCAACACGAAATGATACTTGGATACAACGATATAAATGAATCGATTTCACAAAACGGCGCATCGATTTGATCGCAGAACGATCGTTGTCAAACATTGTGACGGTCCATTTCACATAAAGCGCTTCGATTATTCTGTATTTATTTAAATTTAAGTTAAGCATACATTTGCATAATTGTTTTTGAAAGTGGAAAAGAATAGTTGTAAGTAGTTTAATATATATATGCATGTTTTAGAAAGCAGCTTGAACGCTGATTGATTGCAAACACCCTAGCGTGAAATGAAATAGAAAATGTATCTGTCCTGTCACATTACTCACATTTTGGTTTCTGGTTTCGATTCGATTCGACCATTGGCCACTTCGTAAACAACTTAAAACAGCGTTTATTTGTTATTTTATTCCAAGAAACTACTTGATTTGTGTTATTTGAATGTGCGACGGTAACTTGTCTCAAGTAAGTCAAGCCATGGCAAAAGTGAACATATCCGAGAACCATAAGCCGCCCAATAAAGGTAAGAAGCCAGCGCACGAGATTTACCAAGACTTACTTGTTAAGCAGAAGGACAACGAGCTCACTGAAACTTTCATAGCAAAGAAAAAGGCTTTATTTGCGCAACTACCACCACCGAACCTCTTAGAATCCCAAAAATTAGACATTATGTATTCGAGCCTTCACGATAAAATACTAGAGAAGGTCCCACGGGACACGGTGCAGTCGTTTGACGAGCTTCTGGATGCAGCGAAGCGCGCTGAGGAAGGTATGAAACCGAAAAAGCGGATTCGATGCAATTTTTGCCGCCACACTGGGCACACAGCCGACGTATGCCGCAAGAAAGCTGCTCCCGATTCCTGTGTGGAGAAAGTGAGGAGATGGACCATTCGATTCCAAATCGATGACATTATTGATGAAGGGATTGTTGGTACTGCGGCTGCTGCCTGCGTTGCATCGCATTCATTATACACTAAGCTAAAAGCACGAGGCTACAAATTCATTAAGTGTCGTGAATTTGTGAATACATTGTGTTCCCGAGAAGAGACAGATTTTTTAAAAGTAACCTGCAATGTGAAGTTCGGTGACCGCACTATCCCCATGGAGTTTGTTGTATTCCCCAAAGCATGTGAAACAGAAAACCTTCTTGGAAGACCTTTGTTGAGGCAGTTAGGTTTGGATTTCGGGAATAACATTTGGTGCTTTGGTGATGAACCCACAAAGACATATCCTTTATTAAAGGAAAAGCCGAGTAATGACAATATTCTCAGGTCTGGATTACTGTATTTTGGTTAAGATATCCCACCAGAAGCTAAACATGATAAAAACATGTCTTTTTGTTTTCTATCATCTTAAATATATGTTGTTTCTGAAATGTTTGTTGTTTACTTTTTACATTTACATTTCCTACTACACAAAACACAAAAATTGTGCTCATATTTTCTACATATTGCTAACAGTAGGTAAACCAGGGACTGCATAACCGAAAAATAACGATACCTTTATATAACAATATGATGTCATACTGGTTTAATTTGAACCATTTAAGCACCCAAATAAATTTATTTCGCTACCGGTAAATAGCCAGGTCCACACAGAGCGAGCATACGCGCGAGGTAATTTCCTCACGCACAATACGGCCAGTGTAGACATGCCTTCATTTAATTTAATTCATTTCATTTTAAAACAATGAATGAAAGATCTCAGTGAGCCAGGCCATGAAGTAATAAAACAGGTTTCAAACAAATGTATCTGGTGAGATAAAGGAAAACTAATAAAATTTACCTATGTATGTATAATATACATTTTATAAATGCCGCCATTACTGATGTTCAGTCACTTATTGTTAAAATAAAACTATAATATATGACGAAATAACATTCAAAAGTCTCACTAAAAGTGACTGGTGACATAAAAACTGCTTTTGCAAAATGAGTAAATACAAAATAACACATTTTTTCCAAACTGTTTTTATTACATTCTATGTCAATAACATTTTATTTTGAAACAAAATAAGTAAGTAATGGAACAAAAAGCCTAAAAAATCTAAGGACTAGTACTGCTATCTAGCGGCACATAGCAAAACTATTAGTCACAAAAACAGCTAGCGTCCTCTATTGATGAGTACCGAAAAAAAAATGCAAAGCTCCTAGATGGCGCTAGTAACCTATTGAGATACTGGCACTCTTGTTTTAGGCCTACAGCTGTATGTAAGTTGTAACAATACGCAATATAAGTCTAGCTCTTTTCCAGATTGGTTTCCTTTACGAGTAAACCTCTAACGGCGTGACTTATGTATTTGTAAGAAAGGGATGAAACATAATTTAACTAAATCAGGCCCATAAAGTTTTATGAATAAGGGGGTAAGTATACAAGTTCAGCCACTGATAGATGTAACAAAAATAAACAAGTTAAAATGAAACGCACTGTCATTTCACATACATTTTATTAGTTTCGCAAATACAAAAATCCCTAACCACTGATGTCGTAGCGTCGCGACATACATGCCGTCCTTATTTAATTTATTACAACATTAATAGATTAGAGTAGGACGACATGCAGTTCGAATGGATCACGGTATGGATCGTTAGTCGGTTCAATAAAAAGCACATTCACTTAAGACTATACCGCCCTGACTAATTTATTAACAATATACAATACAGTCGGCAATAAAAATGAACACAGATCAGATCTCACAGATGAATAATTAAATTATTATACATAGTTGTCAAGCCAGTATTTCATTTTGTATATTTTGAAAAATTACATTTACGTTTGTGCTATTAGCATCGCTACTTAGCACTAGATGGCGCTAGTACTTATACGAGGGCTGATCCGAAAGTTGTTAGTTGCTTCGGCTTTACTCATGCGAAAAAAAAATTATTTATACTATTGTGAGGTATATTTTAATGCTACTTATGGCCAGCAATTTTTTTTTAATTAATGCAAATAGTTTTTTTATTATATATTTTTAACTGAAAGCTGTTTTGTATGGAGTTTCGAATTGCTTAGAAAAAAACGGCAATTTTGGGCACAATTAAATGAATTTCGTATTGAAATCTTTGAAAATTGAACTTAAATTTACCCGGGACTAATTATTATCTTCCTTCTGCTATTTCCAATGTATAAATCAATAATTTAATCTTATATGCATATATATATTTTTTAAATATCAGACATTTTTACTTTTAAGGAAAGGACTTATTGTTGACACCTATTAAATCATAATAATATTTACTCAATCAAAACGAATTATACGTAAAATAACGGCCGAGATTCGTCATTAGTAGCACCTAAAAAACTTTTTTTTTTTTTACAAAAACTGTCGATAAAATGACAGCACATATGGAGTCTCAATTACTGATTTTCATGACTGAAGGTTAGGTTCGACGCGTCGAAGTAGAAATAAAATAAAAACAAAAATAACCGTTTTCTAAAAATGTATTTACACCACTTTAATAAGTACTAAAAAATCCCTCACAATAGTATAAATAAAAATTTTATCGCATGAGTAGAGCCGAAGCAACTAACAACTTTCGGGTCAGCCCTCGTATTTCTGCGCATCTCTTTGATTTTTACGTTAAAATTTTCTTAAATGGAATGGTTGTGGGATATATATTAAGTTAATACTGCGGTCTCTATTTATAGTTAAATACACAATTATGTAGCATTGGTTAGCATAATTTATTGAACTAACAGAAATAAGTACAATAAATCCATATTATCAAAAAATTACTACAAAGTTGATTTTCCATTTAAGTCTTTGTACAATGTTCGATACAAATACGTATGAAACATTAAGAGTATTAAGACACTTGGCAGGGCGGTCCTAAACTAGAGAGAATCAGTCGAGAGAACGCGAAATAAATCCTAAATTTGTACTGAATGGCAACTTAAATAGTTAATTAACAAATAGAAATGAAAATCAGTCTCAAGTAAAGCTGGCGGCGATGCCGCGAGTATTATGCGCGACGCAGTAGCACCTAGTACTAGGGTACAATTGGGGTATGCAGGGTGCGGATGTAAATCTAAACGGTATAATTATATACGTTACGTTTAGTATACACGGTCGACCAAAGAACATGTATAGAATTTTAGTGCAGGCATTTATTTTCTCTTGAACCATTATACTGTCATATATATTTGAACTTTCTTTATTTATATATAATTTATTATCTTTCTAAGCGTAGGTTTACAGCTTGTGGTTTTCTTTTTAGAAATTCATAAGCGCATTTTACACATACATATAATCACACCTATTTCCCGCAGGGGTAGGCGGAGACCATGGATTTCCACTTGCTACGATCCTGACATACCTCTTTTACTTCCTTGACGTTCATGAAGTGCGCATTTTAATGTGTTTAAATTGAAAAATAAATGATATCTTTCAAAGAAAACAAATAAGACTTGTATAATATAAGTTCGAGAATTAAACCTGCTTTGGTTTTAAAATACATTATTACGTGTTTTTACGCATGTATCCATGTTATAATTAGTATTAAGTAATACATGTGCCCATTTAAGTACACCGGTACCTTGGCTGTACAAACTTTGGGTACCCCAGTACACGTCTACGGCGCCGCATTTTAATTCCGAAAACACACAAACATACTAAACACGACAATAAGTACATATAAATCTATGTAGAGTTAACAACATATACTTACAGCTAACACTCATTTGGTTACGAACTTACGCTACGTTAGTGAAATATTCATATAATTTGTAATATATAAGATTTTATAGAAAATATGTCTGCGCTTAGCTCTTCTGTCTCGACTTGTATCTTTTCGAAAAATAGAGCTATCATTACTACAGTTCTGGGTTCAGAAAATTGATTCCATTAGTTTGAAATATGTAAAAAAAAACATTTGGTATGCTTATGATGCGTAGGTTTGCCTCAGACCTAATTGGATTCAACTTTCGTTAAAGTAGTATTTAAAATGACAACAGTTTCAGACAGAAACACATCAGTACCCCTAGTGTAAATAAATTCGATTTTGAAACATGGTTTGTAGGATTTTGAGTTTCCAAAACGTCCCGCTTGGCGCGCTCTTTCTAAATCCAATACAAAATGAGACTTAACGCAAACGCGTTCGTCACGTTATGATGTCGATAAAATTTACACTAGGGGTACAGATATTTTTTCGTAAATATGAAAATATTCATAAAAAGTGTTCGATTTACAGCGTAACAATTAATCTTTTAATAAATGCCCACAAACGTTAGTGTAAGTAATACAATCTGAATAACACTTTATTTGTGACGTTCCACGGGTAAAGGTACACCTTATAGCGGTTGGCGCTTACGTGTCCTCATTAGTATTAGAGCGTCTTTAATAACAGCGTAAGTCCCGACCGGCATAAGGTACCTTTAGCCGTAGAACGTTACATTTAAGCTCTAAGCGCGTTGTACAATCTAGGTACTTAGATTAAAGCAAACTATTCTAGTGTATAAAATAACGAACACAAGAATTTACAAACAATTGACACAAAACTCAGTTATAATAATCCAATCAACGAGGCAGTCAACTACATCCATGATTAAATCTTCAAATATTGCTGAATATCGAGTTTATTGATGTTTTCTTACATACCTTTCAATAACATACCATAAGTGAAACTTAGTTTACAATATTTCTCGAAGTAATTTTAATTTCATTCTGTTGTATGATAATTAAAATAGTGTAATTAAGGACATAAAATCATTCTAATTAGCAATGATAGCAATAAAGTGAAAGAGTGTCATTAGGGAATTCAATGTCATTAATTATGACATAGCCACACTTTGCCATTCAAAACGCCATGCAGAACGAACTTGGTCCGACTTAAAAAAAAAAGAAGCTAATCGTTGCATCAAAATTCATATAAAAAGCCCTCGTTGATTGGAGTAGCACCACAAAGGTGCTCAAAGCTTGTCTTTTTGCTCAGTCTTTCATCAGGAACAGTAAATGCAAACCAATCTTCAATATGGCACATTAAACTAACCAATCATTTGTACTTGGTATTTTAATGGTGACTTGTGAATTTACTTGACCAGGGCCTGAATAACCTTTCAAAATGCCAACAACGTCTTGTAGTCCATTTAATGTACTTAAATGTTTTTTTGTGATATGTATAAAAATAAGAAATACTCAAGGACATCCTCTTATTTATTGCAAAATAGCAGCCAAAAGTCGAGCGAAAGCGACAGAACATCGTATACGGACTGAAAAATTTGAGATAATCAACAAAGATAATCTATTGTTAAACTACGCGCCCCCACAAAGCACACACAAACAATAGTAGATTGTTAACCAAGATATAAAAGGCACCCATTTAGACCATTAAGTATTTCTTGAAAGTACCCTTCAATTAACAACTTAGGTAAAAATATCGTTATTTATGGAATGGGGGTTAATTATCAGACTGGAAATTGTACAACAAATCCATTTAAAACCAAAATTTTAAATGCTCATGGCAAACAAAAAAGAAAAAAACGTACTTAGGAAGTACAGTAGAGCACTGTACTTTTTAAGTACGTTTTTAGAATGTATCAATTTCTGCACACTTTTTAACAATGACCCACTTTCACAAAAATAATAACCGGTACTTTTGTCATGTTCGTGTTTAACGTCGATACGATAAGCTTATTTCAAGTGTAGGCGTTGGTGCTCAGGGGATCGTGCGCACATTTTAAAAATGGTTTATCTATTTAATTTTCGGTTAATCAGAACCCAGTTGCAGGAGATGAACGATACGTATGAAATGACATGACTAGAAGCCCGATGGCTAAAATCGCTAGGTTCGTTACTTACACGTCACAATATAATTATCAATCAATTTACAACATATCATCTAATGAAACACCTCTTTAAGCGGTTATCACATTCATGCCCCGCACGCCGCTCTGGTATGAGCGAGATAGCGCTTACGTACCTGTATAGCGTGGTCCCGCTCGCACACCGAAGCGGGTTGTAGATCCGCATCCAATGTGAAAACTGCCTTAGGATGGCTTACATAAAGGATGTTTTTGGGTCAAAAACTTTTTTTACTGTTAAGGTTATGCGTCTTTCCTGTGGACATGAAATAAACGGACTTTAAACTCTAATTTTCTTACTTTATTAGGGTTCCGTACCCAAAAAGACCTTATTAGTAGACATACTCTGTCTGTCTGTCGCCAGGCTGTATCTCATGAACCGTGACTAGCTATCACATAGTTAAAATTTTCACAGATGATGAATTTCTGTTGCCGCTATTATAAGAAATACTAAAAACAGTATAAAATAAACATTAATTTGACTTGACCGTTATTCGAAGCTTATTTAATTGAGATAGGCTGCACGTTTCCCGCCGGTTATTGCTATCTCTTTCTATACCCCTTCTACTTTTCTCCCTCCACCTGGCAGTGGGGATGACTTTGGTTCATTCCCAGATTTCAATTTGTTCTTCATTGGCGTCTAGTTTCCCGCCGCGGTTGGTCGCGCTCTCAAAAATATTATACAGAATAAGGATTGGAATTTATTTCGCAATATTCACCACATTCGATATCAAGCGCGACGGTTAAAATTTCATTTTTACGGTATAGTATCTACATACTAATACCAAAATACATTAATAATTGTGTGCAACAATACACGTAAGTCCTTAACATTTTTTGATATTCATGCAAAATATATCCGTAATTCTTTTCATTGATTCTACCCTCATGTGATATAAGTAATTATAAAGTAAAATTAAATACTGGGACTCTAAATATTTGCTGTGGAAAATGTACTTACCCTCCATTTTATAATGAAAATTGCTTAAACGGTTTTACCGTTCGTTCTTTGTTAATTGAATAGCATTTTAATACGGTTATTTGATTTAGAATCATGGACGATGCTAACGGAGAGTGTAGCAAAGCTGGTTCTCAGGGAAAACCTACACGAAATCGTGACCGGTCGTCCAGTTCCAGTTCATCGAGTAGTAGTAGCAGTTCTGCTAGCTCCTGCGCATCAGGCCCGAGGCGAAAACGGCACCGCAAGTCAAACAAAAGGGGGGGCACAAAAAAGGAGTTACTCAGATTGACAAAACTCGTTAGCGGCTTACAGGAACAAATAGCAAGATCAAACGAATGTGTTCGCCCGTACGATTATGTTTCAGATATTTCAGATTGCAGTCGAGATCTTTATGTGGAAAATGGACCAGACCAGGCCCCGCCTGTGCCCCTGGAACCAAAGCCGTTTGCTTTTGGACTCGGTACCAAACTGAAAGAACCGGCTATGCCAGGGACGTCAGAAGGTGAGTTAAAGCTATTGTGTGATATACAGCGGTTGAATCATAATGAATGGTTTAATCTACGCTATGCAGAGATACAAAAAGTGTATAATCACACTCCAGGCTACACTGACTTAGAAACTAATGACGAGGTTAAGGAATATGATCAAAATCCTCACTTAGTCCAGGCAGATAGGGCTTTCGGTGCATTAACTTACTGTATGCTAAAACAGCAGGAGGCCTTACACGCAGCCGTGCAGGATGTGCTGGCTTGGGCCCAGGGAGGCACGGAAATTGTACACGAGGCGCTTCGTGAAAAACTTAACAGTGTTTTTCTCAGTGGAGATTACTACAAGGTTTCTGAAGATTTTTTACAGGTTATATGTGGCCACAGAGCGGAAGTGATTCAAATGCGACGAAATGGAATAACAAAAAATGTCAGAGATAAGTTGGTTAAATGCGCTTTACGAAAGATTCCTCCATCAGGAACGTCACTGTTTAACGCTGAGGCTTTTACGGCTGCAATTGAAAAATATGGCGGTGTGCGTAAATGTTTCTGGCCATTACCTAAGACTCCTGCTTCGCAAGCAGGCCCTTCAAAGATGACAAGTGCTCCCTCGCAGGGTGCAGCACCTCGTAAAGTACTCTCGCAGGGTGCTCGATATAATCACGCACATGCTGGTGGCAGTAACTATGAGAATCATGGCTATACTGATGCAAACAATATCCCACCCTCGCGGGGTGGCTACCATCAACCGTACCCTTCGCAAGGGTATCAAAATGCGTACAATCTCGCTCGCTCTAATACAAGGCCAGTTCCTGGATCCTCCTTTCGAGACCGACAGCCAAGGGACTATCAGCAAAGAGCTCGAGGAGGACGTAAGCGCCCTCATTCCCCCGCGGGGCAGAGACAGAACAAGCGAAGGAGATATTGACTTGTTACAGTTCAGGGCCGGCCGTTTAGCAGACTATTACAATATGTGGAGAGAAGCGAATGCTCCAGACTTTCTGTTGCGAATAATAAAAGGGTATCGCATACCTTTCATACAGAAACCGCCACTGCTTTATCCGAGTCTTCATCAGAGCAACTACGAGTGCCCACACTCGCCCGAAATGACAGCTGTTATCAATCAAATGAAGACTCAAGGTATACTGGAAGTGGCAGAACCTTCACCCAGTTTTCTCTCCACAATGTTTCTAGTACCAAAGAGCGACGGCACTGCTCGCCCTATTTTCAACCTAAAGGCCCTGAACAAATTCGTATTGACAGAACGATTCAATTTATTAAACGTTCATCGCATACCGGACTTTCTTCAACCAAGAGATTGGTTGTGCAAAATAGACCTGTCACAGGCTTATTTCCATTTACCAGTTGCCCAAGCGCACAGAAGGTTCTTGCGTCTTATCTACAGGCAAGAATTACTAGAAATGACCTGCCTCCCATTCGGTTTAACCACAGCGCCAAAGGTATTTGCGTCAATAACCAACTGGATTGCTCAGTCGCTGAGAAAGAAGAATATACGAGTAGTTGTATACCTCGACGATTTCTTGATTGCCCACCAGGTCAAAGAGACTCTTGTCAACCACGTAGACATAGTCCTAACAAGACTAGAATCACTGGGATGGATAGTCAACTACGAAAAATCAGTCTTGAAACCTCAGACAGGTCTGGTGTATTTGGGTGTTTATTGGGACCCGTGGTCCAATCAGAAGTATCTGCCGAAAGACAAATTACCCAAGTTAGTCTCACAGATACGTCAAATTTTAGACACCAACAAGACAAACCGGAAGGAGTTGGAGAAATTGGTGGGACTCCTAAACTTTGCGAGTTTCGTGGTTCACTTGGGAAGGCTAAACTATCGAGCCTTATTAAATCTCCTAAATCGGATTCCAGAAGTTTCGAAAAGGGTATATGCGATACCTCAAGATGCGAGGGACGATCTAGTGTGGTGGATGCACAATTGTCATTGCTCGTCTCGAATTCATGTGCCACCTCCGTCTCATTTTCTGACAACCGACGCATCAGATCTTGCGTGGGGAGCGCAACTAGATTATCAGTCTCTCTGGGGTCTCTGGACGAGTGCGGAAAAAGAGTTGCACTGCAATCAAAAGGAGATGCTTGCCATTCTAAACGTTTTGGAAGATCGTTGTCAGCTCCTGTCTCACTCGACGGTCCTAGTTCAGAGCGACAACAAGACTATTATAGCCTACCTCCGCAACCAGGGAGGAACGAGGTCGACACCTCTCTTACAGCTAACGTACAGAGCTTTCCAATTGCTGGAGCAATATCAGATCCATCTAAGCCTGTTTTACTTACCAGGGAGGTACAACAGTCACGCGGCTCATCTATCAAGATTGCGCGCACCTCCGGAATGGCATCTTCTTCCAGAAGGCACGGAGCGAGTATTTTCCAAGTGGGGAGTGCCAGTAATAGACCTGTTTGCTTCGGCGAGAGCTCATGTCGTAATCAACTATGTATCGATAGACCAAAACGACCACGAAGCCCTGTTTCACGATGCCTTTTCAAAGGTTTGGAATTTCGAACTGGCATGGATTTTTCCACCCCCGTATTTGATACCGAAAGTGCTGACTCACCTGAACCAAGCTTCAGGAACATTCCTATTGATAGTTCCTCGATGGCACCGTGTCTTCTGGCGTGCGGATCTCAAAGCTCGTGCCATAGCAGCTCCCTTTACACTAGGTCACCTAGACAAGATCCTTCTGGACGTGACCACAAATCTACCGCCTCCGAATGTCCACGAAATGACGCTAGAAGTCTGGAAGTGTGGGGGTGGTCGGAAAGTCTAACGGGCTGGAACTCGGCACAAATTGCCCTTCTTCAATCATCTTGGCGCGCCTCTACGCGCAAGACGTATAATACAGCTTGGAAAAAGTGGGTAACTTGGTCGACGCAGCATAAAGTAAATACTACACAGCCTTCGGGTCCAGAGGTTGCCAAATACTTATCAGACCTTTACTTGGTCGACAAATTATCTTACAAGACAATTCTTTTATATAAATCTGTAGTATCAACTCTGTGTAATACGGATTCTGCGGAAAGATTAAGTACTCATGTCCTTGTTAAGCATGTGCTAAAATCCATAGCTTTAAGAAATCCGATAGATAAAAAACCTCCAATTTGGAATGTGGAAGTCTTGATTGATTATCTTAGAAAATCAAAAATTAACCATGACAATATTTTTGAGGCTTGCAGAAGAACGGCATTGCTCCTCCTTCTCTGTTCGGGCAGGAGAATACATGATCTTACATTGCTAAATATCGATTGTAATCACTGCATATTCACCGATAATTCTATAATTTTTTGGCCTATTTTCGGGTCTAAAACTGATTGTGCGGATTACAGACAATCAGGGTGGAGATTGCTAACTAATGAGACGTGTAAAAATCTTGACCCTGTTTTTTGGATTCAACAAACATTCTCGCTTTTAAAAAGTAGAAGAGAATCCGCCAATTGTAATAGCCTCTTTATTTCTCTCAGAGGTGATGTTAAAGCCGCATCGCGTGCTCTGATTGCAGGTTGGGTTAAATCTGTGTTTAGGGAGGCAGGCATAACGGCAACACCTGGGAGCATACGTGCTGCTGTAGCTTCTAAGAATTGGGTGGACAATTGTTCTGTAGAAGATATTCTGTCACGAGGTAATTGGCGTTCTGAAAATACTTTTAAAAATTTTTACAGACGCGAGGTTATGCCTGCGCCCACCTTGAATAATACCATGAATATATCAAATTTGTTTGCAGCAGTTGATTAGTTATAATTCAGCTAGAATCAATCATTATTAGTTAGTCCTAAGGATATTCTGATTGATACCTATACATATTTATGACTACTTGTCTTGAGAAATGTTGTTTCAAATATTGTTGATTACTTTATCAACCTGTACGGTTTTTAAAATTGTATTAATCTAACATTAATTATGAAATACTAATTAGAAACGAATTTCAGGTAGCAGTACCTGTGCAAATCGTGTTTAAGAGAACAGGGTCTTACTTCCATTGCTATATGTATTCCAATATTTCAGATTTCCATATGGTATTTATCGATTTAAATTACTTTACCAAAGCTGTACTATGTATTGTGAACCCTTAATTAAAACTGATGTACGATCATCTTCTTGTTCATTTTGAAACAATCTAGCATATATATTTACATCCCACAAGTGAACTAGTATACATTTTATACATTCTATGTCACATTGGCATCTTAAGTCCTCCACCAGGCGATAACAAACATGTCTCAATTAAATAAGCTTCGAATAACGGTCAAGTCAAATTAATAGACGCGTTTTACCTACCATTAAAACGCATATTAATTTACTTACCTTATTCGAAGCTTATGAGTAAACTCTGCCTGGTTTAATTTCGATCCAATGAAGAACAAATTGAAATCTGGGAATGAACCAAAGTCATCCCCACTGCCAGGTGGAGGGAGAAAAGTAGAAGGGGTATAGAAAGAGATAGCAATAACCGGCGGGAAACGTGCAGCCTATCTCAATTAAATAAGCTTCGAATAAGGTAAGTAAATTAATATGCGTTTTAATGGTAGGTAAAACGCGTCTATTTAATTGGGGCTCCCTTACAACAAACGTGATTTTTTGCCGCTTTTTTCGTAATGGTACGGAACCCCGTGAGTACGACTCGCACTTGGCCGGTTTCCTTATAGGCAAGTTAAAAAATTGTACTTCTTAAAAATTGACTTTTGTAATATTCACAGAAAAGACGTCGATTTTTCCGAAAGTAATTGACCCTTTTACATGTGTTATGAAAACCAGCATAACACTTTTGGTAAAAACAAATAGTCAAAAATGTAATTATTATGTTTGAAATATACCTGTTATTTCAGTGGGCAGTATATGTTATATGCAGGCAGTGAGTAAGAACACGTTATGGCACTATACATTATTGTGACGTAGCGTAAGAAATTAAATAATATTCTTAAAAGTATAACAATTATTCGAAGCAAAATACAAGGTGTAACAAAAATAGTGTGCATCTGTTTAAGGATATATTCGGTATCGTCAAAGAGAATTTGAAATAGAGGTGTATTGTCAAAGTAAACTTTGTAGCGACGTAAATTTACTGCCATCATTCGAAACATAATTAAAACTTTTAGAACTTCATTTGACTTTGATCCTTATTCTTTCACTGATATGTGTTCAATTTGTTAAATATCAAAGAGTGGCGCCATCTAATAGATCAAAGGCCAAAGGTATAGCAGCATCGTTTCTAGCGATTGCGCCATAACGTTTAGGTAGTGCCCGGTAAGATGACGCCACTTTTTGATATGTAACAAATTGAACACATATCAGTGAAAAAATAAGGATCAAAGTCAAATGGCGTTCTAAAAGTTTTATATAACGTGTCGAGAGATGAGAGTACATTAACGTCGCTACAAAGTTTACTTTGACAATACACCTCTATTTCAAATTATCTTTGATGGAGAGTTGGCTTGAACGACCTGCCGTATAGAAAAAAAAAATTGCGTCAAAATAATATTTCTTCTACGTTTTCCCAAATATGGCCTTAAACGGTTCCCTCCTTTTTTTTTACACCTATATAAACAATAATAAACAGTGTCATGGGTTACCTAACTAAACTGTCATGGGTTGTCTAAAATATATGAGATTGCTAGCCTCCATTGAATACAGGCGGTTTTGAAGTAACTATTATATAAACATATAGATCGTGTCATTCACGAAGACGCGTGCCTTAACTCGTATTGTCATGTAATCAAAGGTTATATTTGTTAAATCTGCGCGTCATCGTCGATGACACCAATAGTTCGCAAGTAATGATACATTAAAAGTTACGAAACGAGTATTTTTGCAGTTGTATAAAATATGACAGATATGTATATTATTAAAAGTAGAAATTAATCAATAATTATCGTAATTCGTCGTCAAATTTATTAACATGTCATAGTCGAGTCTATTATTGCTTTTACGGGTAGAATATTTAACCTTTTAACCACTCAGAATTCTTCATCGAGCGTGCTCGTTTCACCGCCGGTACAAAGTTATACGAAGTTTTGTCTTACGAGTATATATCAGACTGCGGCGGTTAAAAGGTTAATCCCGTTGTTTCGTTGACGCAATTACATTTCTTCTCTCAGACTCGAAATTTCAACTCAAGTATGGACGCTAATCACGAAGAATTTCACATTGACCCGGTATTTCTAAGCTGTCTCGCTCGCTAAGTGGCATTGACCGCCGGCGTCATCGGCGGAATAGCAATAGAATTATGCGCGTCCGATAGAGATAGCAACAGGTGGTTCGATGTACGAAATTCTTCGTGCTTGGCGTTCTTACTTTGCTGTCATATCGCAACTTACTTTATCATATAGTCTAATGAATAGAATAATCGACAACTTTGAACCCCGTCACCAAGGACCTTACATCAAGTTTGATGTCCCATCTAAGTATTTTTTTTTCAGGCGCGAAATATGACCTTGAATATCGATGGAATCGCCATCTCATTTTACAGGTAGATTTTTTTTATAACGTTAGCTAATTTACAGCTATTTACTTTCAAAGGAAGCAGACGGCAGATAAAGATGATAAATTAAAGGTTTAAATTTCTCGCCTGAACACGATTTAACTTAAAAGTTCATGCTCGTAATGACAATTCATATGCAAGTTGAAATTTCATCGTATTGTTATCGCAGCAAGGTTCAAAGTGCCCTGACTCAGTTTACCTTTAGCTGTAATCGTAGGTGTAGTGACCCTAGGCCTTGTAGCAGGACGCCGCACGCAAGTAATAATCTTATTGCTATCGCGACAAGGTTCAAAATATCCCTGGTATCAGCTTAGTTGTTACTCCTTCGACTGACAGCAGCTCTGGAAACAAGAATGGATGAGGCAAGCTGACGGTACCCCTAAATATCTATCCGACTATCATGAGCAAGGGGACCGACCTTCCTAGGAAACTATGGTTTCGCTTAAACCGCTTAAGAACCGGGCATGGACGATGTAACTTCTTCCGGCATAAGTGGGGTTGAAGAGACTCAGCTCTATGCGACTGCGGCACCGAGGACCGGACCGTGGAGCACAGCATCCAGCAGTGCCCGGATGATCTACTAGACTTGATGCTGTGCAGTGGTTGCAAAACTTGGATGTTGCCTTATAAATAATACTGTATATAATTTTGCTATAGTAGTTTATGTGACTGCTACATAATAAAAGGCATTAAAACACACGAGTTTTAATGCCTAATTATGTACAGCTACATACACTATTTTATCTACACACATATTATAAGCTTTCTATGATATATTCACTAACCCAAATTCCAGCCAACGTTAGGACATCGTTGCTCTCTTGGCGAAATTCGCGGATATGTGGTGTGTGGTGAAACTTTTGCTATAGTTACTTTAAAAATAACAAAATATATTCATTTTATACTTAATTAATTAAAAGATAAACTGTACGTCAAATGGCGGTAAATGAAAACTCTTTTCACGCATGTCACGCATTCGTAGTTTTTTTTTAATTCTGAGACAAACTATAGTCGGGAGCCCATTTCCGTATCATTCGATACAAACTAACACGCGAGATATGTCATAATTGTATGCAATTGACATTTCATTTGGAACAAAAAGGCATTTCGAGTGATATTAATAATAATGTCAAATAGGATCGCTTTTTTTTCGGAGATGTTCCAACTTTGAATGTCATAACCAAATCGATTTTGATGTAGTTATGAACGAATTACAACATTTCACAGATAAGAAATTTGTTGTAACAAAACAGTTTATATAGTAATGTCGGCCATTATTTACGGATTTTGAAGGCTTCATAGGGGGATTATGATATATGTGTAGGTAAAATAAAAAGTAGTAGATATAGTGGCACGTTTACCTGTAAGTGGGTGGCCTAGGCCTTGTAGCGCGGCGCGGGGCGCGCGCGCAGACACAGCGCGAGCGCCAGCAGCAGCGCCAGCGCGTGCAGCGCCAGCAGCGCCGCGCCTGTTGCGAGCGGCAGCCGCGCGCCCGACTGCATACATATCATTCTTATTTACTTACCCCCTTGTTCATAAACGTGTGCTAAAGTTGACGAGCCGTTAACAATCGTTTGTCCCTTTCCGACGTATAGGTATGATGGAAAGGGACAAACGATTGTTACCAGCTTGTCAACTTTAGCACACGTTTATGAATAAGGGGGTTAGAAACAGTCTCTCTCAGTAATTACTAATATTGTAGACTTACAGTCTCTTTAATTAAATAATAAATAAATGAATATTATAGGACATTATTACACAAATTAAGTCCTGCAGTAAGCTCAATAAGGCTTGTGTTGAGGGTACTTAGAAAACGATATATATAATATATAAATACATAAAACAAAAGCCTCAGCTCCTTCTACTTCACCCAGTATCAAAATTCACACTTGCAACCGAACCCAATCACCAGCAACTCCCTGTTCTTGCCAGCCGATCGACAGGGCTCCTGCCATAAAATATCTTGGGGTGGTAATTGACGAAAAACTGGATTTCAAGAACCACGTAATAACCACAGCAAATCGAGTACGCAGACTTATTTACGTTTTTAAAAATTTACGAAACTAGGCACGCAAGTCATTGCTTAGAACAGTCTACATTAGTATCTGCGAATCTGTACTAGCCTACTGTATAACTGCTTGGGGCGGAACATGCAAAACTTACATGCTTACACTGGAAAGGGCGCAACGAGCTCTTATCAAGGTCTCCCTTCGAAAACCAATTAGATATCCTACCAAACTAGTGTACAGCAATCTGGGTGTCCTCAGCGTTCGTGGTATTTTTGTTCTGCGGGTGGTGTCAAGGATTCACAAAACAGTCTTGATGTCTCCCAACTACGAATGCATGCTGCAAAAGCGCACGTTCAAAGTCCCAGTTCCTCCGACTGTATCAGCTTTTGCTCAAGGTCTGCCTAACTTCATCCATCCTTTTGTATATAACAAAGTTAATAGTAAAACTCTCATCAAAAAATGTACTGTTAGGGAAGTTCAGAAAAAAATATCTTTATGGCTCAGCTCCCTCTCTTACGAGAATATAGAAGAACTTCTAAAAGTTGATAAATAACCACTTTCTCTTTTCACACACACACACACACACACACGCACACGCACACGCTCACGCTCACACTCACACGCACACTCGCACACTCGCACGCACGCACTCTCGCACGCACGCACGCACGCACGCACGCACGCACGCACGCACACACACACACACACACACACACACACGCACGCACGCACACACACACACACACACACACACACACACACACACATTTCCTCTTCTTATAGGCTTTAAGTATCAATTGTATAAACTCTTTTGAGTCTGGGTTACCTACGAGACAGGCTGAGCCTAGTGTAGGAGCCAGAGCAAACTGACTAGCATATTCCCTAGCATAAAAAATACGCATGTCCTTCCTGTATGTTCTATTTTTGATTGTATTTTTTGTTTGCGTTTTTTCTTCATGCACTTTTTGTAATTGTAATTGAAACTATACGAACTATCAATATGATCCGTTAATAACATGAGCGATGTGTTAATAAACAACGCCAGAAAACTTGCAGTTATGTTATAACAATATTAAATAAAGTACATTTTTGTTATTATACATTTAGTATCTATAGTTAAATTCATGTAATTTTAGTTGCATATATACCTCCTTATTCATAAAACTTTACAAGCCTCAATTAGTTAATTTATTACAAATACATACTTAAGTCAAGATAACCGATAAGGACAAACGATTAATAGCTAACTGAGGCTTATAGCGCGTTCATGAATACCATTATTACACTTCGCACACGAATTCTGTAGCTTCAGGGCTATAACCGCGAAAATAGAAGTTAGTCAATTGCGGGAATTTTTCTCTCTCACTCTAATTACGTCTTAGTGAGAGTAAAAGAGCGAGATCCCCGCAATTTGCGAATTTCGGTTTTCTCGATAGGGCCCCCTGTTCTGCAGCCGAGCGTATTAGGTATGCGAGAATTTGCGAACTGTATTCCCATTGAAGCATAACTGACCTCTAAAGCGTGTATGACTTTAGGCGCGCAGGCCGCCTGGTGCAGCCCCGCCGCGCCGCCCGACGCCGCCGGCACGCGCCGCGCCTCCGCGCACATAGCCGAGTCGCCGCCCTCCTCGGTTGACTGTCCACGTAACGAACAAAGCATGTTGGTAATAAAACTAATAACGCAGGATAACTAATACCTTTTCTTTCAACAGGCAATCAGTCAATCATTTATTATACACAACTACTCTTCAAGATTGTTTAAGCAACAAACTTCGTCAGCGCATCGCGCTGATCCACGCCGATCTAATCTAGGGCATAAGCCAGCAGAAACATATTTTCTTAGTTGCACTTTACACGGATGGAATACAAATAAGATTTACATATGTGTGCTATAGGTAAAGTTGTGTATGTAAAGAAATGTAAATTGTGAATAAATCAGATACCAATTTTCCGTTGGTGTTTCACTACCTCTATACCCAAAACCTCTGCTTGCTCAGGGCGACACTCTGAGAGTGGAGACTGCCATCCACCACCTTTTTACAGGAACCCTTGCTGTGGCATAAGACTCCTTCAGCCTTAATCGATCGCTTGAGCCTGGACAATCGGCAGCAAGTATCCATCCAACCACCTTGATTCCCCCCCCCCCCCCCCCCGTAGGGAATCCGTCTGTTACCGATAGGTCTCCCGGTACAGACATCCTTGTCATAGAATAAATTAGGGCTAGGGAAGTAGGGACAGGCCAATAGGATCCCTTGCTATCGCCTCCCACCTTAGTAATCCAGTCGGCCTTAGCGTGTGGCTGTACAAGATAATTCTAACAAAACCAAACACAATTAGGTTGCATTGTTTTATCAGAGTTTCTATGGCCACCTTCAGTGTCCATCACCAGATCCGCTCAATAGTACTGTAATATTGCATTGTCACCTGACTTACTATGTGAAGTTTCAGCTCAATCGAATAAGGGGAAGTGATTTTAATTTAGCTTTCAAGATTTGACCAGAACACATACAAACATTGTAAGTTAAATAAAAGCTTGTTGTGTCGTTGATGTAAGTTTGTTGTGTTGTTGTACCTAAACTCAGATGGTTTTTCAGGCTTAGACCATAGTCTGTTAAACAAATCCAATGTCTTCAGGTGTTAAACTTCAGGAGGTGCGGTGACGGATATGTCAGTCAAGGGTTACATTGCAACTATTGCAAGACTATAGAACTTAGTTAATGTAGCAGTTACTGTTCAAATACAAAGTATATAAGCTCACCAAGCAACATGATAGCAGCAAGTAGTAGTTCGTGTCACAGTAACAACCACAGATAAAGAATATATGACTCACCATGCAACATGAAGGAGTAACATAGTAGTAAAAGTTAGTTAGGGACAGTCATAGACAGGTTCTAAGGCTACATCATCAGGCTATTGTCGCTACACCAGTCTCTAGTAATACCGAGTGTAGCAGTTACTACTACAGAAGCAGAGTATATAACTCACCAAGCAACATGAAGGCGGGACATAGTAGTAAGAGTTAGGGGCGGTCACAGACAGGTCTAAGGCTACATCATCAGGTTGCGGAGGCGCGGCATCCGAGGCTCCGGCTCCAACGTGGGACCACACTCAGCTGGGCTTAGTTACTACTACAGATACCAAGTATATAACTCACCAAGCAACATGAAGGCGGCACATAGTAGTAAGAGTTAGGGGCAGTCACAGACAGGTCTAAAGCTACATCATCGGGCTGTGGAGGGGCCGCGTCGGAGGCTCCGGCCTCGGCGCGGGACCACACTGAGCTCTGCCAGTCGCGAGCGCCTTCCGCGCCGCAACATTTAAGCTGGGGAACAAGAAGTAATGTTGATAGTTGTTTAGTGACAGATAACATAACAAAAGGTTAGTTTGAAACTTTTGAACGAAGCAAAGTTTAGAAATCATGTTTTTAAGTGTCCGTTAAGTTTCGGTTTTAGTTTCGTCAGGATTCGGCATATAAATCATGTTTCGGCAGAAGAGTAGTGTAAATATGTATGTTCCATCTCAAAACTATTCCGCCAGAGGGCGCCACTTGGTAGTTCGGCAAAGATCCGTTAGATGGCGCCACTTGGTAGTTCGGCAAAGATCCGTTAGATGGCGCCACTTGGTAGTTCGGCAAAGATCCGCCAGATGGCGCCACTTGGTAGTTCGGCAAAGATCCGTTAGATGGCGCTACTTGGTAGTTGTTCATTGATCCCCGTCAGATGGCGTTACTTTGTACGTGTAAGTAAGTTAGTTATCGATGAATTTAAAAAGTTCGGCAAAGATCCGTTAGATGGCGCCACTGCTGCCCCTGGCCCTACCGCCGCCTTGCCTCAGTTTAGGTATTTGTCTCCCGACGTGTTGCATCAGCCGCCAATGTGGCGCCGACGGCCACCTGCAAATTCCTACGTGGGCGTCGAGGTCGATCGAGATAAGAGAGAGAATAAGTTAGATTTAAAATATGCATATATATATCGGCTTATTTTTCTTTTTGTATACCACGTCGGTGGCAAACACTGCCCGCCTGATGGTAAGCTGTCACCGTGGCCTATGGACGCCTGCAACTTATTTTTATACCACGTCGGTGGCAAACACTGCCCGCCTGATGGTAAGCTGTCACCGTAGCCTATGGATGCCTGCAACTTCAAAGTCGTTACATGCACGTCAGCCCGCCGCATTCCCGAGTCGAGGTCGATGGCCTAGGAGCCTCGCCCCCGCCCCCGCCTTCCCCGCCGCTACCGCAGCCACCTCCCCGCCCTCCCACTGCCACCTCCCCGCCCTCCCCCGCCCCCTCCCCGCCGCTGCCGCCGCCGCTGCCCCTTGGTAGTTGTGCATAGATCCTCGCCAGTAGGCGCTACTTTGTATGTTTCTAACGCCACAGATCACGTGTACATTTTTGAGTCAAGGTCGAGATCGATGGCCTCGGCTCGCTCCCCGGCCGGTGCGGTTGGTTTTGGAGCTTGTGGTCAACAAATATATGGACTTTGTACTTTTCCAACTGCCCAATAAGTTTGTTTTAAAATATGCATACGGGCATATTTGCAAGAGCACATGATATAGAGTGGTTACAACCGGATAGAAAAATATATATTTTCTTGAATACCTGGGTATTCGATATTTATCCAGGTACTAGTCGTAATGTTAAACATACATGTTTTTACTTACAGTACGGGATGTTTCATGTTAATCTAAAAGTTGTAACTATTTCTACTTACATCTGGTAACATTTACATCACACTTTTTAGAAAAGGGGAGTTTCTAAACCTAATTATGTCGTTAACTAGCAAAGTCGAGTATATCTGTATGTCGAGGAAACCTGCAGATTGGAAACAAGTTGCCTGTAGTCAAGACTATTATTACTTACCACAATGTTTTTGCTCCTTCCGCAATGGAATCGACACCATTCCCCACACACCATCCTTATAATAGTTATTTTATTTAAGCTGATTATGCTACTATTAGTTTTTCTTTTGTTTACATATTTTAGTCAACTTTGTTTTATGGTTTTCATGATCGAAAACGGATTGAGATTATGAGTTTCATCTTATTATTATGTTTGTCAAATCTGTCACTGGATTTAATTCGTGTAGCTACCGCTGACCTGGCGCTAGTTGCGCACGCTTAATGCCGCACCACGATACGATCCGACCGGACCGGTACAGACTGGACGTTCGTTTCGTCCGTGCAATTTTATTTAGTGTTAAGTATGTTCGTCATGTTTATTTTATGTTTCTTTCCTTTTTTCTGTTATCTTCCGTGACTATTTCGCACTCGATGGTCTCATCGGAAGATCAGCGCTGGAAGTCGCCAGCAACATGCTGAGATGAGGCCATTTCGTGACACTTTACTCTCACTATGTTCTCTTTTATGTCTGTCTATTACTGTTTGTGTGTTTATGAATAAAACAAATTCTATTCTATTCTATTCTATTCTGTATGTGAATAATAAATAAATATCGAATACCCAGGTATTCAAGAAAAAATACATTTTTCTACCAGGTTGTAACATCTCTATATTATGTAATAGGTATTTTTTAGCTGACCTAATTCCGATTCCTGGTACTGGTGAACTTATTTATACCACGTCGGTGGCAAACACGAATACTGTCCGCCTGATGATAAACTGTCATCGTAGCATATGGACGCCTGCAACTTTTTTTTATACCACGTCAGTGGCAAACACGAATACTGCCCGCCTGGTGATAAGCTGTCACCGTAGCCTATGGATGCCTGCAACTTTTTTTTTTATACCATGTCGGTGGCAAACACGAATACTGTCCGCCTGATGATAAACTGTCACCGTAGCCTATGGATGCCTGCAACTTTTTTTTATACCATGTCGGTGGCAAACACGAATACTGCCCGCCTGATGATAAGCTGTCACCGTAGCCTATGGATGCCTGCAACTTCTAAGTTGTTACATGCGCGTTGTCGATCACTGGTATTAGTGAACATTTTTATATCACGTTGGTGGCAAACAAGAATACGACCCATCTGATGCTAAGCAATCACTGTAGCCTATGGATCATGCGCGTTGTTGATCATTAAAGTATGCGAAATGTTGTGAAATTGCATACGGCGCGACCTGCCTGATTGTAAGTGTAGTCAGTGTAGCCTTTGGACGCCTGCAACTTCAAAGTTGTCACATGCGCGTTGCCTCGCCCCAGTTTGCGTGTTTGAGGACTACTAACGTATTCTAATCTAGAAGAACTTGTGTTATACAACTATTTCTACAAGTCATGGAATTGAATAAATATAACATCACCCAATTTCTCGATCCTGCATTATATATATGTACTGAGACGTCGGTGGCAAACAACCATACAGTCCGCTCAAGTAAGCACCCTAGCCTATGGACGCTTGCAAGTACTATTGTATGTACTGGTGAATGTTTATTTTCGGTTGGTTTTGGTCAGATAAACGCCAGTCCATACAATAAGTATGACCATTGGGCGAGGTTTTCGACAGAGGGGTAAGCTCTTAAAGGCGACTCCGGTTTAAATGCTCTAAGGATTGTAGGCATTTAACGGAAAATTTGAGGAAATATTCAACCTTAAACGCTTTGAAATAAGCTTCATTAATAATTCACGAGAGCTGATATTTGCTTGTAATTTCATACAAAATATTAAGGACAGTAGACCTTATTAACCTTAAATACGGCTTACCATATTACCATACCGCATTAAACCTTAAGCACTTTGAAATAATACAATACTTGATTCACGAAGACTGATATTTGCTTGTAACTTCATACAAAATATTAAGGACGGTAGATCTTATTAACCGTAAAACTCTATCTGTCAAAATCAAATATATTCTAGATTAACATAAAGAATAATGACAAACAACGATCAACTCTAAGTACTAGAAATAAAGTAGAATTTTACTCAAATCGGCCGGCTGTAATGCGACATGCATAATTGAGGCGATGGAATAAAAGTTTCACTTTAAGGGGCTCCCTAGTGCCAATGACATTCGATCTGAATCCCCTTAGTTACCTTACCTTACCATAGCTAGTAGCCAGCTTACCATATTTACTTCAAGTTTATTGTCTTCGAGATATTTGGCATCAAAGTTGAACAATTTTAGGCCAAAAAACTGGTTTTCTGGACATAACTTTTGTGTTAGTTAACTAGTTAGTTAAAATTAAAATCTCTGACGAGTTTTTAGAGACGACAGACGAACCCAAATGTGTAGATTTCGTGTATGTAAAACCCTTCACAGCAATCGAGTAACGAAAAAAGTGTTTTTATAGACAATATTTAAAAAAATCATAAATAAATAAGTGTTCATGTTTCTTTTAAAATCGGCAGACCAGAATGGAGATAAAATATTGAAGACCCGATAGCCGTTCGTCATAAAATTCTATCTATAGTGCAAATGTAGGAGTAACGACTCAAAACTTGTCAAAAATCTGGACTGGGGACTGTGACAAGAACAAACAATAGCAACGCCTTCTCTGCTACTCCTACTGAAAGATAAATAGGACTATCCCGTTCGGTCATTTCCCCCACCGCTCATGCCATGGTTCAGAGAAATGTTATCATAAATGAGACCACATTACCGGCAACCTGCCACTAGCGCATACGCATTCTAAAATTTATTAAAAATCAGAAAATAACAATGTAGTACGTAATTGAGCTCGTTGTGAGGCTGTGGTTCAGTAACAAGGGGTTGGGGTATAATTATAAATGCGGAGATAGCGACGGAACAAATATTGCTTTCATCTCATCAATCGAGGCGCTAGCACCTGACGTGGACATCTACAAGTGGGAGGCAGCCCGGAGCGATCTGAAGAAGCTGATCAAAGAGATTTTGGAGGAGAGGTCCGTCCTCAAGTTACACTCGGGATACCATGCGGAGGGGCTACTGCTGGAGGTGCTAAGGAAACACAACATTAGATCATTGCTCTCCGTGCCTGTCAAACAGAAAACTTTAATCTGGAAAGACGCGGGGTTGTGGTTCGTGGAGGTGATTAACCCGAAAATCATAAAAAAAATATATGTGTTTGCGGACTGAGAATAATTGTATTTGTATGCATTCCAAAAATAAAAAAGTTTAAAAGTGAATGACTAATTATTTATTTATTTACCAATCATTTAGGTATTTTATAACGTCCCCATGCAAAGGTTTTAATACCATCGTCTAAAATTAACCCTTTACCGCATACGAAGCTATGTATGGCGGATATGATATTCAACTATATTGACAACTGTTAAAGTTCAAATTTCAACAAATATCTTTATAACATGTGTAAAGGGGTTAATCTCTTTTTCATTCTTTTAATTTGTACATATTGTGCTTCATCATCATCATCTCAGCCAAAAAACGTCTACTACTGGACAAAGGCCAAATTATACATGTTATCATAAAGAGGTTTACGTAAGTCTAAACAGCAAGAGTATTTATTAAAATTTAATCGTTGTCGTACAGGAGCGGCATTAATACCTTTCGTTCTTTACACATTTAATTTTGTTTATGTCGTCTGAGGCTAATATACACGCATACATTTTTGGTCTTAACGCAACCAATTCTCGCACTATTCTCCATTTGTTTTCATCCTTCATCATGCCTAAAACTTTTTATTGACTTGTGGTAAATTATATACATTGTTATGAGAGGTCACATTAGAGTAAATTGTCTATTTATAAGGGGGATTCTACGTGTTTGCTTCGGCTCCACGCACGCATACCAATTTCAGGTCCTGAGATTATGTAAATGACAGAGATAATAATTAAGTAAGTAAATATTCTTTATTGCACCACAAACAAAACAAATTTAAAAACAGATTTACAATGTAGAGAAAGGTAGCAACAGGCGGTCTTATCGCTGTAAGCGATCTCTTCCAGACAACCTTAGGGTATCAGGATATAAAGAACAGTAAGTTTTTATAACAGGTAGTGCACGAATATATTAGAGGAATAGGAAAATTACACAAACATTAAGCAGACAGTAATAATGTCCTATAATATTTATAATATTTATTTATTTTATTTTATTAGTACATACAGTACATTTACAATTTAAATAAACAAATAAATATTACAATACATACCAATATTAAAATAAATAAATATTAGTTACATATCTAAATATACATACATAATACATACATACCTAATATAACACAGTGACACATTAAGAGAGACAAGTAATGATTTTTCAGTAGGGTTTTAAAGCTAATTAATCCCTTGCTTTTAGATTAAATTGTCTTAAAGGACCTCTGCGCTGTTGGCTTCGGCCCCAAGCATGCCTCCCAAAGGTCCCGAGATATGGAAAGGACAAACAAACAAAATAACTAACTAACTAATAACTGGAACTGGAAGAGATCCCCGAAAGGGATAAGTTCGCCTTTGTACACATGATGTGTTTTTTTTTCTGTTTTATGTTTCTTTTTGTACAATAAAGTGTTTTACTACTACTACAATAATAATAACTCTAGACCCTAGCTAATTACGAGCGTGAGCTCTAATATGCCCTCGTAAAGCCGAAACTCTGTCGCAGGTGGGGTAGTAAAGTTGACGAGAATCATTGTAGGTATAATTATAGGAGGGTTTCGGTAAGGATTTACCTATCTGACGTTTCGCATCAAGGTCAATGAGACTCGTGCCTTCAAAGTTCTTTACACTTGTTTTAAAACGAGAACGTCATTCTGACCGCAGAGATGCATAAGTACTCCTCCCATTTGTCAGGTGGTATAGCGTAGGTGGCGCGTAAGCACGTCCTTATTACGTAGGTGCTGCCCACATTGCTTCCGATTACCAGTTGATAGCTGGGAATAGAAAACGGCTTTCCAGTCCAGTCTGCAACCCGCCATACGCCAAACATGCCTACACCACCTTAGCTGACCCTTCATTAAGAGCGCCTCCATGTCAGGCATCTTGCATCGACTAAGAACTTCAGTGTTGGGCACGCGATCTTAAACGCAGAATGGACTGGAAAGCCGTTTTCTATTCCCAGCTATCAACTGGTAATCGGAAGCAATGTGGGCAGCACCTACGTAATAAGGACGTGCTTACGCGCCACCTACGCTATACCACCTGACAAATGGGAGGAGTACTTATGCATCTCTGCGGTCAGAATGACGTTCTCGTTTTAAAACAAGTGTAAAGAACTTTGAAGGCACGAGTCTCATTGACCTTGATGCGAAACGTCAGATAGGTAAATCCCTACCGAAACCCTCCTATAATTATACCTACAATGATTCTCGTCAACTTTACTACCCCACCTGCGACAGAGTTTCGGCTTTACGAGGGCATATTAGAGCTCACGCTCGTAATTAGCTAGGGTCTAGAGTTATTATTATTGTAGTAGTAGTAAAACACTTTATTGTACAAAAAGAAACATAAAACAGAAAAAAAAACACATCATGTGTACAAAGGCGAACTTATCCCTTTCAGGGATCTCTTCCAGTTCCAGTTATTAGTTAGTTGGTTATTTTGTTTGTTTGTCCTTTCCATATCTCGGGACCTTTGGGAGGCATGCTTGGGGCCGAAGCCAACAGCGCAGAGGTCCTTTAAGACAATTTAATCTAAAAGCAAGGGATTAATTAGCTTTAAAACCCTACTGAAAAATCATTACTTGTCTCTCTTAATGTGTCACTGTGTTATATTAGGTATGTATTAGAGATGTGCCGACTACGGTTTTGGCCGACTAGCCGACTAGCCGACTAGTCGGCAGTCAGGTGGCCGACTAGTCGGCCGACTAGTCGGCGTAGCCGACTATGGTCTTCGCCTAAGTTCGGGCGTAATCGGGAACGTTCGGGTCGCCTGATTCGCTGCCGCACGTGGTTGCGTTTTCATGTTTTGACTAGTTTTGTTTACCTTTCCGATTCACTTGTTGCTCCGGTGTGTTATTATTAGAAAAACATACATAACGAATCGTAATTGTTGTTTAAAAGTTTAAATAAACAAGTAGTGATCTTTATAAACATTATGACTAAAAGAAAATCACGCGTGTGGACATTTTTTGACGATGTTGAAGATGATTCAAGTAAAGTGAAGTGTAATCAATGCCAAGTACTTATTTCGCGAGGTGGACTGGGTAAATCGGCAAACACTTCGAGTATGGTGGTTTTTTATTTTATTTCCTTATTTTTTTGGAAGATCTAGGCAGCCGACTATTCGGCTCATATTGCCGACTAGTCGCCGACTAGTCGCCGACTATAAATGTGGCCGGATAGTCGGCTTTCCCGACTAGTCGGCACATCTCTAGTATGTATGTATGTATGTATATTTAGATATGTAACTAATATTTATTTATTTTAATATTGGTATGTATTGTTATATTTATTTGTTTATTTAAATTGTAAATGTACTGTATGTACTGTCTGCTTAATGTTTGTGTAATTTTCCTATTCCTCTAATATATTCGTGCACTACCTGTTATAAAAACTTACTGTTCTTTATATCCTGATACCCTAAGGTTGTCTGGAAGAGATCGCTTACAGCGATAAGACCGCCTGTTGCTACCTTTCTCTACATTGTAAATCTGTTTTTAAATTTGTTTTGTTTGTGGTGCAATAAAGAATATTTACTTACTTAATTATTATCTCTGTCATTTACATAATCTCAGGACCTGCAATTTGGTATGCATGCGTGGAGCCGAAGCAAACACGTAGAGTCCCCTTATAAATAGACAATTTACTCTAATGTGACCTCTCATAACAATGTATATAATTTACCACAAGTCAATAAAAAGTTTTAGGCATGATGAAGGATGAAAACAAATGGAGAATAGTGCGAGAATTGGTTGCGTTAAGACCAAAAATGTATGCGTGTATATTAGCCTCAGACGACATAAACAAAATTAAATGTGTAAAGAACGAAAGGTATTAATGCCGCTCCTGTACGACAACGATTAAATTTTAATAAATACTCTTGCTGTTTAGACTTACGTAAACCTCTTTATGATAACATGTATAATTTGGCCTTTGTCCAGTAGTAGACGTTTTTTGGCTGAGATGATGATGATGAAGCACAATATGTACAAATTAAAAGAATGAAAAAGAGATTAACCCCTTTACACATGTTATAAAGATATTTGTTGAAATTTGAACTTTAACAGTTGTCAATATAGTTGAATATCATATCCACCATACATAGCTTCGTATGCGGTAAAGGGTTAATTTTAGACGATGGTATTAAAACCTTTGCATGGGGACGTTATAAAATACCTAAATGATTGGTAAATAAATAAATAATTAGTCATTCACTTTTAAACTTTTTTATTTTTGGAATGCATACAAATACAATTATTCTCAGTCCGCAAACACATATATTTTTTTTATGATTTTCGGGTTAATCACCTCCACGAACCACAACCCCGCGTCTTTCCAGATTAAAGTTTTCTGTTTGACAGGCACGGAGAGCAATGATCTAATGTTGTGTTTCCTTAGCACCTCCAGCAGTAGCCCCTCCGCATGGTATCCCGAGTGTAACTGGAGGACGGACCTCTCCTCCAAAATCTCTTTGATCAGCTTCTTCAGATCGCTCCGGGCTGCCTCCCACTTGTAGATGTCCACGTCAGGTGCTAGCGCCTCGATTGATGAGATGAAAGCAATATTTGTTCCGTCGCTATCTCCGCATTTATAATTATACCCCAACCCCTTGTTACTGAACCACAGCCTCACAACGAGCTCAATTACGTACTACATTGTTATTTTCTGATTTTTAATAAATTTTAGAATGCGTATGCGGTAGTGGCAGGTTGCCGGTAATGTGGTCTCATTTATGATAACATTTCTCTGAACCATGGCATGAGCGGTGGGGGAAATGACCGAACGGGATAGTCCTATTTATCTTTCAGTAGGAGTAGCAGAGAAGGCGTTGCTATTGTTTGTTCTTGTCACAGTCCCCAGTCCAGATTTTTGACAAGTTTTGAGTCGTTACTCCTACATTTGCACTATAGATAGAATTTTATGACGAACGGCTATCGGGTCTTCAATATTTTATCTCCATTCTGGTCTGCCGATTTTAAAAGAAACATGAACACTTATTTATTTATGATTTTTTTAAATATTGTCTATAAAAACACTTTTTTCGTTACTCGATTGCTGTGAAGGGTTTTACATACACGAAATCTACACATTTGGGTTCGTCTGTCGTCTCTAAAAACTCGTCAGAGATTTTAATTTTAACTAACTAGTTAACTAACACAAAAGTTATGTCCAGAAAACCAGTTTTTTGGCCTAAAATTGTTCAACTTTGATGCCAAATATCTCGAAGACAATAAACTTGAAGTAAATATGGTAAGCTGGCTACTAGCTATGGTAAGGTAAGGTAACTAAGGGGATTCAGATCGAAGGTCATTGGCACTAGGGAGCCCCTTAAAGTGAAACTTTTATTCCATCGCCTCAATTATGCATGTCGCATTACAGCCGGCCGATTTGAGTAAAATTCTACTTTATTTCTAGTACTTAGAGTTGATCGTTGTTTGTCATTATTCTTTATGTTAATCTAGAATATATTTGATTTTGACAGATAGAGTTTTACGGTTAATAAGATCTACCGTCCTTAATATTTTGTATGAAGTTACAAGCAAATATCAGTCTTCGTGAATCAAGTATTGTATTATTTCAAAGTGCTTAAGGTTTAATGCGGTATGGTAATATGGTAAGCCGTATTTAAGGTTAATAAGGTCTACTGTCCTTAATATTTTGTATGAAATTACAAGCAAATATCAGCTCTCGTGAATTATTAATGAAGCTTATTTCAAAGCGTTTAAGGTTGAATATTTCCTCAAATTTTCCGTTAAATGCCTACAATCCTTAGAGCATTTAAACCGGAGTCGCCTTTAAGAGCTTACCCCTCTGTCGAAAACCTCGCCCAATGGTCATACTTATTGTATGGACTGGCGTTTATCTGACCAAAACCAACCGAAAATAAACATTCACCAGTACATACAATAGTACTTGCAAGCGTCCATAGGCTAGGGTGCTTACTTGAGCGGACTGTATGGTTGTTTGCCACCGACGTCTCAGTACATATATATAATGCAGGATCGAGAAATTGGGTGATGTTATATTTATTCAATTCCATGACTTGTAGAAATAGTTGTATAACACAAGTTCTTCTAGATTAGAATACGTTAGTAGTCCTCAAACACGCAAACTGGGGCGAGGCAACGCGCATGTGACAACTTTGAAGTTGCAGGCGTCCAAAGGCTACACTGACTACACTTACAATCAGGCAGGTCGCGCCGTATGCAATTTCACAACATTTCGCATACTTTAATGATCAACAACGCGCATGATCCATAGGCTACAGTGATTGCTTAGCATCAGATGGGTCGTATTCTTGTTTGCCACCAACGTGATATAAAAATGTTCACTAATACCAGTGATCGACAACGCGCATGTAACAACTTAGAAGTTGCAGGCATCCATAGGCTACGGTGACAGCTTATCATCAGGCGGGCAGTATTCGTGTTTGCCACCGACATGGTATAAAAAAAAGTTGCAGGCATCCATAGGCTACGGTGACAGTTTATCATCAGGCGGACAGTATTCGTGTTTGCCACCGACATGGTATAAAAAAAAAAGTTGCAGGCATCCATAGGCTACGGTGACAGCTTATCACCAGGCGGGCAGTATTCGTGTTTGCCACTGACGTGGTATAAAAAAAAGTTGCAGGCGTCCATATGCTACGATGACAGTTTATCATCAGGCGGACAGTATTCGTGTTTGCCACCGACGTGGTATAAATAAGTTCACCAGTACCAGGAATCGGAATTAGGTCAGCTAAAAAATACCTATTACATAATATAGAGATGTTACAACCTGGTAGAAAAATGTATTTTTTCTTGAATACCTGGGTATTCTATGCATATTTTAAAACAAACTTATTGGGCAGTTGGAAAAGTACAAAGTCCATATATTTGTTGACCACAAGCTCCAAAACCAACCGCACCGGCCGGGGAGCGAGCCGAGGCCATCGATCTCGACCTTGACTCAAAAATGTACACGTGATCTGTGGCGTTAGAAACATACAAAGTAGCGCCTACTGGCGAGGATCTATGCACAACTACCAAGGGGCAGCGGCGGCGGCAGCGGCGGGGAGGGGGCGGGGGAGGGCGGGGAGGTGGCAGTGGGAGGGCGGGGAGGTGGCTGCGGTAGCGGCGGGGAAGGCGGGGGAGGGGGCGAGGCTCCTAGGCCATCGACCTCGACTCGGGAATGCGGCGGGCTGACGTGCATGTAACGACTTTGAAGTTGCAGGCATCCATAGGCTACGGTGACAGCTTACCATCAGGCGGGCAGTGTTTGCCACCGACGTGGTATAAAAATAAGTTGCAGGCGTCCATAGGCCACGGTGACAGCTTACCATCAGGCGGGCAGTGTTTGCCACCGACGTGGTATACAAAAAGAAAAATAAGCCGATATATATATGCATATTTTAAATCTAACTTATTCTCTCTCTTATCTCGATCGACCTCGACGCCCACGTAGGAATTTGCAGGTGGCCGTCGGCGCCACATTGGCGGCTGATGCAACACGTCGGGAGACAAATACCTAAACTGAGGCAAGGCGGCGGTAGGGCCAGGGGCAGCAGTGGCGCCATCTAACGGATCTTTGCCGAACTTTTTAAATTCATCGATAACTAACTTACTTACACGTACAAAGTAACGCCATCTGACGGGGATCAATGAACAACTACCAAGTAGCGCCATCTAACGGATCTTTGCCGAACTACCAAGTGGCGCCATCTGGCGGATCTTTGCCGAACTACCAAGTGGCGCCATCTAACGGATCTTTGCCGAACTACCAAGTGGCGCCATCTAACGGATCTTTGCCGAACTACCAAGTGGCGCCCTCTGGCGGAATAGTTTTGAGATGGAACATACATATTTACACTACTCAGAAGGTCCGGTTTCGGCCCAAAAAACTTCTGAGCGTTTCGGCCGCGCCGAAACTATTTTCGGTTTCGGCAAAAGAAAACTGTTTCAGTCGGACGCTAGGTTTTATATCCCAGATACTATAATTGACGGTTTGATTGAAAAATCAGAAATCATCGCATTCATTCGTGATAAACTATAACGTACAAAAGTATAGCCTAACAAAAAAACTTTAAACATAGATTGCCCCCATTTGTCCAAACGATATATCATTTTATCAAATTGCCATTTTTGTATCTGGGCAGCTGGGACATAAAAACAGCGTATATTGTCGATATCAGGCGTACCAATGTGTAAATTGAGAAAAGTTTCCATAAAGCCGTAAAAGCTTTCGGAAGTTTCACAAGAATTTGGTAGGCCGATATTACTTTATGATATTATTTTTGTTCAAGGCGTAGTGTCAGGCGTCCTACACTAGTCAGCTGTGGTACCATTTCACGAAACGTTCGTTCAATAGACTGCAGTACAGTACAACAACGCGTTTCGTGCAATGTTACGGCTACCGTGGCGGTGTAGTGCGTCTGGTATGTTCGCCGAGAACAGAGTAGATGACTTTTACGCTATAATGCGTAAAAGGCATTGGTCGTTTGTCGGGAGAGTGAGCGAATCGGCGAACAGCATTGTTAAGACTGTGTACGAAACATGCTATTGTAGGAGTAAGGTTTCACTTACGCCTTTTTAATCTTAGCTTAGTTTAGTGTAATAGGTATATATTAATTAATAATAATTGTAATTGTAACTATAATTTTTAAATTGGTATGTAATGGGTTTATACCTTAATAAATAGCATTTTTTTTATTACCGCGCCATCTACTGTGATATTGGACAACAATACCCCGGCCTGAATAATGTCGAGGAGCTGCGTGGCGGCGCCGTGGCCGTACTCGTTACGGACCGCGTAGTGTAAGCGCTATGATAACGCCCGTCGCAGCTGCGGCTGACGTACACGTGTGTTGTGTTCAGGTATAATACCTCGGCCTGAATTGTGTCGAGGAGCTGCGTGGCAGCGCCGCAGCCGTACTCGTTACGGACCGCGTAGTGCAAGCGCTGTAATAACGCCCGCCGCAGCTACAGTTGACGTACACGTGTGTTGTGTTCGGGTATAATACCTCGGCCTGAATGGTGTCGAGGAGCTGCGTGGCGGCGCTGTGGCCGTACTCGTTACGGACCGCGTAGTGCAAGCGCTGCAATAACGCCCGCCGCAGCTACAGTTGACGTACACGTGTGTTGTGTTCAGGTATAATACCTCGGCCTGAATGGTGTCGAGGAGCTGCGTGGCGGCGCCGTGGCCGTACTCGTTACGGACCGCGTAGTGTAAGCGCTGTGATAACGCCCGCCGGAGCTGCGGTAAGTGTGCCGCGCCCCAGCAAGCTGCTGCTGCCTCCGCCACACCTGATTATACAAATTAAAATAGGTATTCGATTAGACCAGTAAAAGTTTAACTTGACCAAAATTAACTAGAAAAAAAATTCTGAAGACACACCACTCCTGTTATATGCATAACACATACAGAGTGAATTTTTGAATACATAAATATACTGAGTAAGGATAACTACAAAATTAAGTGGCACCAGCTAACAGCGATTGGGCGTCGCTCGGCGCTCCTCATCGTCCCTAATGCCAGCGCTCCACCCCAAGTGGCGATACAGAGCACTTGAGGCATTCCTATTGACCTCAGACATTCAAGCTAAGCTTACAAAGTATACACACCACACAGCGCTAAAAGCGCAAAAGCAGCAGCCAATAGCGATGGAGCGTCGCGCGCCGCTCCCCATAACGCAGCAATAGCGCCCAACGCAAGTACTCCGCCCCAAGTCGCTACAGCGCAGAGCCCAGCTCGTGCCGCGGCAGCGTCCCCGGCGCCGGTCCCGCCGACGCTGGCGGAGGCCCCGCCCTCCCATAGAGCCCAGACGCTCAACCCGCAGGCTGCTAGGCCTATCACCTGTAAAATGTTGACATAGTTAAAACACCAGAACTACCCTATCCTAACCTATCGTGCACGGCGCGTCACCGTGAAACTTATCGGAATGCACGTAGGTTGTTGCCGCGCGAGTCAGTTGATGGTTTGGCGGTCAAAAGGAGCATTCCAACAAAGTACCTATTTCAAATAGTATTCTGTTAATACTTCCGAAAATGAAACAGTAATATCAAAGAGTAGTATAATATATAGGACACCCTGTATTCAGAATAGATAGAGTCAATTGGCAGCAGGTTGAAAAAATATTTTGCTATTCAGACATTTTTTTATAATAATATTAATGAGGAAATGAGGAGTTTTTACTAAAACCATAAAGATAAAAATAACTTGTTGTTAGTGTTGTATTGTATTATTTATAAAGTATGTCCTTTGAGTGAAATAACGTGAAAAATTTGTTAGGTACTAATTGTCTCCCCTAGTGTAAAGAAGCCCTGCTAAATACCACTCCTAAAGATAATGAGAAAATTGAAATGCAAAGAGTAGTTAGAGTACCTTCTAATAAGTTTATTTTATTCTTTCTATTCTTTCCAACTACTTGTAACACCTCTCCATCATCATCTGATTTTAAAAGCAAGCCAGAAAATAAACCTCCGAAAAGCTTGATAATTTATTGTCATTTATTGCATACATGTCCAACCAATTGATGACCGGTTTGGCCTAGTGGGTAGTGAACCTGCCTACGAAGCTGATGGTCCCGGGTTCAAATCCTGGTAAGGGCATTTATTCGTGTAATGAGCATGGATATTTGTTCCTAAGTCATGGGTGTTTTCTATGTATTTAAGTATTTATAAATATTTATATTATATTATATATATTGTTGTCTAAGTACCCTCAACACAAGCCTTATTGAGCTTACCGTGGGACTTAGTCAAATTGTGTAATAATGTCCTATAATATTTACATGTACATTGATGCATAGAAATACATGGTGTTATACTTAATGTTAGAAAGCATACATGTTACCCTGTGAGTGTGTGTGGAAAGCTAGACAGCTTTAATCATATTGTCAAAAAAAGGACCACAAAGTTGTAAATAACAGTTTAAATAACTGCATTCAAAATAAATATAAATAAAAACAAATTATTTTTTTTTCAAATGAACTTATGTTTTACAATTTACAATAGTTTATTCAGTAGAATACAGTTATGTCCTTATATCTAAAAAAAGTAAGTTAGATTAATGAAAATCATTTAATTATGCAATACAACATTTATTGATTTGTTTGTTTTTCCTTGTTATGATAATAAATTTACTTTTACTAATTTTAGAACTGTTATTCCTATACATATTATAATTTCATATTAAAATAACTACATAAAATAGATAGTGTCAAAAAAATTACCACAAAGTTTTAAATAACAGTTTAATATACAAATAAAAATAAAAACATTTTTTTTAGATAAACTTAAGATTTACAAAATCATACAACTTAGTTATTTAACTAATGCAGTGTTGTCACAGCAAAGTGCATTGTTGGAGCATGTTGCCTCCCACACAAACATGCACAACTGGTTTGATAATAGCCCCAGTTGCAACACCTATTTATAGCAGGCGAAAGTGGCCTATCAATCAACTGCAGCTATGCATTTTATGTACTCAGATCTCTATTACAAAAAAAAACTTTGTGAGCCATTTTTCTTAGAAACTCCCTAAAAATATTTATCATAAATACTTTATAAATATAAATTCCAAATACAACTTCTAAATTATCTACTAAGTAATAAATAATTATCCTTATCATTCCAAAGTTACTGATAAATATACTGAACTCAACTGTACTAATAAACTTTCCCTACAATCTAGTATGTAGAACCTGCTATGTTTGTTTTTATAGATAATAAACAATGACTGCAGTGGACTACATAATGAGAAGGAAGTGCCCAGGAAGCTTTCCTAATTTAGACTTAATGAGGTGCGGGTCGGCGATGCACACCGCCGGCGCGCAATGCATCTGGATTCTTTCAACGCGCCCTCCACGCTACGTGCTGAGCGATACGACCATAACATAACATCTACTAATTAACCCTATAGAAACATAATTACGATTACAACATACTATATCTAACAACACACTTGACTTTTGACACCGTTTTCATTGATAAGTTAAGATTTATTGAGATCTTACCAGGAATACGATGTTAAACAGTATCAGCAAACATTTCATAAGTGAATAGCAGCGCGACATCCCCATGTTGACTAGATGAAATTTTAAACGCGAACGGATCACTTGTTTTATTGGCTAAATTCGCGGACTGCGTACCATTTACTAATTACGATATAAATGTGTTTATTTAGAGCATTTGTTTTAGCGATAACGATGCAAATAGTTGCTGTTATAATTGATTGACGTTTGACATTTAATTTTTGCATATGGCTTCCATGAATTATTTGTGTATGGCAGCACCAAGAACTTTTACAACGTTTTTATTATTTTTATTTGACATACTTATAATTGAAATAAATTATTGTTTATTTTCAGGATACTATTGTTGTGTAATAATTATTTGATTTATTATACAAACAATAAACAAGCAAAATGTAGAATATCCATAGACAAGCCTAACCAAGGTTGCACAATCGCGAACAGCGAGCACCGAACGACGCTTTGACAGCGAACATGGACTGTCTCACGCGAAAACATAAATAAATGGCCACCGTTGTTATTAGACTCCTTATAACCACAAGATTTCATGTTTCTAAAATGGACGCCGATAACGAGGATCGGCAGAGGTAATTATTTACGGCAAACAAAAAAGCCCCGAGGTGTAAAAGTGCAATTTGTTAGCACGCGAACGAGTGTTTGTCACTTTCGCGCCATCGTGTGGTGTTATATTTAGTGTATTGTATTCAGTTGTGTCGTGTTGTGCCCGCGATCGCGACGCTTGTCAGATATGTTATCCATGCACTTTTTGCAGGGACCTAATATCTCGGCGGGAGAAACGGTGGAGCATGAATTCCCAGAGGCTCGAGCAGATCGTGGCGGAGCTGATGCGCCCCATTGGCGACCTCCGCCGCAGCTTCGACACGGACCTATGCGCGGTGAGCCCCCTCGAGCCGGGCTTGAGCTCCCCCCCATAGTTTTCCCGCCCCCCGCCCTGAGCTTTTCGTAAAAAGCCTTTGTGAATTTTCCGCCCACCGCCCTCCGTGCCCCGCCCGCCCCGCCCGGGCTGCAGCAGCAGCACCATGCACCTGTGCAATGTGCACTAGTTGCATTGATAACAAATGTTAATAATGTAACATGCTAAACTTTCATATTGCATCAATCGTGTGTATAATTCTCATATAGGTCAATTTTTTTACCAAAAACTGAAAACTATGCCTATTAAAACAATAACATGTGGCTTTTGGTAACACATAAAAGTTGATAATCCATTACATCCTGTGACAAATATCTTCTTACAAGTTGTTTCAATTATATTGAAACAAATTTTAAAGTACTCACATTGTTATGTTTAAGATATACAAATTTGGATACTAATATTAACAATGATGCATCAAGTGTGTAACTTGAGAGTTAAAATTATTCACGTCTCCAATTGGATCTAATCATATATTAATCAGTCCTACATCAGAATGTTATTCAGGAAATATGCTGAGTTATATTTAATTTAGATCTAACCAAAGCCATTGCTAAATTAGTCATGTATATATTATCATATGTTTTGGTATCTTGAAACTAAAACTGGATTATTATAATACTTCAATTTAAATCCATAAATATTTTTATTTTATATTATTATATTATAAATATCTATATTTTGCTACATAGAATCTTTCTCCAATATTTTATTGTTTTGAAATGAACAAATATTTTTTTGTTGCATTAATCCTACTAATATTACAAATGTTTAAGGTGGTTAGTTTTAGATGCTTGTTCCTTCATCACACAAATACAGCTGAACAAATGTTGTATCATCAGAGATAGAGCAAATCCGTGTAACTAGCACTGGTAAACACTACATATCTACCAACAGCAAACTTTACAGGAGTACCTTAAAATGTAGTAACTTTATTATTTTGAACTACTTTTTCCTTTTTTACCTGATAAACTCCTGTAAAACACATGATTCAATACTTTCTATGTAAAATGGGAAAAAGTAGCCTTCAAAATAATAAAGTTACTACAGTAAAGTTTGCTGTTGTGTAGATACGCAATATTTGCAAGTGTTATGCAGATTTGCACTATACCCGACAATATGAAACTTGGCACATGGAAAGTAAAATGGAAAATAGGACATAGGTCCTGAATAGGTTTAAGGACACTTTATATAATAATAATAATAAAAAGCCTCTTTATTCTCTTATCAAATTTATTGGACAAGCAGTAGATTTCTACAAAGTACATTTCCAGATTATACATTCAAGAAAATTGTCAAACATAAATTAATTAAAAACACGTACTATAAAGTGTCAGATTATTTGGAAGAAAAAGACGTATCCTATTGTATTAGTCAACTAATTAAAAATGTCATAGTTTTAAGGAAGAAATGTGCAATAATTGACAGACGTAAGTGTATCTTTGTATACCTACATAGCAAATAAAATTGAAATCAACTACTTACACACTTGGTAATATCATTTAGGTACATAACAACAATATTAATTAATTCATACTGTTAGTAGTTTATTTTAACTAATATGTTTCTTGTTTAAACTTTTTTTAATTGGTTAGTATATTTAAACTTAATTTTATGTCTATGTATTTAAACTTAAAGTTGACAGGATTTATGTACTTTATTGGGCAAAGACAGACAGACACTTTACTTAACTGAAATAAATCCCGTTAGAGATTACAATTTAGTATGAGTCTTAATAAAACCGGCCAAGAGCATGTCGGGCCACGCTCAGTGTAGGGTTCCGTAGTTACTCTTCTGTCACAATAAGCTAAACTGGAGCTTAAAGTATAGTAAATTGTTAACCAAGGGATGAAACGGTATCTTTCACGCTAGTTAAACAAATAGGCAAATTTGCATAATCAGTACCTAATTAAAGTAAGTATTTTTACTATGAAGGGGAAACTTTTTGCGATAACTCAAAAAACAGCTAAACTGATCATGTCCGCTATAGTTTTCATTTAATGTCTTTCCTAAGCTCTACTTCCACGATTTTTTTCATATTTTTTGGACCTATGGTTCAAAAGTTAGAGGGGGGGACACATTTTTTTTTCTTTCGGAGCGATTATCTCCGAATATATTCACTTTATCATAAAATGTTTGTTGAAGACCCTTATTAGTTTTGAAAGACCTTTCCAACAATGCCCCACACTGTAGGGTTGAAGCAAAAAAAAATTCGCCCCCACTTTACGTGTAGGGAAGGTACCCTCAAAAAAATTAAATTTTTAGATTTTAATGTACGACTTTGTCGGCTTTATTGATTTATATATCCATGCCTAATTTCAGCTTTCTAGTACTAACGACCACGGAGTAAAGCCTCGGACAGACAGACAGACAGACAGACGGACATGGCAAAACTATAAGGGTTCCTAGTTGACTACGGAACTCTAAAAAGAAGTGGTGGGGACAGTTTTACAACTTCTATTGCTTCTATGAGCAAGAACTCACAGTAAGCCTTAATACTGGCGCGACAGTATCTCACTCGTGAGATCTATTGTTCCCTCTCTAAATATTGCAGCTAGAAATAGACGAGTAAATCTATATAGCAGGTGGGATACTGTCGCTCATGTGCTAGGTCTGCAGGCAAAGGGTAGCACTTCAAATGATAACATAAACAATCAATCTATATCTACAGTTGTTGGAAGAATACCTGACCGAGGCAGGTCTTCACGCGCTCGAAGAGGAAATCCCCGGCTCACAAGTAGTGGCACCCAACTTTGCCGAGCTAGCACTACTCGTGCAACAGAGCGCCAACATTTACGGACGGAAGGTGGACTTGTTGTACCAACATGTGCTGGAGTGCAGCGAGTCATTACACACAAACACGTAAGTCACATACCTAAGTCTCAACACCCATAGAGTTCCCATCATATTAGCGCAGCCAATGTGCTCAAAAATATCTGGTACAGTCTGCAACTAATAGATAGTTTGAAATATCTTTTTCATGCGTGATAATAGAGGCTTTGTTCAGATATTTGTGATCACCTTGGCTATTCCAATATATCTAATCTTATAAATCCTCTAATTTATGTACAGATGTAGTGAATAATCCTTTCCCATCGTTTTTTTACGGAAACAGACGAACTTGTTATGCTATTTCAGTCAGTCTCAGTACAAAATGTACTGAAATTGACTGAAGTAGCATGACAAATACGAACGATCCCGAGAACATACGACGGGATAGGATTATTCATTACATCTGTACACAGATTTAACTTTTATTCCCTTTGTCCATAAACTGTGTTATACATTGTGTTAGTACTGTGGGCACAATGGTTGTCGATTTGCGGAAAATGCCCAGAAGCACTAACTAACTAAACTGTGGGAAGTATTATTTAAATGTCATAATTTCATAGGAGTTTCTGGGCTATCAAAATCGCTGACAACTTAGCTTGGTCTAACTATAACATTTCTCATACAAAAAAGTTCTCAAACATAAAAGGTTACTGTTCACAACTCTTGGAAGCAAAAATCAGACTTCCATATGTAACCATTTAATTGCATGAGATGATTTTCTCCAGAAAATAATTTTAAGAACAACAACCAGATAAAGACCAACGGCAACAATACAGGTACTAGCATTAATGTTATTGACCTCACAGTTCAAGGGCTAATTTTGTAAAATCCTTTGCACCAATATTTTCTAAAGGCATGATTCACTATTGCTCAAACAAGGACTTCATGAATAACAAAAGATGAACATTATCCTGGCCATTAAAGTCTCCTGCATTTTACAGAACAGAATAGGTTACGCCTCGACTAGGTTTCATGCAAAAAGTAATCACCATTCTAAATTATGAATTATCTACCTTCATTTAATAAGTATAAGTCTCAAAATAGATTACACTGGCTTTATCATACATCTTGGACAAACTTAGTTATCTTTTTTCTGATTTTGCAAAGGCAATGAGATATCAGAAGTAAACACACATACCTATTATGCAAATTGATTACACAATGTAAATTCGAAAAAAGGTGGAAAGAAAAATGTTTAAAATACCTTTAATTTTTCTAATAAGTAACACAACATAAAAATACATAGTTCTTTTAAATTGTATACAATTTCTGCGTTCTCCGGCCCGCTAGTATTTTTTTTAATCGGCAATTGATTAAATTAACAGACTTAAAATGGATATAATAAAAAAATAATTGTGAAAAAAACTTCAATAATTCACCTCTAGTCATTGATCGTAATTCCTAAAATGAGGCTTCACTCAGCCTTTACAGTAGCGTCTAGCGAAAACGGCGACAATATTACATTTTAATGTATGCAACGGGAAGGTTCGTGACTCAGCCTTGAAGACTTGTGTTAGACATTCAGAAAGCGATTTAGTTCTTCACGCCTTTTACGGCAACATACTTTTTTTAGACGCCCAGGTAGATATATAGGTGTTTTATTTACAATTCCACAGCATGATACTGGTATAACGGGTAGACTGTTTAGTTTTAGTTGAAATTGAAATATATCAGGAGAAAATAAACATTTTAAGGGAGCATTGAGTATTTCACGCGCCTTTTATCGAATTCTCGGGTTGGGCAGGATCATATAAAATAAAGGCAGGGACAAGCTGAGCTCTGAGCCCACGTACGTATCGTACGCAATGCGTTATGAAAATCTGATCCCTGATTTTTTTATTGCTTGGAAACATACTCCTCATGCATTGCGTTGCAAACGACAAGTCTGTTTTCAAGCATACAAATTTTAGGGCTCAGATTTCATAACAAATTGCGTACGTCTCATTTTGTCCTTAAAAAGAAACAAAGTAATAGAATTTTTTTGTCTTATAAATTTTTTAAACAAATGAAATTCAACCCAATTAAAAATACAACTAAATGCAAAGCTTATAGCTCGGAGCTATAATTTTGTATGGTGGGCGGTACGAGTCTACCACCTTACTAATGTATGTCATGCCCACCAGTGAAACCCACGACACATCGCTCGCCGAGGCCGAAGCGGAGTCCCCCTCAGCCGCGACCCCGAACCGTCGCAAGCGGCACGCCTCCGTCGCCGGCTGGGCGCGCATCAACCTCGAGGCCTGCGAGCAAGCCCGGCGAGAGGCCGACTTGAAGGCCCCACCGACGTTACCAAGGATGTATATCGAGTTAGAGCCGAGAGTTTTGGCGCCATGTGATGTACCGCTTTTGGATTATGCTGGAGAACCTGTGGGGTTGCTACAAGATTTTAATGTCACATGGAGATTACATGTAAGTCCTACATATTTACTATGCACACCATTGCGTAACCATACACTAGTACGGCTCCCTAATGAGTAATAATTTTAAGGACACACCAATGTGTTTAGTTATTGGATTGCAACAGGCGGTAAAGTGGCATCAACACATAAGATTTTTGCTCCAAGTTCAAACTTCATGCTTACTTAGAGATGTGTCTGTGAGACATAGGTATACTACAGTTGTAAAATGTATGTTTATTGACAGGGTGGTCTACTAGTAGACGAGCTAGAATGCGGCGAAGAGGACACGGCCTCCCTAGCCCTCCGAGCCATCCCCCTGTCGGAGCTGCAGGCCGCCATCGCGGCCGCCGCGCCGCCCTCCCCGCCGCCGCCGCCCGCCTCGCCCGAGCCCGGCCACCACCCGCCCTGCAGCACGCCTATACCCACAGGTAGCTGCCACGTGTTACACGAGCTAGAGGACACGGCCTCCCTGCCCTCCGAGCCATCCCCCTGTCGGAGCTGCAGGCCGCCATGGCGGCCGCCGCGCCGCCCTCCCCGCCGCCGCCGCCCGCCTCGCCCGAGCCCGGCCACCACCCGCCCTGCAGCACGCCTATACCCACAGGTAGCTGCCACGTGTTACACGAGCTAGAGGACACGGCCTCCCTAGCCCTCCGAGCCATCCCCCTGTCGGAGCTGCAGGCCGCCATCGCGGCCGCCGCGCCGCCCTCCCCGCCGCCGCCGCCCGCCTCGCCCGAGCCCGGCCACCACCCGCCCTGCAGCACGCCTATACCCACAGGTAGCTGCCACGTGTTACACGAGCTAGAGGACACGGCCTCCCTGCCCTCCGAGCCATCCCCCTGTCGGAGCTGCAGGCCGCCATGGCGGCCGCCGCGCCGCCCTCCCCGCCGCCGCCGCCCGCCTCGCCCGAGCCCGGCCACCACCCGCCCTGCAGCACGCCTATACCCACAGGTAGCTGCCACGTGTTACACGAGCTAGAGGACACGGCCTCCCTAGCCCTCCGAGCCATCCCCCTGTCGGAGCTGCAGGCCGCCATCGCGGCCGCCGCGCCGCCCTCCCCGCCGCCGCCGCCCGCCTCGCCCGAGCCCGGCCACCACCCGCCCTGCAGCACGCCTATACCCACAGGTAGCTGCCACGTGTTACACGAGCTAGAGGACACGGCCTCCCTGCCCTCCGAGCCATCCCCCTGTCGGAGCTGCAGGCCGCCATGGCGGCCGCCGCGCCGCCCTCCCCGCCGCCGCCGCCCGCCTCGCCCGAGCCCGGCCACCACCCGCCCTGCAGCACGCCTATACCCACAGGTAGCTGCCACGTGTTACACGAGCTAGAGGACACGGCCTCCCTAGCCCTCCGAGCCATCCCCCTGTCGGAGCTGCAGGCCGCCATCGCGGCCGCCGCGCCGCCCTCCCCGCCGCCGCCGCCCGCCTCGCCCGAGCCCGGCCACCACCCGCCCTGCAGCACGCCTATACCCACAGGTAGCTGCCACGTGTTACACGAGCTAGAGGACACGGCCTCCCTGCCCTCAGAGCCATCCCCCTGTCGGAGCTGCAGGCCGCCATCGCGGCCGCCGCGCCGCCCTCCCCGCCGCCGCCGCCCGCCTCGCCCGAGCCCGGCCACCACCCGCCCTGCAGCACGCCTATACCCACAGGTAGCTGCCACGTGTTACACGAGCTAGAGGACACGGCTTCCCTGCCCTCCGAGCCATCCCCCTGTCGGAGCTGCAGGCCGCCATCGCGGCCGCCGCGCCGCCCTCCCCGCCGCCGCCGCCCGCCTCGCCCGAGCCCGGCCACCACCCGCCCTGCAGCACGCCTATACCCACAGGTAGCTGCCACGTGTTACACGAGCTAGAGGACACGGCCTCCCTGCCCTCCGAGCCATCCCCCTGTCGGAGCTGCAGGCCGCCATGGCGGCCGCCGCGCCGCCCTCCCCGCCGCCGCCGCCCGCCTCGCCCGAGCCCGGCCACCACCCGCCCTGCAGCACGCCTATACCCACAGGTAGCTGCCACGTGTTACACGAGCTAGAGGACACGGCCTCCCTAGCCCTCCGAGCCATCCCCCTGTCGGAGCTGCAGGCCGCCATCGCGGCCGCCGCGCCGCCCTCCCCGCCGCCGCCGCCCGCCTCGCCCGAGCCCGGCCACCACCCGCCCTGCAGCACGCCTATACCCACAGGTAGCTGCCACGTGTTACACGAGCTAGAGGACACGGCCTCCCTGCCCTCCGAGCCATCCCCCTGTCGGAGCTGCAGGCCGCCATCGCGGCCGCCGCGCCGCCCTCCCCGCCGCCGCCGCCCGCCTCGCCCGAGCCCGGCCACCACCCGCCCTGCAGCACGCCTATACCCACAGGTAGCTGCCACGTGTTACACGAGCTAGAGGACACGGCCTCCCTGCCCTCCGAGCCATCCCCCTGTCGGAGCTGCAGGCCGCCATCGCGGCCGCCGCGCCGCCCTCCCCGCCGCCGCCGCCCGCCTCGCCCGAGCCCGGCCACCACCCGCCCTGCAGCACGCCTATACCCACAGGTAGCTGCCACGTGTTACACGAGCTAGAGGACACGGCTTCCCTGCCCTCCGAGCCATCCCCCTGTCGGAGCTGCAGGCCGCCATCGCGGCCGCCGCGCCGCCCTCCCCGCCGCCGCCGCCCGCCTCGCCCGAGCCCGGCCACCACCCGCCCTGCAGCACGCCTATACCCACAGGTAGCTGCCACGTGTTACACGAGCTAGAGGACACGGCCTCCCTGCCCTCCGAGCCATCCCCCTGTCGGAGCTGCAGGCCGCCATCGCGGCCGCCGCGCCGCCCTCCCCGCCGCCGCCGCCCGCCTCGCCCGAGCCCGGCCACCACCCGCCCTGCAGCACGCCTATACCCACAGGTAGCTGCCACGTGTTACACGAGCTAGAGGACACGGCCTCCCTGCCCTCCGAGCCATCCCCCTGTCGGAGCTGCAGGCCGCCATCGCGGCCGCCGCGCCGCCCTCCCCGCCGCCGCCGCCCGCCTCGCCCGAGCCCGGCCACCACCCGCCCTGCAGCACGCCTATACCCACAGGTAGCTGCCACGTGTTACACGAGCTAGAGGACACGGCCTCCCTGCCCTCCGAGCCATCCCCCTGTCGGAGCTGCAGGCCGCCATCGCGGCCGCCGCGCCGCCCTCCCCGCCGCCGCCGCCCGCCTCGCCCGAGCCCGGCCACCACCCGCCCTGCAGCACGCCTATACCCACAGGTAGCTGCCACGTGTTACACGAGCTAGAGGACACGGCCTCCCTGCCCTCCGAGCCATCCCCCTGTCGGAGCTGCAGGCCGCCATCGCGGCCGCCGCGCCGCCCTCCCCGCCGCCGCCGCCCGCCTCGCCCGAGCCCGGCCACCACCCGCCCTGCAGCACGCCTATACCCACAGGTAGCTGCCACGTGTTACACGAGCTAGAGGACACGGCTTCCCTGCCCTCCGAGCCATCCCCCTGTCGGAGCTGCAGGCCGCCATCGCGGCCGCCGCGCCGCCCTCCCCGCCGCCGCCGCCCGCCTCGCCCGAGCCCGGCCACCACCCGCCCTGCAGCACGCCTATACCCACAGGTAGCTGCCACGTGTTACACGAGCTAGAGGACACGGCCTCCCTGCCCTCCGAGCCATCCCCCTGTCGGAGCTGCAGGCCGCCATCGCGGCCGCCGCGCCGCCCTCCCCGCCGCCGCCGCCCGCCTCGCCCGAGCCCGGCCACCACCCGCCCTGCAGCACGCCTATACCCACAGGTAGCTGCCACGTGTTACACGAGCTAGAGGACACGGCCTCCCTGCCCTCCGAGCCATCCCCCTGTCGGAGCGCCATCCGCCATCGCGGTTACAGTCAATTGGAAAACTAGTTCATTGACCAATTTCAGTAAGCCCTTCAAACAGTGCAATAGTGAATCACTATTTGCTTAACGCGAATGGACTAGGTATACTCAAAATTTCGTTATCTGCATCTCTGTCGCTCTAACATATTCGAGCGACAGAAAGGTAAGTAGACGATAGATCTCCGTGTCATCCCTTTATCAGAACTTCAGACCGCCATTTACATTAAAAGTGATAAAAAGTTTGGTGCAATCGACCCTATATTCCTTGTCCTATGTCCCTGGTTGGGGCGTAGAACGTCCACAGTATGCCGCTAACTAGAACGGTCTTGAGGTTCAAGCTTGAGTTCGGTCCAAGTCTTCCCTTAACTTTCAGTAATAATCCTTCACCAGGTCTGCTTGGGATGGCGACTTATTCTAAAAAACTTTTTTGTTAAAGGATATTTTACCAATCTATAACTTACATTGTAAAAATATTTGTTGACTTTACACACTTTAAACAATATGTAATTAGAACACTCTTTGAGCTCGGGTCAAATTATGGCGGAAACAGGTGTGTGCTCAAAAATATACATTGTTTTGTGATATTCAATGAATCTAAATCGGTCAAACTATATGAAGAAAATATAAAATAATAATTGTCAAAATTAAAGTACCTAAGGATTTTTACTACTAAGGATAAGGACTATTAACGATTCTTACATATAATTTTACTACCACTTCATTAACCTCGAATCCTTCAGAAATCTAGTAAGAATAGAAGCTCCGGTAACTCAAAATACCAGTATCTGATATAAGCTTTGGCACTCAAATCCTGATTGAAATGATATTTCTATTTGTATTTTGTAAAAAAAAATAATAATGCTAGAATGATTTATTATATATAGAAGAGCCGGTGGCGGCGGCACCCACGGAGCCCCCAGCGGAGACAGCAGAGACAAAGATAGAACCAGCGACGCCGGCTAAGCAACGCAAACGGAAGCAAGAAGTCCCCACGCTTTTGCAGACAGGCGCTGGCAAGATCTTCCTTACACCAGGTAAATACTAATTAAAATAACGAAACGCTTGATGAATGCTGAGGCCGACAGTCATACAATTGTTTTCACCAATAGACATACCCACATAAAACATTTATTTAGCAAATAGTCCACAGGGGCACTTTTGCATGTCAAATTTTTACAAGCAATAAAAATAAACAAAGATTACAAAATACAATTACAAATATGGAATCAATGAAATTTTAGATATTTTTTTAGAGATGTATACAGTCTCTAAATGTCGAATTACACAAAAAAACAATGATATTAAAATACAAACAACAAATTCTAAAATTCTTTAGAGCTGTAAAAGTCTCCAAGTGTCAGAGATAAAATATAATAAAAAGACAAGAAATTAAATCAGACAGACAAGAAGCGTGAAGTGTCTCACGTTAATGGCGCTCAAAAGTAAAGTTACATACACGTAGCTCGTATACAGTTGAACAGACCCGTCTCCACAAACAGCACCCGTTCCCGAGTATGACGCGTATATCAGCCTCAGTTCAGGCGCTAACCTATTTGAGCCTACTCCCCCTACTAAACAATTTACTCCCACATAGAAAATGTCAAGGTCAGGCAGCCAAAATGTATGAAACAGACAATTTTTTTTCTGCATTTCGGGGTTGGTCCCATAGTAAAAGTTGCTCAGTATGACCTATATATTCACCCCGTAAATTATTGCAGGTGACTAAATAAACATCCTGTATTAACTAATTCTTACATTCTGGTCCTCTCTGGTCTGGCCTGGTCCTCTGGTGTTGCAGGTGTCTATGGGCAATTGTAATCGCTTACCATCAGTCTGCTCGTTTGCCTCTATTATCATAAAAAAATACTTTCCCAGTTAGACAAAAAAATAACTTCCTGTACGTTTTCACGCAGAAATAATTAACGAGTTTCGTTAAAGGAAAGAGGAGCGGTAACGAGCGGTGGATTATAAACACATACATATTAATTTATTTTATATTAGAGGGTAAAGCCCTTAAAATACTAGTTAGACCCAGAATCTGTTTTAGTAAAATGCGCATGAGTTTTATGACAGCCATTATAAATGAGGTCAACTATGATTACGTCACCAACGCCATAAAACGAACACCAACTCACTAACTGACCATTGGTAGACCTTAACCCGTTCATGTAAAGGTGACGAATAGTTAGTTATTGTATTGTGTAATATAGTACTAACAGCAACACTCTTAAATTAACCATCGATGGACCTTATGTCCGTGTAATAAGGCTCATGAATTATCAGTTAACAGTCTTATCCATAAAAGGTTTTTGACGACCTTTGGCCTAGTGGATAGTGACCCTGCCTTTGAAGCCGAAGGTCCCGTGTGATGAGCACGGATATTTGTTCCTGAGTCATGGGTGTTTTCTATGTATATAAGTATTTATAAATATTTATATATTATATATATCGTTGTCTGTACCCTCAACACAAGCCGTATTGAGATTACTGTGGGACTTAGTCAATTTGTGTAATAATGTTCTATAATATTTATTTTATTTTTTATCCACTATAATAATTAGTTAACAACTACTTAAAACCTTAGAAGTGTGCCACGTCATTGGCATCCGTCACTTGACGTTGTTATGCGTCATCGGATTCCTAAATACTTGTCAGTACCGGCGCTACACGTGAACATAATTTGCATTTTTTTCGCGACAATGATGCATTCAAATAAGTAGCTATATGTTGTAAATGATTTACGCTTTAACTAGTGTAAAATTAAAATCATAAGATCATAACCAGACTTAACTTCACCAGTCGAATAATAAACATTCTAGTTAGGTTTAGAGTAATGGAAATAGCATTGCCCTCTGACTGACCGCATACGCACGATATGATTACGTGCTTAGTTTAATGTTTCGTCTGAAAATACTACGTATAGACTCATACAGGATGTTTCGGCACGCAATCACAAGTTGGATTTACTCTGTGTGGAAATACTGGGAAACTGAATCTTATATTCATATTTCTGTGCTTTGAATCAATACCATAGATATCTCATAGATGCGCTGTCATCCTCAGTTAGTATCGGGACCGATGTCGTCGCAGTTAAAAATGTGTGCATTTCAACTACATTTACAGTACATATGGTGCTATTTTACCGCACTAGTGCGAAAATTAGCATATTACGTTACTGTGTCGAACATTTAAAGGGCCATATGTACTGTAAAACGTTGTATTATACATGTGCGAATAGGTAATTATAGCGAACTCCCTTCGGTCGTGTTTTAATTTATCGCCACTCGTTTCGAATTTCCTATTTTGTGCACTTGTATCGTAATGTACAATTATTGTACGCATAAGGTCTGCTCACACATAGACAGTGTGCTTAAACGTGCGATCTTGCGTCCTGTTTGGTACACACACACACGCGCGCTAAGTTGATTGTAATTACACAGTAAAAATGACAACCGGAACTACTGGGAGTGTGTTTGTACCTTCTTAAGTTAAAAAGTCACAGCTCCATACGATATTCTTAACACTTGTGGCATTTTGCTTTAGAAGGCATTTTAATAGTACATTACGATACAAGTGCGAAAAATAGGAAATTCGGAACGAGTGGCGATAAATTATAATATAAAACTTTTTTACAAAAAATAAAACCGACTTCAAATATTACCAAAAGCGCCATACATGTACCTATAACATTTGAAGAGTTCCCTCGATTTCTTCAAGATCCCATCATCAGACCCCGACTTGGTGCTAACGGGACTATCTCGGGGTTATACCCGTTCGATTAAAAAAAAACTAAAATCAGTTCACGATTCTCAGAGATATCGAGTAACATACTTACAAAAAAAAAGAAAAAAAAGTCAGTCGAATTGAGAACCTCCTCCTTTTTTGAAGTCTGTTAAAAACACGACCGAAGGGAGTAGCAGAGTAGCACCATATGTACTGTAAAAGCCATTCAAATACTCATTCGTCCATATTCTATTTCACTCGTTGAATTGATTCACTATAATTTTTTCACTAGAAATAATTTATAGGGCCTATGATATAGGCAATACAAGTGAACCTATTCATATAAGCTTACATTCGTAAAAGAATGATATCAATGGGACGACAAAGTATCATGAAAAGGATAGTGACTTGAATTCATAAAGTTTTAAGATTTATACCGTAAACCATAACGCCATAATATTACTAATACTGCCATACTTCCTACTAATACACGTTGTTGTTACTGTCGTTTTTATTTCAACCTATAAGGTTCTGGACTATTTACTTAATCTGAGAAGAGAAAAAAAATTAGTGACCTCATCCAAAAGACGTATTGTTAACATCATTTCAAAACAGGTTAACGACCTTTGCAAACTTGTATAACATCTGTATTTAGTAAGCGCAAATAAACGAAAATTTAAAGAAACATTGCAATAATAAGATTTTCATCACACTTGCTCGAAAAAGATCTTACTTCATGCAGGTGTACTGAAGGACAAAGGCCTACATTGTTCCCGCGGGAGTTATGGATTGTAAAAAAAAAGCTATAACTCCCTCCATACAAAATTTGTAGCTGTTTCATACATTTGAACTGGTCCATTTTCTATGGGAGGGTAAAAAAATTTTACGCGATTTCGGGGTTGGTCCCATAGTGAAAGTTGCTCAGTACGAGTATACTCCCAAAACCTCCCTGGCAACGGGAAAGCACATATTTTTTTGGCCACCTTGTATACATACTCTTTGCTTCGATGCCTAACCTGTCAATAAATTACAAAATGGCGGACGAATGTTTGATATGTCACCATATGAATTAGTTGGCTTAAAATTTAGTTTTTTCTTCGCAAGTGCGATGAAAAACATTATATGTAACTCCGGGGGTAAGAATATTGCAGACTCGGGTGTTTAATTCCCTCCAGCCGGCGGCTGTCGTTGCACAATGTACTATTATAATACGTATTAAATGAAAAGTTAGACATTTTCGAGTTTTTAGACTAACATCATCTTTAAGCTTAGAATAAATTTAAAAGTGGAAAAATTACTTTCTTGGGTGAGACTTGAACTCACGGCCTCTGGATCGATACTCCAGCGCTCTGCCATCTGAGCCACCCAGACCTCATCCATAGGCAGCACATTTTAATTAGTATATTTTTTTAATATCATCTTTCTCTCACAGAACTACGAGAATTCCTGAAAGAGCAGCGAGAATTCTCGCTCCCCGGCGAGATGGTGTCCCGCGTCGTGGCCGTGCGCGCCGCGCGCATCCTGGCCGCGCGCGCGCAGCGCAACGAGCAGGAACTCACGGGTACGTCTCGCGAGCTGGAACTATTGTAGCATGTGCCCTTACATGTATGAGTATATGGAGAATGCTGATGTTTTAATTAGACAAGGTTCTTAATTCCCCAGCTTTACATCCCCAATCCCCATCGAACGATAAAAAAAAATGGATTACATAAGACCCGGAAGGGATCTTGAACTATTCAATATCTCAATCAATCAATATCTTTATTGCTTACTTTTACATAAGAACATAGCTTAGGTACATAAATTGCTATACATATAGATCTATAAGTATAAATATACTTATATGGATGTGCAAGGTATAGCGAAAGCAAGCTACCTTCCGTACTAGTTTATACTGTATTACGGCATGTACTTTATACTGTATTATACCGATTTTTTTTTTCTAAATTGACAAAATGTACAATAAGTAGGGCTAAGATGGTCGGCTCTTTATCATTTGTCACCATTTCTGTCACGTTCTAAGGAGTATGTAAGTGCGAAAGTGACGGGCATAGCGACAGGCGATAAAAATGAAACCATGCTGCCATCGCAGGTCCATAGATAATTTAAAATTACTTTGTTAGGAGATTTTTATTCAAAGTGGCCCGTTTTCATTGTTGTTGCGTGTATAAATGGTCTTAAAAACAAAATTTTCAGATCGGATGAATTAGTGTCTCCCCAGATATATCAACTCGGAATTGGGGAAAGCCGATAAAAGAAACGACAATGTCTTCATGACAGACGTCGGCCGAGCCGATCAGAGCCAAACGACGCCTTTTTCGCTCTTATTGCGCAGACATAAAGGTTTGTTCTATCGGCTTTGCCGATTCCGCGTCGATATATGTAGGGAGACCCTTAGGGCTAGCCGATAGCACAGAATAAATAATAATACTACCATACAGAAAATAAATTTCCTACAAAACTGAAGTTTGACAGCGATTCAGGGCCGAACCATGTTGTCCCTTTCTTATGTATGGAACTATCCCTTTCGGCTATTTAGGGTTGCCAAAATTCATATAATTATATTATCTGTGGTTGTGCACGCTAAGGAACGTCAAGTTTTGTCAACCCTCATAATTGCTCGGAGCAATGCTGAGGCGAACGGAGCCGAGAACGCCCGAACGCTCTAGTTTCATCCCCCTGTCGATAGCCATATTTTTCATAAACATTTGACCGATTTCCATTAAACTTGGCAACATAAACAGTTCAAAGTGAACCTAATTGTATCAGTTTAAAAAACCACCTGTTCTGAGATAATTCGATTCAGCCCTTCTCCACATATTCGTAATAAATGCCCTTCCAGCCTAGCACGGTAGTACATAGCTCGCTCCCTAAACCCGCGCATGACTGAATCCTGCTTTACGCGGTCATCACACTGATGCACGCCGCTCCGAGTGAGCGAGACAGCGCTATGCATGTATATAGCTATGTCACGCTTGCACATCGGATCCGCATCCAATGTGAACACCGCTAGGTGTATGCTGTATGCGCTGTCACATATGGTGAAAGTTAAGTATAGGAACAATTATGGTTTGAACACGTTTTGATAACGTTCGTTTTGTTCAGAATTCCGTGGATTCGACGAAGTGGACAAGTCCGACTTGATGGACATTGGAGGTGAGTTGTTAGAACTAAACCTCCTAAGGCCCATCATACAAGAAAAAATAGAATATTTTACTGAAAATTATACCTTATCATATATATGGTATTGAATTGAATTGAATTGAACGGTCAAACTTATTACACCTTTCTGTTTGTGTCGGTTGTTATAAATAGCAGTTCAATTTAAAATCAATATATAAATTTAACTAAACAAAAGATCTGAACAAATACAATGGGTGGAACCGCGGGCCTTAGGTGGTTAAAGAAGTTGGGTAAACTAACCAATGATTGGCGCTGAAAATGAGTAGCCATGGCCACCTATTTTCAAAAGAAAATCACCACTGCTACTCTAAAACAAGGTTGAAGGTACCCATCATTGGTTTTGGTGGTTTATCCTAAGCTCTTTGCTAAGCTTCGTCGAATATAGGTACACATACACGGAATTCATTTTGTGTTAACAGGAAGATACACACAGGCACAAATTGTTTCATTTCCTGAAGGAACCTGACGTATACAATGTGTAACAAAAATAGCGGGGATTAGTTTAACATATTCGGTATCGTATTCTGATTAGGAAAAAGTAGAGTAGGAGGAGGAGTCTTTTAAGAGAGGTATGGACATTGTGAATGTCATCTCGCTTTGTGTGGTAGGGTACAGTACAGCGGATGTCATTCCAGATCTAGAGCAGAGCCCAACTGGGGAAGTACCTCCACCTTACAGAAAACCGCAGCCAAATAACACTAGACCCTAGTCATAGTGTCAAGTGTTATTTGGCTGCGGTCTAGTGTGTTCCTGCAGCGGTCATAAAATCGTTACGTAACTCGAAATCATGTGGTTATGACGAGCTTATAACGTCTATAATCAAAGAAAATGCGGAGGTGTTGGCTTTACCACTCAGCCACATCATTAATCTTTCAATGATGCAGGGTACGTTTCCAGAAAAATTAAAGATTAGTATAATTAAACCGGTCTTTAAAAAAGGCGATAAACATGTTTCAGATAACTACAGACCTATTGCATTAATTCCCATAATATCTAAAGTATTTGAACGGGTGATGTATTCTCGAATGTTGAATTTCTTTGATAAGTTTGATGTCCTGTCTGATCGTCAATTTGGCTTTAGAAAAACAGGTCTACAACTTCGGCTATAATTGAGTTGCTAGAAGATATTGCTGAGAGCAGAGAAAAAAGGTTGCCCGTGACAGCAATATTCATGGACATGTCAAAAGCGTTTGACTATGTCCAACACAATATTCTATTAAACAAATTGCATAAATATGGCATACGTGGGATCTGTGCTGACTGGATAGAATCGTATTTAGTGAACAGGCAACAGTTGACCGAAACTACAAAATGTTGTCCTGAGACTCAAACTGTTGAAAAGTTTCAATCTGACATTGAAATTGTAAAACAGGGTGTTCCACAAGGCAGTATACTTGGGCCGCTATTATTTCTTGTATATATAAATGATCTACCTAATATTACTAAGCACAAAGTAACTCTGTTTGCTGATGATTGTTCCGTTGTTGTTTGCTGCAAAGACCCTGCTACCTACGAATTTGAAGTAAATACTGTTTTCCATGATATCAATGTTTGGCTAAATAATAATAAGTTAAGAGTTAATTTAAATAAAACAAATTATATGGAGTTTCATGCTCCTCAGGGTAACCCCACAAATATTGAGATTATGTATAAAGATGTAAAGATACATAGCGTAACATCTTTGCGATTTTTAGGCGTTATGATAGATTGTCACAATAGTTGGGAAGTCCACATTGAACACATAGTTAAGAAATTAACCAGGTTTATCTTTGCTCTACGTAGATTGAGGAATATCGCTTCCAGGCAAGCAGCGGTATCGGCATTTCATGGCCATATAATGTCCAACCTCCGCTATGGCATCATCTTATGGGGCAATTGCAAAGACATTGACAGAGTTTTCAAGGTGCAAAAAAAATGTGTAAGGGCCATCTGTAGCGCCCGAAGTAGAGACTCATGCTTGCCATTGTTTAAAGAATTACAAATACTAACGGTCCCTTCTTTATATGTATATGAAATCTGTCTTTATGTGAAAAAAAATCTACACAAGTTTAAAATACAAAAAAGCAATCCGAGAATAACATCCAAACTCCATGGTTTTAATTTGTGCTATCCCATTGATCACAAAACAGCTTACTTTAGAAAGAGTGTATTTTATATGTCTATTCACACATTTAACCACTTGCCTAATGAAATTAAAATACTTGAACTACCTGAATTCGGACGTAAACTTTATAAATGGTGCTTAGACAAAGCTTACTATAAGATAAGTGACCACTTTATGCCGTCGAGTTAGTATGACATATTATTTGTTACCAATAATTTTATTCGCATCACATGTAATATTTATTTTGTATAATTATTTAGCTGTAAGATTAGTTTTAGTATTAACATTGTACGCCGCATCGCGGTTGATTGTGATGATTCTACCCTAACATAATTTTAAGATCATTGTAACTCACAATATGACAATAAAGATTTCAATTTCAATTTCAATTTCAATTGCAGGTGAGTAAGGTTGCCAGAGCTCAACGAGGGGGGTGTTAGGGTCGGCAACGCGCATGTAGCTCCTCTGGAGTTGCAGGTGTACATGGGCTACGGAGACTACTTACCATCAGGCGGGCCGTATGCTTGTTAGCCAACGACGTAGTATTTAAAAAAAGTAGTAGAATAAAATGACACTTTTTTCTATGGGGTAGGTCGTCCAAGTCTGCCAACCGTCCATACAAAGGCCAAAAAATTTTTTGTACCCATTTTTTCTTTTACTTTTTCCTAATCGGAACACGATAACGACTATGTCCTGAAACGCCGCTATTTTTGTTACACCTTGTATGAAATTAAGCTTTTGCGAGCTAATGTTTATTTTTTGCTTATTTTAATTATATAATGCTGCATCCAGATCCTGCAAGAAGCGTATTGCTGCAGCAAAGTTCCAACACACTTACAGAATTGGCGAGAGGCTGGTAAGTCAACCAGCTGGGACTCGTAATTTCTGGTCTCTCGCCAAAGCTGTCCAGGGGAACTTCTGTAAGGTCTCGCTACCTTCTCTGCACAAACCTGACGACTCACTGGCTCATTCTGCAAAAGAGAAAGCAGATCTTTTATGTTCTCTTTTTGCGTCAAATTCGACACTAGACGACGTGGGCAGCACACCACCCACCATCCCACGTTGTGAGCACTCCATGCCTAAGGTCCGCTTCACTCAAAGCGTAGTAAGGCGTGCACTTTTTGCTCTCGATGTCAATAAGTCCAGTGGGCCCGACGGTATACCCGCTATTGTGCTAAAAACGTGCGCTCCAGAGCTAGCTCCGGTTTTAACGCGCCTTTTTTCGCTTTCATACTGCTCAGGTAAATGCCCGTCATCCTGGAAGACTGCTTGGGTCCATCCAATCCCTAAAAAGGGTGACCGCACAAACCCTTCCAACTACCGGCCGATTGCGATTACCTCCCTTCTCTCCAAGGTGATGGAGCGCGTGGTTAACAACCAGCTCCTAGCGTACCTTGAGGACCACCAGCTCATAAGTGACCGGCAATACGGCTTCCGCCATGGTCGTGGCGCTGGTGATCTTCTGGTATATCTCACTCATCGTTGGGCCACCGCCATTGAGAGCAAGGGAGAAGCTCTGGCGGTTAGCCTAGATATCGCAAAGGCTTTCGATAGGGTTTGGCACAAGGCGCTTCTTTCCAAGCTTCCCTCGTACGGGCTTCCTGAAGGGCTATGCACATGGGTCGCGAGCTTTCTATCTGGGCGTAGCATTGCAGTTGTCATCGACGGACAATGCTCAGATCTCCGGCCCATTAACGCCGGCGTACCCCAAGGATCTGTACTGTCACCTACACTGTTCATCCTTCATATCAATGATATGCTATTGACTAGCAATATCCATTGCTATGCGGATGACAGCACGGGTGATAGCTTCTATACAGGTCGTGCAAATGCCTCTCGTGAGCAGGTGTTGGAATGCAGAATGCAACTTGTGTCCGAAATCGAGGCCTCTCTTGAGCAGGTATCCGAGTGGGGTAAACGTAATCTCGTCCAGTTTAACCCCAGTAAGACACAAGTTTGCGCGTTTTCCGCTAAGAAAACCCCATTTGTCTTAGCGCCTAAGTTCCAGAACATTCCCCTTACCATTTCTGAGAGTATCGGGATACTCGGTGTCGACATTACGAACGAAGTCCAATTTCGGGGCCATTTGGAACTCAAAGCCAAACTGGCCTCTAAGAAGCTCGGGGTGCTCAATAGAGCGAAACAGTACTTCACACCAGGTCACCGGCTTTCGTTATACAAAGCGCAGGTTCGACCACATATGGAGTACTGTTCTCACCTCTGGTCTGGAGCACCGAAATACCAACTTCTTCCACTTGACTCCATCCAACGTCGGGCAGTTCGTATTGTTGGTGACCCCGATCTCACAGTCGGTTTGGAACCTCTCAGTCTTCGGAGAGACGTTGGCTCTCTATGCCTGTTCTACCGTCTGTACAATGGGGAATGTTCTGAAGAACTTTTTGAATTGGTGCCACCGTCACGTTTTTATCACCGCACCTCCCGCCAAAGAAACAAAGTTCATCCTCACTTTCTCGACACTTGGCAAACCAAGAACAAGCGGGCATCTCGCTCGTTTTTTCCCAGAACGTGCAAGTTGTGGAATGAGCTACCTTCTGAGGTGTTTCCCTTGCGCTATGACATGGGGTTCTTCAAGAAGCAGGTTTTTAGGGTTCTCAAAGGTTGGCAACGCATAAGTGGCTCCTCCGATGTTGCTTATGTCCATGGGCGGCGATGACTGCTTCCCATCAGGCGGCTCGTCTGCTCGTTTGCAGCCTATTACATAAAAAAAAAAAAAAAAAAATTTGACAGACTGTATAATTTTGGTAAAGTTGTCTTTGTCTAATTTTAGTGAAGAATGAAAAAAAAATGTTTGTAAATAAAGAAAATAAAATAAACGTATGTAACGTAAACATGTGACAGTTTCGTTTAGCAACATTAGGATTTCTTTGTAGATAAAAACATGTGTTTATCTTCACGCTATCATTCGACGTTTTATTTAGGTATTAAACTAAAGTAATCTTCGATATGAAATTGATCAATATCGGCAGATTAATATTGTCCGATTTACAAGTTGATGCGACGTCGTCAACGATGATATTTAATACCGATAGGCGTTGAACTTACGGCAGCACCCATCGGTTGTGGTCTGGACACCAGCGGCATTTCAAACCCATTCATATATTGAATTCGATCAGACGTTTAAAGGTCGCACACTATATCAATTCCACACCACTGCGGCACCAACTCATCTCACTTTCGGTTCAGCTTAGTGGACAATGCGTAGACCACACGTAACACTACAATTACATAAATTTTCAAAATTTTAGGGAATACGACATGAGGCTTAAATTACAATATTTTATTTTGAGTCGAGTGACTGTTCTGAGTTATGATAGTGTTCTATGATCGTGCTCGGCCCGGAATGCCCATCTTTTGCCTCGATACCTGCTAGCGGTCAGTTCGTGGCTTACAATGACCAACAATTTCCTATTACAACACGTATACCACCCCAGGTTTCCTCGGCTTCACGGCGACGACGGAATCAGAAGCGACAGACATCTCCCTCTGCCTGTCCCGGCTGGCCTCAGCGGCCGAGTCGGACGACGACGGCTTCTTCGAGCAGAGCACGTTCTCCGGCTCGGAGGGCGCGCGGCCCGAGCTCACGCCGCCGCCGCCCACGCCGCCGCTGCCTGCGCCGCCGCCGGTAAATTCAACTATACATACGGAACTTTTTTCAACTTTTGCACCAATCATGGGACAGAGAAACAATTTGGAGTGGTTTTTGAAATTTTATCCTTCTGATGTATAGTTTCGCTAGTCTCGCAACGCCAATACGCTTAGTTTATTGTTACGTTAAAGTGATGTAAATCTGAATACCCTATTTACTTGTTGATTCACGGAGCGCTTATGTCGTTAAAAGGCGCAGTAAAATTGTTGAAACTTAACGAGGTATCGTAAGTCCTTAAATTATTGTACGATTAACCTAGGTTTTCTGAAATAGGTGAGTTAAACCGTAAAACGAATGAAATAATATTAGAGTATGTTTAAAGTGAAGTTTTGACATTTCCAGCCGGTGGACTACTCCGCGCAGCCCGAGTGGATGTCGTGGCGCGCCGACGTGGTGGCGCGGGCCTCCGCCGGCGAGGCGCGCGGCCTGGACGTGCGCGCGCTGGGCGCCGCCGTGCTGCGTGCGCTGCCCGGGGGGGACACGGAAAACAGGGAGAAGGGCCCGCCGGCGGCTTTCACTACAGTCTTAGACGCCGCGGCGAAGGATGATGCCGACGTGTCGAGGCTTTTCTTGGCTACATTATTTTTGGTAAGTGTTTCTTGGATTAACTGAGTTGTTAAGTGGGGCGGAAGATTTAAAAATGGAGGTGTGCGCTCACCGCCGCCGTGCTCAACTGCTTGCCTGAGGGAGGAGAAAGAGAAAGAGCCCGCCGGCGGCTTTTATGACCGTGCTGGATGCTGCGGCGATGGATGATGCCGACGTGCCGAGGTTTTTCTTGGCTACGCTCTTCTTGGTTAGTATTTCTGTTGTGGTAAACAGAGCTATAGATTTAAAAAATGTATGCTAGTGTACACTCTACACCGCCGTACGTAACTCATTACCTAAGCCCCTCCCTTAAATAGAAAAGGGTCCACCGGTCGTGTTCACGTCGGCGTTGGACGCCGCGGCCGAGGATGACGCTGTATCGGATCTATTCTTGGCTACGCTGTTTTTTGTTAGTATGCGTTTATTTTCCGGTGAGAAGCAAAAACCACAGAATTCTACGTTCTACAATCTTTCCATTCATCTTTTACTTTTTTACTCATACATCCTCGTCAGTTTAGAATATTCTTACCATGAATCATTGTACTAAATTTAATAATAAAAAAACCTTACTCAAAATAATGCTTTTATTTATTATTACAGGCAAACGCTGGCAACGTAGAGGTCGTACAACCACCGCCGTTAACTCTAAACTCGTTCTCGCTGCGGCTGGTGTCGCGGGACGAGCGCCTCTACAGCGCCGCCGCCGACTCCGATCCCGCCTTCCTCACGCGGTAGACGCCGACGCCGACAAACATATCGGGAACGCCGACTTAGATACCAGTGACTTAGTGAGGTGTTGTGAACGGAAAATGTTGCTGTATGTTAGAACGAGAGATATACGGAGTATATGTTTTGCTATCCCATTCTAACATATAGCTTAATAAACTTAAATGGACACAATGTGAGAATATAGACATAATAGTGTGAGCAAAAAATGGGGTAAGAAAATTACCCAATTATTCACGGGACTTTTTTTATATTAGTGAAGGTGCTCAAACCGAAGTGAGCTCACAGTATTAAAACGGCATGGACAATAATTATGTGGCCGTTTCCATATCAACGCCCGAGCTCCCTATTGGACGAGGCAATCATTTTGTGTGCGTTTTGTTTATTTTAATCCCGCTTACCTCGTTTTTATATATTTATTTAGAATTATGGTTCATTTATGAGTGATCATCGATTTGTAAATATATTGTATATACAGAGTATATTTGTACATATAGATTTCTATGAGAAGATGATATTTTCGAAGTACAATAGTTGTAAACCGGGACGGCGTTCCGATAATACGGCCCGGCGCCGCGCGGCGGCTCTTGCTGTCGATCTCTTTAAATACTAGCTTTGAATTTCAATTTGGAAATCGTACACTCGAATTCGTCACTTAACAGAAACTATTCATCGTTTGAGCGAGGCCGTAATTTTACGCCACTTTTTTTTTCAAGAGAGTACAGATTCGTAAAACTAGTTTGAGAGCATAAAGCCGAAACCTTGGTACAGCCGTCATCAAATATATCGGCCGAGGTGATAAAAATATCTGAACAAGCACCTAACGCCTTGACAAAGAGGCGTGTTCAGATATTTGTGAGCACCTTGGCCGCTCCGATATGTCTGATGGCGACTGTACAAACCGAGGTGTGTTGTGAATTTGACGAGCGTATGCTGTCAGATTATCCGATTGAACAGGATGAGGGGCGTTCATAGCTATGATTGAATGTAATATTTATTCGTTGTTTGCAGAACTCCGCTCTTTTAATGTTATTTATAAATTTAGAGTGCAATAAAATCTGTACTCTACTGTTAATAGTAGGCGTTTTGGACAAAATATTTGACATTGTTTGACATGATGCCAACGGCCAGTTTCTATCACCGCACCGGTCGCCGTCGGCAGGGTGTTCATCCTCACACCTTAGAACCTAAATGGTCGCATACTGTGCGGTTCAAGAGGGATTTCCTCCCGCGGACGCTCCGGCTGTGCAATGAGCTCCCTTCCGAGGTTTTTCCGAAGGTCTACAGGATGGGGTTCTTCAAACAAGGAGTGTACAAGTTTTTAAAGGGTCGGCAACGCGCATGTGACACCTCTGGAGTTGCAGGCGTCCATAGGCTGCGGTGACTGCTTACCATCAGACGGGCCGTATGCTTGTTTGCCACCGTCGTGGTATTAAAAAAAATGTGACCATTTACACGCCGCCGGCGTTAAAGTATCAAAAGGTTAAATATATAAGAGGCTAAAGATTTCAGGATTGTAACCGAGGTCGAGTGTGCTTCAAAAACCGTCCTATGTAAATAGAATCTATGGTAATATATGAAGACAATCATGTCACACAGTAAACGTTAGGTGTAAGTATAAGTGTTAGTAAAGTGAGACCGCCGCGCCGCCTCCAAATTCTGTGCCTTACTCCACCCGGGGTCGAGCTGTGGACCCTGCATACTGGTATTTGAAAAGCATCTAGTAATGTAGTGTAGGTAATGGTGGCTTACCAATCTTACCATCAAACTGTTTATTCTTGTCTTGGAGAGGGCTATGTTTCAGTTTCATGGTACAGTCAGCAAGATAATGACCAGAGTAGCCAAATATATCTTAACACATTCTTTTGACGACCATTCTGGCCTATTGTGTAGTGACCCTGCCTATGTAGCCGATGATTCTGGGTTCGAGTCCCGGTAAGGGCATTTATTTGTGTAATGAACACAGATATTTTTCCTGAGGGGTGTTTTCTTTGTATATAAGTATGTGTGTCGTCGCTCAGTACCCATAGTACAAGCTTTGATTAGTTTAGGGCTAGTTTGATCTGTTTAGGATGTCGCCTAATATTTATTTATTTATTTCTATAATAACAAAAGTGTGTTGGGATATATTTGACCACTTTGGCCGTCCCTGATGCTGACTTTATGTTTAAGTTTACATTTCACAGCCAGAAAATGGCAATTTGTATTATAGAAGAACATTTGAGTCTATTATTTATGACAGTGCAACTTTTATCAAAAATATGCAAGCTCTTTTAAAGTTGTACGATATGTGTATTTCATTTAGAAATATTAATAAGTTAATTAAATATTTCATTACACTTAAGGCAACGATAAGATTAGGTTTTATTTTAATTGATTTTTTCTTAGTGATTATGTCTAAAGTTATATATACACCCCACTACATTATTAGGTGCTTATTTTACCTAAATGCATGCAATGTATTCGATGTTACTTGACATTTAATTTAAAATGATCTTTAAAAACCAAAGCCAAATGACATATATTTTAATAAGTAAAAGAAGATTATATTTTTATCATAACAACAAAAATTTGCATGCATATATGTAGTTTCAATTCTCTGTACCATCGTAACCAATCATGTAGCATTGTATGTTACAAGATATAAGCAATTGTAATAGCCTCCTAATGCCCAGAAGTTTAAATAAGTACTGTGTTTTCTTATATACTTAATTTTATATTTAATTTATCATTATTTTTGGACACTATTGAAACTAAATCAAGATGGAATTTTACGTGAAATAATGTTCAAATTGTTCATTATGTTGCCTAAATATTTTTATACACCGTGTTTTTTTTTATTTCCGTTAATTTGAAGGGTGCAGCCCTGAGCTTAAATTAAGTAACTTTCACAAAGACCGGTATTCTAAATAACTACATTTCGGAGATAATCAATATTTAATATTTATCTTATAAGGCCCCTACGAGCGTGTACACTTGCCTTAGGGCCTGTTTACATATTGATTAGTGTTAAGTATGAGTTAATACATTTGATACTAAACGTAAATACTATCTCGGACGATTGATGTTCGAAATGACATTGATATGTCACAGTTTTCCATTGTTTGAATGAGTTAAATGTAATGCCCGTGTTACAACATCGCTATATGCAACATTTAATTAATTAGTATACAAAAAATAAATAAAATAAAAAAACTTTTTTTAAATTAACTATGCCATTTAGTTTCTCTTAACGTACTTGCCGATACCCCGAAGTTTAACGGAATTCAATAAGAACACGATGTATAGGTTAGGCTATGGAAGTGATAAAAATATTTATTTTCTTGAAAAACAAGCACAGAACATTGATTTCTAATCAATTCTATTTTATGAACTAAAAGCATTTTTGGGCGAAATTACGCTATTTTGCAATAATGAAACTGAGAATTGATTAGACCTGGGCGTTGTAATTTAAACTTTAAGGGCGTGTTAATTGGCTAACTTTTACAAAAGCGATCGTCGGCGAGAGCCCGCCCGTGGGTGAAGGTAGCTAATCATGTGAAGTGTGGGTGTGTGTGTGTGTGTGTGCGAGATGTGTACGTGTGTGTGGCGAGCGCTCGCGGCGCGCGGTCGGGCCGTAAAGTTGTTACTTGTTAATTAAAATAAACGTAAGTACACTATTGCTGTAGTTTCATTTTTAGGGTTCCGTACCAATAAGGGTTCCTTTTGTACCTACAAAAGGAACCCTTATGGCGCGACTCTGTCCGTCCGTCCGTCTGTCTGTCACAGCGCTCTAAATATCTCGAGAACCACTTAACACATTCACTGCCAGACAAAAAACGGCGCACTACCCCAGAAACCGGTGGTCTATAGCTGCGTACAAAACAACCCGCCCAGCGGGTTGTCCGACTGAACAAAGTTCACGAGCGCCCACCAGGTAGGTTCCCGGCAGTGAATGTGTTAAGCTATCGATTTGGAATAGTTGTGAACAACACTAACCTTATTGAAAGATTTTTTTACTAACTATTGAAAATGCCCAATATGAAGAGGGGGCAAAATTTCAAAGTCTAGTGACTAGGTTAAGTGGGGTATCATTTGATTAAAATGAAAAAGTAGTAAAATAAAAAATATTTATGAAGGAAAATGAGAAAAAAATACCATAATTTATTTCTAACTTGACCCAATATGCGTACGATGTACGTACCTCCGTAACGTCAAACTTACGTACGAATTTACAAGTCCGACAGAGAGGCAACAAACAGCATATAATCACTACGTTTAGAGGCAATACGTCGAACATGGTTCGCGGTAGGCCCTCTGAACTAAAAATGTTACGTTCTATAAGGATTAAGTCATAAACGTACTATTTTTAGTAAAAAAAGTAAGTGCTTATAGTAAAAGTTCATATTTTATTCCTTAGACAAATTTGTTAAAAATGTTTATTTTTAGTGTTCCGTGCAAAACTTTCTTCACGGAACACTTAGGGCCGGTTCACACCGGAATGGCAGCGGCGGGCTCTCGTCGCCGCCTCCTATTAAATAATTTTAAAGTTATCTACATATATATTTATTTATTTATATTTAAAACGACCAGTATCACTTGAATACCTCGAACAAGTCGCCGACGCGAGCAGCCGCGCGGCACCCCGAACGGCGACGGTTAAATGATTTCAGACTAAAAGTGCTCACCGCGTCGCTGCCGGCCGCTGCCATTCCGGTGTGAATGTGAATCAGCCGTTATGGGATCACTTCGCTCTTGCAAATCGGTTATTCATATACCGGTTTGATAAGATCAAACTAAATAAAAGGTTTACTTTCTGTACCTTTGAAAAATCGTCGTTAGATCGAGGAAACTGCTTTGAAAAAACATCTAGCTCATTCATTCAGTCCGTAATGCAACGATCTTCCGTTATACTATGTATAAAACTGAAAGAAATCCTCTTAGTTACTGCATAATAATGGTTAAAGATGAGCGAAATCGAGAAATTTCGGCAACGGCTTAATAAAGAGAATTAAGTATCAATATTAAGTACTACTTAGTCAGTAGATGGGAAACCGACTCTATAATACACACAAAACACCCACAAGCACTAATGACTCATTCTAGGTAGAAGACTCAAAGAAAATAATTACTTTCATCTTCCTCGCGTTGTCCCGGCATTTTGCCACGGCTCATGGGAGCCTGGGGTCCGCTTGGTAACTAATACCAAGAATTGGCGTAGGCACTATTTTTTACGAAAGTGACTGCCATCTGACCTTCCAACCCATAGGGTAAACTAGGCCTTATTGGGATTATTCCAGTTTCCTCACGATGTTTTGCTTCACCGAAAAGCGACTGGTAAATATTAAATGTCATTTTGTACAGTTCCCGAGCCGGGTACTCGATGGAGATACGAGCCTCCGGATTGCAAGTCGCACGCTCTTACTGCTAAGCCACCAGCGCTTCAGGTAATAATTACTTTAAACATAATGATATTACCGTTATTCCAGTCAGGAGGTGTTTAGGTCAAGCAACATTCGTTACATTCATATTTAGGTAATGAAGTTATCGCCTGGGGTGATGTACCTAACTTGATATGCTGTAGTATTAGAATAAAATAAAATTCGCTACGTGTGCGACTGTTACGCTCACAAACCTAGTAAAACGCTATAGTCCGAAGCAAAGTAAGTATATGTCCGAGGCCTATACGATCAAGTGGTGACGGTCCGCCTTACGTCCATTAAGGCCGCAGCTATAAGGCTATAAGTGACAGCGAGTAAGAGATATACTGACCGGACCAAGGACGCGGTCCCGTACGCCCGTGTGCTATAGCTTTTAGTTACGGAACCCTAGGGTACTACTCTTTAGCATGAGGATAATGCTGGGGAACTTATTTATGATATGGCAATCTGTGGCGGATGCTGGCTGGCAACACTGTCAAATGTCACTGTCAGTGTCAAATTAATCGAGCAAAAAGCAAGAAATACGCCGAGTACCGGCGATTTGATTTAATTAACTAATTATTTGCATCGCGTGCGGACATTTGCGGAGGAAGAAGTCATCGAATTGTCGGTGAGTATTTTGTCCAGACCATATATTACAAAGCAGCATTGACGCGTTAGTGCGTTAACAATATTTACGTATTTTTATTTTATTGTTTTATTTGCAGTGTTCAGTGAATCATCAACAATGGGAAAATTAGCTATAATTTTCCTGGCTTTCGCCGCAACTTGCGCAGCTGACTTCGTTAGGTAAGTGATGCTTTCTTTCCTAACAACATACATGTAAACATGTATGACTTGCAGTATTCGTGGTTTTGGCAACCTTTGTATTTACGTTGTTTGTAAGCAAGACCAGGTAATTATGTAGGTAGGTATTGTATACTGTCAATGAATTTTTATTTAAGTAATTTAAACCTAATTTACTACAATACTCTAGCAGTTTAGATTACTTAACATTATTTTATTTATGTTTTACTTGAGCCACTTATATACTTTATTTGTTCATGTTCAATGAAGCTCTTTTCACATCTTTACTGACATGAAACAAACTAGCAATGGTTTTGAAAATTACCTTAAAACCTTAAATTAATTTTACGGTTTAACTCATGCTGGTTCTTACACAAATTTAACTGTAAAATTGATTAAATGTTAGTATGAATCACAGCCGTATACCAACATTAACAGAACCGGAAGTAGAAATATTCTTTATGTTGCTAACAAAAAGTGTCTAAAATGGTGCGGTGCAGTCCATTGTGCTTTCACTCCTAGATATAACTTCTAAATTGTGATTTGTCCGGCCATATTTACTAGGGTTTCTAGCTTGGCAAACAAAAACAATATAATTTTATTGTTAAGTAGACTCTTGTGGACTTTATAAACATGCTACAGATCGTGTCATTCATGACAATGTGTGCCTTGAAAAAAAAATGAAAATCTTTACTGGTAACGATTGTTACATGTCGGTTTTACATAGTCTATATCAGTGGTGGGTAAACTTTCTTCATGAGGGGCCAGAAAGCTTAAGAAATTTTAGAGGAGAGCTAGAATTGGAGCAAAACTGTATTTTGATTTGCGATTATCGTGGGCCCATGCCATATACTAATTATTTCATAGGACCAGCGGCGGGCCTGATAAAAGCCTTTTGCGGGCCGGAGCTGGCCCTCGGGCCGTAGTTTGCCCGCCACTGGTCTATATGTTGTGCATATACCTGTTATTTTAATCCATATTTCATAAATGAAATTAATTATTAGAGTTATCAATCTATCAATTCTTGACTCCTATTGTCATGTTATTAAAGGTTAGATTTGACAAATCTGTTCATCAATTTGGATAATACAAACTATACAAGCATCAGTTGTATTTGCGAGGGGATTAAACATAAATTAACTAATTGAGGCTTGTAAAGTTTTACAAGCAAAGCTTAAAGAAGGGGGGGAAATATTTTGTGTGTTAGATACTATCTGGATACTATGCAAACTCAAAATAGCTCCTAGGGGTTTGTTTTGAATAATGAAAACAACAAAAATCATAAATTGTGTTGGGTGAGAATTGAACTCTAAGCTTAATAGCATCCTTCGCAGACGTTTCTGCTTGTTAAAAATTAACAAAAATCATGTTTTGATTTACAGATAGGAACTTCATATTTAAGTAACAATGTTCACAATTCTAATTGCCCCTTATTTTATTACTGCATTAGGTTTGGAAATTAGATTCAACTCTTTTAATTTTCATAAATAATTTATTTAAACAATGTATGTATGTATGTATGTATGTATATACTTTATTATACATAGAAATAAAAACACGAAAAACACAGTTACAGAGTAAATTAAATACATCAAAGGTGAACTTATCCCTGTGTGGGATCTCTTCCAGTTAACCTTTGAGGAAATGAGTAAAACAGAAGTAACGGTGAATGGATGACAAACACAAACAAAAGTGTACAATCACTGAAATTAATGAAATGTACGTTTTGAATACACATTGATACAAATATACATAGATAGAAAAATAACCATAAAATAAAAAATAAATAAATATTCAATATATAATATAAATAGATATGAATTCGAACCAGAAAAGTAAAGGTTTTTTTTTTTTATACCACGACGGTGGCAAGCAAGCATACGGCCCGCCTGATGGTAAGCAGTCACCGCAGCCTATGGACGCCTGCAACTCCAGAGGTGTTACATGCGCGTTGCCGACCCTTTAAAAATCTGTACACTCCTCTTTTGAAGAACCTCGTACTGTAGACCCTCGGGAAAACCTCGGCAGGTAGCTCATTCCACAACCGGAGCGTGCGCGGGAGGAAGTTCCTCTTAAACCGGGTAGAAGTACTCAATGGAACTAGGAAGTCGTAACCAAACTATCGGAAAGCCACAATTTTTTAAGCTTCTCCTTGAGTGATGCTACAGATTGGGATTGCCTCACGGACACCGGAATCTCGTTCCATAACTTAACGGCATGGACAGTAAAGGATGTGATTGAACTTATGCCTTAACTTTAATGCTGTTTAATTTTTTGTAGAAAAAAATTATGATTATATATTTCCTTAATTAAAACCTTTATTAGCCAATTGATACAGCATATTTCCTTATTTGATTGGTAATTGTGTTCTCCTGTAGCAAAAAAAAAATTAATTGATAAGCATCTATATGTAGTAATAAGCCTAGTAGCATTTTACAACCATAATATATTTTTGATACTTCTGAAATTTCTTGCAAAATAATATTTCTACAGGAATAGTCAGAGAACCTATAATTTGTAGAATCATATTTACCAAAGTCCATATTGTAATGCTCTGATGACCTAATAGAATAGCATTCTTATTTTACTATGTTTAGTATGAATCATCATTGCCTTATTGTTGATATTTGTGTGGCTTAGACATAAGCAATATATCGAAGTTTATTTTAAACAGAAGAATATAGATGTTGCGAATGCAACTTATTATTATATAAAAATGTTCCCAATACTGTAGCTAAACGCAACTGTCGGGCTCGGGTAGTATTCGGAGCCTTTTCAAAAGCACTAATAGGAGCGCTCCACATATTTTGTATCGCGGCCATTTAGAAGCACCTAAATTTAAACCACCTTTTGTACTGATCAAATATTGCAAAATCACTCTCATCATCATCTTCCATTCTACCAATAACCAACCACTTTCTACATTTAGCCGTTTTGGCAACTAAACCCTTGTAACCAGTACTCTGACTAATCCTGAACTAAATCCTGACCTGCACAGCGGCCCCATACATACTATGACTAATTTTGACATTAATTATTTATACATATATGCATCTTACTCTTACATTGCTGCCTGCAACACGTCAGATTTTTTAAAGTATCAATGCCATGCTATGGCAATTCAAGGCCAAAGTAATTCACCTACATAAACTGCCAATATGCAATTTCTTGGCAGTAAGATAATGATTTATCTGCAAATGTTTAATAAATAAACGAGTTATGTAAGCATAGAGATATGAGAAACCATTTAATTACTCGTAAGCCTGTCCAATGCTCTATGCAAGTGTGTTTTCTGATATTGTATGTTATATTATTTTTATAATTTTTGCCCGACTGCGTCAGAAGTAGGGTAATGTTTTTCGAGCGTATGTCCATTTCTTTGGCATGCCCTAAAGCCCAAACAGCTGGACGGTTTTTGACGTATATAATTATAAGACTTAAAAGAGGTCATGCGTTAGAACTATGGTCACTGTCACATAGGCTATATACATTTTGAAAATGGCGACCGTTAATGAAAAATACGGGGGATGGCGGGGAGGAAGGGGGGGGGGGGTATTGTCATAGCAATATGGGTATCAAATGAAAGCTATTGAAAATACCGCTTTATAAATGTATGTATCATATGAAACATATTGTTTGTTTAGTATTGGTTTGGAAACATATTGTGTATTAGTTTGTTATTTTTAAGTAGTCGGGGTTTTTTGTTTTTAAATTTCGGCTTCTTTTTGTTTTATTTTTTCTTTGTTCATATTGTGTCCATGTGTATTGTAGAGTACCGCTGCACCGCGTAGAGACGGCTCGCGGTCAGCTGGCGGCGGTCGGCACAGAGCTCAACATGCTCCGCCTGCGGCGCCCCGCCGGGCCCTCGCCCGAGCCCCTGTCCAACTACCTTGATGTAAGTGTGACTTAACCAAAAGGTTTAAGGGAAATACGGGATCAATTTCGATAGCAGTTTAGATTTCCACTGGTTATAAATAATGCCTATTGATGGACCGTATAATTAAAGAGGCTTTGCCAATCTTAATTAACAGCTTTAAACTATTTACCAGACTTTACCTATTGAGTAACGAAATAATCAAACTATGAATACGAGAATTTTGTTATATTGTCTGTCAAATGTTTAGGAAAGAAAACCTTATATAGCTTACGGGGTTTAATTTCAGTTTTCAAAACTCGAGCATTTGCAAGCGCAGCAATGATGAGTGAAATTTAAAATCCAATCGCAACGACGTTAGGTATATATGACAGCCAGATTGCCATTGCCAGATAGTTTACAAATTGAGGTAGGTCAGTTGTAATATCTACAACAAACAAATTAATAAAACAGGACCCATCTGTTCCAGTGTTATTTATAATTAACATGTTTTTCAGCATATTAATGTTTGCAATTACTTCAAACGTGCTGTTTACACACTACTCATTGTATCAATATCGAACGACCGATAGAGATAACCCTCTCTAGTTTAAATAGTTTGGTTATTTAGTTATTCTTGAATCTTATTGGCTGCGAATTAAGGTGTGAATTGGCGTGTACAGATTGAAATGTCTGAACTAAACGGACTTAGCCGATAACCTCTTGCTTCTGACTTGTCTGAGTTATTTAAATACGAGAGAGTTTGGGCGTTGAACTGCGGCAACGAATTGTTTGACCTTCGTGCAAGTGTCAACGTTTCTGGCAATTACAGAAACTTTATGGTTACAAGCAAGTCTTTGTGTAGCAATGAAACTTTATGGTTACAAGCAAGTCTTTGTGTAGCAATTGTACTTGTTGTAGCAATTTGATAATTGTACCTTAGACAGGAAAATCTCTCTGGACAGATGGCTTTGCGACTCCTCTTCATAATAATAACCGCGGGGCATCGGCAGAGGGACTATAATTTGCTAACCAAAAAACTCGATGATCTACTCAAATCAAATGCATTGTTAAATTAAAAACTCTTTTTTTGACCAAAATGTTAACTTTTTATGACACTATACAATTTACCACATTATATTAACGACAACAAAACAACGAATACTTCTGGAAATTTTGTACTTATGAACTAAAAAAATCCTTTTAACAGAATTAAAACACGTCGAGTTCGTGTTTAATACAGCGTATTTTTTTTATACTACGTCGGTCGCAAACAAGCACACGGCGCGCCTGATAGTAAGCCGTCTCCGTAGCTTATGGACGCCTGCAATTCCAGAGGTCTTACACTAACACTCCACACCCTCGTTGAGCTCTGGCAACCTTACTCACCGGCAGGAACACAACACTGAGTAGGGTCTAGTGTTATTTGGCTGCGGTTTTCTGTAAGATGGAGGTACTCGCCCAGTTGGGTTCTGTTCTAGGTTTACTGTACTTATATATTATATTTTTGTATTGTCTGTCTAGGCTCAATACTACGGCCCGATCTCTATTGGAACCCCGCCGCAGACTTTCCGAGTGGTATTCGACACCGGTTCCTCCAACTTGTGGGTGCCATCTAAGAAATGCCACTACACCAATATAGCTTGCCGTGAGTAGACTTTATGTGTGTACTATTAAGGTCTAATTTTGCTTGGTAAACTGTGTAAGGTTATCAGGATGGTAAGGTCGAACTCGAAACTCGCGGTGATCTCGGAGCGGGAGGTTGGACTGAAGACGAACCAACTAACAAGCGAAAGGGAAGGACATAAGACCGGTATAGTGAAGGGAAAGACGCCTCTGCGAGCAAGACTGCATATATAGCGATGTCCCGCTCGTACACCAGAGCAGCGTCCAAAGTGAAGGCCACCTTAAGAATCCGCGAAGTAGGAATCAAGCACATCATCACCATCATCTTAGCCTTCTGACGCCCACTGCTGAGGATAGGCCGTCTTCGTGTACGCCACTTATCCCGGTCCTTGGCTAGTTTCATCCAAAAGTGCCACGCGATCTTCCGAATGTCGTCCACCCAACCAAGCCAGGCGCTTCATTCATCCGAAAGCATCCACCAATCCGTTAATATTTTGGTTTATCTACCATCACTCTGCCTGCCAACATGTCCCGCCCAGTTCCATTTAAACTTAGTTATGACGTCACTCAACTAAGTTAAAGCCCATTTATTTTGGAATGACTCATGAAAACAATGATCACAATAAAAATCAATACAACCAACATGTGTCGCGCGTGTAACTCCATATCGACAGATAAGCAACACACGTTAACTATAAACTACATTCTTCGCTAATAGATAACATTACGCATATTTTTGAAATGATGGACAACTTGTGTCGTAAATGAGTGATGTATGACGTGTATGTCTGTCATAAATAATAAAATAATAAATTATTGCTACTACTGGGTAATTAAACATATTCATAAATATTTTTAAAACGTGTCAGTTGATTATCATATTCTTATTATAAGTAAGTACAAAAGAATACGCCGAATATTTGGGTCATGCGCACATTTTTAAACAAAATATGTTATTCCTGTAAACAATATTTAACAGATAAGTGGGTGGATCGATTATTTCGTGATTTTCTTGTTGGTATTCTGTCCTGTCAGCCAGAGGTCAATTTACTACATAGTAGCATGACCTGTAATTTAGTATTAAGCTAGATATAAGACAATTTGTGTACCCTGACAGGGTGTCATGGAAGCATCCTATATGACTATAACATCCCATGTACATGACTTTACAAATAAACATCTTGTCTTAGTACACTTTGTTAGAAGAAACGTTGTACCAAGTTCTTCTACCTTATTTAGTGTAGATAGACAGAGATTATAACTACCCCAATGTTAACTAACATGCTTAATTTAAATACCTTAAAACCAGAGTAGTAAATAAAAGGGGAACATGTGAAAAGAAAAAATGATTTAGGTGAATCATGTGATGATTTTTATCACATTATTGTTCTTAGAAACGGAGTGCCCCTTTACGCAGCTAAGAGTTCAACCTGAAAATTATTTACAGCCCCTAACTTAGTATATGTCCACGGGAGAGACGTGAACCTAATGGCTGTGCATGAATTTTAATAGGGAGTATTACTGCAATGTTCCGCCGCCATAGTGCAGCATTAGCACCTTTTCTTAAACCATAGAGTAACTTATCATACTATGCCTTAAACTGTTTTTTGACAAGTTTTCACAGATAATAAAATATGACATTGATGCTTCAAGGCGGTTTGTTTACAAAGGGCCTGCCGGGAAACGCGAAAATCGAAATTTAGTTATCTGCCCCTTCATCGCTCTAATATGCAAGGGAGATAGCGATTTTCGAACGAAATTTCGATTTTCTTTTTTCGCGGTAGACACTCAGATTGTGATGGATTGTGGTAGTGGCGCCCCCTACGCAGAGTTTCGCGTAATACTCCCTATGGTTGCAGTGTTGCACAATAAATACGACAGCAGCAAGTCATCTTCGTACGTGGCCAACGGCAAGGAGTTCGCCATCCACTACGGCTCGGGCTCGCTCTCCGGGTTCCTTTCCACTGACACCGTCTCTGTTAGTATACTGTTTTTTATATACTGTTATCCGCATTCAATTAATTATAGCTTTTGACTCTTAACTCGAGACCCTATTAAGTAGATACGTTGTTATGTCCATAACATTAACATTTGAACCCCATTTAAAAAAAAATCCTAACCAGAATCATTACAAGTATTGAACATCAAGGAAGTTTGAACTCATGAACTTGCGTGTTTTGTGTCGATTTTAGAATATTGATACTGTAAGGCTCTGCGGACTATCATGGAATGCATGTACGAAACTTCGTTGCCTGAAAAAAAAGAGATTTACTTTTTTAACAGTTTTTAATGTTTACGTAGGTCGGTGGCGTGACTGTGAAGTCTCAGACATTCGCGGAGGCTCTGTCCGAGCCCGGTCTCGCGTTCGTCGCCGCTAAGTTCGACGGTATTCTCGGCATGGCTTTCGACACGTGAGTACAATAGTGAACCCTATGTTACAGTCATAAGGTCTCATTTTCGTTAGCTACAGCCATTCGTCACACTCAAGTTCGGTGATATCCTCGGTATGGCTAGGCGAGAATAGTATAAATAATGAACGCTATTCTGTCGGCGAACTCGCAAGCTCATCCGTAGTACTTAACTGGCAATTGCCTTTTCTCCTCTTCGGCAATATTGTACTGTAATACCCCGTTCAAACTTGGCCGCTAGGAGTAGGACAGTGAGCAGGGCAATGTTGCGTAAAGCCACAGATCCATCGACATGTCGGGCGACATTGCGCGCCTTAGAGACTATACATCTCTATTGTATTGTATTAATTATTTATTTTAAGATTATTATAATGTAATGTTTACCCAGGTATGTATAGACCCAGGCTGTTGTATTTATAAATGTTGTTATGTATTTTTCATGTCACTATATGATGTTACTATAAATGTTGTATTGATTTGGAAATAGCCCTTGAGGCCTACTTGCAGAATAAATTTTTGAATCTTGAATTTGAATTTTGAATCTTACATGTAGAGCGAAGTCTGGCAACGTCGCGGCACTTCACCCGACGTCGCTGGCGACACGTGTCGAGGGATAATTGGCCCCAGTCTGTGGCTTAAATAGAGTGACATGACGAGTGTGACGTTTACAGTATGACCGTGCTCATTGCCCTGCCGTCAGCTGTCTACTGTAAACGAGGCATAAGTTGACTTAACAATTTTATTTCTGTGTGGCTTGAATGGTGTTTGATTGCAGCATCTCCGTGGACCACGTGCCGCCAGTGTTCGACAATATGGTCGCTCAGAAACTCGTCGCGCCTGTCTTCTCCTTCTATCTGAACAGGTACGGTCAAATTGTACATCGTCTATGTTAAATTACAATATAATTTTGTATATAAAAACTCGCAGTAAAGTAATTTGGGGTGAAAGAGACTTGCCCATAAGCTATTTCGTGTTCTTGGCGGAATATCTGCAATGATTGAGGAAATTCCAGTAGAAATTCCAGTGGTTCAGTAGTTGCCAAATGGCGGAAAATATTCGCAGGGCCGACCTTAAATGAAACGGGGAAAGGCACGGAGAAAGAAGAAGAAAAAGAGTTATTTGTCCAATTTAATTAATTTCTTGGTGTCCAAATAATCCATAATAATATAGATTTCTTCATTCGACTGAGTCTACCATCCCATAATAAAAGATATTAGGTAAGGTTTTTAGTCACTAATGTCCCTATGCTAGATGATTACATGATGTACAGCTAAGCTTGTTTCAAAACTGCCAAATTAAATCAACAGGGACCCATCAGCGAAAGTCGGTGGCGAGATGATCCTCGGCGGCTCCGACCCGAACCACTACCGCGGCAACATGACCTACTTGCCCGTCGACAAGGCCGCCTACTGGCAGTTCCATGTCGAGGGCATCTCCATTGCCGGACACAAGTTCTGTGAGAACGTGAGTGTACACGTAGAGAGACGAACCACTACCGCGGCAACATGACCTACTTGCCCGTCGACAAGGCCGCCTACTGGCAGTTCCATGTCGAGGGCATCTCCATTGCCGGACACAAGTTCTGTGAGAACGTGAGTGTACACGTAGAGAGACGAACCACTACCGCGGCAACATGACCTACTTGCCCGTCGACAAGGCCGCCTACTGGCAGTTCCATGTCGAGGGCATCTCCATTGCCGGACACAAGTTCTGTGAGAACGTAAGTGTACACGTAGAGAGACGAACCACTACCGCGGCAACATGACCTACGTGCCCGTCGACAAGGCCGCCTACTGGCAGTTCCATGTCGATGGCATGGCCATTTCCCGACACAAGTTCTGTGAGAACGTGAGTGTATACGTAGACAGGGACTAACCACTACTGCGGCAACATGACCTACGTGCCCGTCGACAAGGCTGCCTACTGGTAGTTCCATGTCGACGGCATCGCCATTGCCGGACACAAGTTCTGTGAGAACGTGAGTGTACACGTAGACAGAGACGAACCACAACCGCGGCGACATGACGCGGCACTACGCCCCCGTAATGTCATTCGCCTCTTGGCCAATTTCAACACGTATCCCATAGTAACTTAAGTATTCTTGCTACAGGGTTGCGAAGCGATCGCCGACACTGGCACTTCCCTCATCGGCGGTCCCACCGCGGAGATAGAAACCCTGAACAAGGCGCTCGGCGCCACTCCTCTCGTATCTGGACAGTATGTATATATATTTGTTGGTTAAAACTTAAGTGTTTATATTCTAATTGACTGTTTAAAATTGCTATACCATCCATCGAAATAAATACATACTAAATTACCTTGTGAACCCACTTCATATATTTACCTAAAGGTGTTGTTTCGAAAGGTACGTGTTCGACTGCTCGCTCATCCCCAAGTTGCCGCGCGTGACCTTCACCATCAACGGCGTGCAGTTCCCGCTTGACGGACAGGACTATGTTCTGCGAGTAAGTACTCTAGATATCCCTTGTAAATACAAGTCATTTCAACTGCTCTCCGGATTTTTTTAATTCAAGTGGCTTCACAATCATATGCCTATGGGAAGAGCTGTACCCTTCAATTTACGCCCTATCACCCTACACAACCCAAATGCTCTACAGCTCTTACCATAGAAAATAAATATGTCATCATCTTAGCCTCCAGTCGCCCATAGGCCTCTCTTCGTGTACCCACTAACCGTGGTCCTGAGCTAGTCTCATCTAGAAGTGTCCCGCGAGTTTTCGACTGTCATCCACCCAACGAGCTAACAGACGCCAGGCGATAACTAATAGTATTTTACAGTACATATGGGGCTATTTTATAGCACTAGTGCGAGAAGTAGCATATTACGTTACTGTGTCGAACATTTAAAGGGCCATATGTACTGTAAAACGTTGTACGATACATGTGCGAATAGGTAATTCGCAACTCGTGTCGATTTAAAACACTCCCTTCGGTCGTGTTTTAATTTATCGCCACTCGTTTCGAATTTCCTATTTTTCGCACTTGTATCGTAATGTACTATTATGCAACAGTTGTATAAGAAGGGGCAAAAAAGGCGAGTGGCGTGAGTTACAATGTGAGCCGGAGCCGAAGGCGTAGGCAAACATTGTAAAGGAATACGCCACGAGAATTTTTTGACCTACTTATACAACGTTGCATACAATATTTTTCCTACGAGTCAACAAAAATAAGTTAAATAAGTTTTAAACTAAGTGCATTGCTGCCAACTTGCAAAATATTCATTTGGTTGCATAGTAAAAATAATTACTTCATAAGTCAGAAACACGCATGTGACACCCGTAATATAGCAACACCCATAGACTACGAAGACCGCTTAGCGTTGCTTGTTAGTCTCCGTAGGCTACGGTGGCCAAAATTGAGAAAAAACTGTCCAAAAAATTAATTTAGCAAGTAGCAAGTACCAGGGCCTCATGAGTTACGAGGAGGTGTCGCCGACCGGCCGGCCGCGGCCCGGGGCGGGCCGGGCGCGTAACAAGGTACGCTCGCGCGTCTTGGCTATATACTTTTGCTGTAATTTGTTTACCTAAATTAAGATTTATTTTTGTTGACTCGTAGGAAAAATATTGTATGCAGCGTTGTATAAGTAGGTCAAAAAATTCTCGTGGCGTAAGGAATACCTTTACAATGTTCGCCTACGCCTTCGGCTCCGGCTCACATTGTAACTCATGCCACTCGCCTTTTTTGACCCTTCTTATACAACTGTTGCATAAAATACTAATTCGTTTTGGTTTTGTTAGGTTGGTAGCCATTAATCGCAGTAACGTTATAGCGTATAAAAGCACAAGAGCTTTTATGAGGAATAGACAATATAGACTTTTCTTGAAATCTTTTATGTATGTTCTTATATTCGTGTTAATGAATGCATAAATGACAGATAACAGTAGAGGAGTAGGAAAATATGTTACGCTCCGACTCCCTTCGGCTCCGGCTCACATTGTAACTCACGCCACTCGCCTTTTTTGACCGTTCTTATACAACTGTTGCATAAAATACTAATATATAAGAACAGAATAAATAATAGCACTACCGTACAGAAATGATCAAATGACACTTCCTACAAAACCGAAGTATGACAGCGATTCAGGGACGAATCATGTTGTCCCTTTCTAATGTATGGCACTATCCCTTTCGGCTATTTGCGGTTGTCAAAATTCAAGTCATTATCTTAGCCAGTTAGTTTTGCCAACCCTAATAATTTCTCGGAGCAATGCTGAGCCGAACGGAGCCGAGAATGACCGAATGGAGGAGTGTCGCCCCACTGATATAAGTAAGAGATGTGTGCACCAAAACCTAAGGTGACAGATGGAAAATTTGTAAGTAAATCTCTATCTTTTGTTGTGGGGGTCCATGGGCGAAGGTAACCTTCAAGCGATCCATCTGTTTGTTTATTTCCCATATCATAAAAAAATCGTATTACTTTTTCTATATAGTTAAACACAACAACCCGTACCATGTTACTCAATATTCACTCGTCCTACAGGTATCCCAGTTCGGCAAAACAGTCTGCCTCTCCGGCTTCATGGGCCTCGACGTGCCGCCACCGGCCGGCCCCATCTGGATCCTCGGCGACGTGTTTATCGGCCGCTACTACACGGAGTTCGACGTCGCCAACCGACGTATCGGGTTCGCGCCCGCTGTCTAAGCGACAGTGTATTGAGGTGACGATGGTGAACAAAATGTGTAGGAAATCTTTTAACCTTTTCGATGCCAACGACGGATATATCCGTAGATACAGCTCCAAAGATGGATTTATCCGTGACAGACCACAAATTAACATAGACCTACGTAACATACGCATAAAGTTCAATTTCAGTGTTGACACTTCCGTGACGTGGCGTCTAAGCTTTTGTGTTTGACGGGGCGTCGAAAAGTTAATAAGGGCATTGTAATTGACATTTTAATGACATTGTGGTCACCATTGTTGTCTTATGGTCACATAATATGTATGTAGACCACAATTATAAATTATAACTCACCTTAGTATATGTTCGCCTCGTTAGATGTTTCTCAGTAACTAAATGAGAATTTGAATTTCGTTCAATTAGAGAATATAAACAGAACTAAAGTTATATTAACTTAGCCTTTAGTGAATCGGTTACTTACGATTATGCATATTTACTTAATAATAGTGGTTGATAAATATTATCTGTATGTCCTTTTTGAAATTAAACTATAAAAATAAATATCGATCAGTTGTGATAGCCAACAGTGACTAATGAAATTACTACAAGTGCTTAATTAAAAGCTTAAGAATTTCATATTAAACTAACTAAGTTAGAGTAGGTAGGATAGGTACAGTCGCCATCAGATATATCAACGCGGCCGAGGTGCCCAAAAAAATCTTAGCACGCACTCTAGCGCCTTGACAATAGAGGCGTGTTCCGATATTTGTGAGTATAGGGCCGCTCCCTTATATCTGATGGCGATTGTACACTGATTCAATTTATGTGCTTAGCTGGTGCCAAACAATTTTTGAGGCATTTCTGGTTAGAATCGTTTTTAAGATATTATTTTTGTTTTTAATATCTGTAATATGTAGCCCATTATTACGGACTGACTCGCTCCAACCAAATATAAACGAACCATGACAATACATTAGGTCAGTTTCAACTTTTACTTTATCTACGAAATAAATATTTTTGGTTATTTAAAATTGATCTTTTATTTATTCAAATCATTATAAACTACACCACAAAACCATGATCATGAATTTAGCTACGCCGAGGCAGTGGCTGGCTCGAGCCGAGTCGGGCCAGCTCGAGCCACACTCGGGCCAACTCGAGCGGACTCGGGCCAGACTCGAGCCAGGCCACGGCGCTCACATCGCATTCACAGCTAAGCTTACACTAGTAATGTCTACGAGGTATCTACAGCGTGCGATATCTGCGGGTCGGTAAATAAAATAGTCATTTCACTCGAATTAAATATGTACATATTATTTACATTATGTATATGGCGCGCGCTGCCGACGGAGCTCGCACTATCAAATAGTAATACTCCATCCAACTAAAATATATTTATTATTAAATTAACGATCAATTAATATTATCCGACAGGTGAAGAAATATATCTATCGCAAACTATGTTAAATAAGGAATTCATCTAGTACATGATCACTTCACTCATACTTCATTAAGTATAAATAGCTTAACTAAGGGGCGGTTACGCCAGGCCGAGCTTGTGCTTTTTGCGCGCCTTCTTCACGTACGCCTCCACCAGGGCCTGGATCTTCGCGGGGTTGATCTCGCCCGTTTTGTTGTGGCAGATCTGTAACAACATACCATTTTATTAATAATTTTGATATGACAATAGTTATTTGTGCAACAAGTGAGGAAAGTTGAGCGTAGCGAGGGACTCGGAAAGACGAGATGTAAAATAACTTTGCTCTCGAGTGTCACATACAACTTTTGACCAGTAGTGAAAACATATCAAAGGTTAAAAAAATTCAACATCAAGTACAGTTAACCACATTTATTAACATCCATGAATGAAAGGCATCATCATTATGACGAAAGCTTGTCTCACTTCCTGGAGTAACGAAAGTGGGCTTGTCCGAGCTGCTGAGATAAAAAAAAAACTATGCACTCTTAGCACGCACGTGTAAATTGCTACGTAAGTCATCTCAATCTGTGCCACAGATCTAGAATGATGCGTTTTAATGGCCTTCTGGCCTAGTCGGTAGTGACACTAGTGACCCTGCCTATGAAGCAGGTCCCGGGTTCAAATCCAGACAAGGGCATTTATTTGTATGTTCATCATAAATATTTGTTCCTGAGTTATGGATGTTTTCTAAATATTTAAGTCTATGGGACCAATCGCGAAAAAAAATGGAATCTCCCATAGGAAATTTCGAGGAGCAAAATGTATGAAACAGCCTTTTGACCTATACTCTGTATCTTTAGGTATTTAAATAAAAGTAAACAAAATCTACCCTTAAATGGTTCCTTAAGCCAATAACATTACATGATCAAATAATGTAGGTTAAAGTCAGGTCGTTCAGTGACAGATCCAGGCGGTTTTGTATTTGGTTGGTTAACCAATAAATGTTACAACTACCCGAAAATGTACAAATTGTTTGTTTACTTTTATTTAAATACCTAAAGATACAGAGTATAAACATTATTGGGGATCTTTTTTTGCCCTTCGTTCTATTACATACTGTATATCTATCAGATATATCATGACCTTATCATTGTATAACAAGTTTGCATTTACCTTGGGCACGGTGCGACGTATATATTTGCGCTTTTTGGGAACCCTTTAGAGCAGCTTCAGCAAAATAAACCGCATTCGTTGCACAATAAGGTTGTACCTTGAGCACGTCGCGGCACTGTATATACTTGCACTCTTTGGACACACGCTTTAGACCTTATTACTGTAGAACAAGGCCGTATTTACCTTGGGAACGGCCCGGCGCAGGATATCTTTGTACTCCTCCTTGGAAGGCGCGTGAAATGCGGCCTCACCAAAATGAACCTTATAAGATGTACAACAAGGTCGTATTTACCTTGGGGACGACACGGCGCAGGATATCCTTGTACTCCTCTTTGGACACGCGCAGTGGACACGCGCCTGCGCGTGTAGTGCGGTTTCACCAAAATGAACCTTATAAGATGTACCACAAGGTCGTATTTACCTTGGGGACGGCGCGGCGCAGGATATCCTTGTACTCCTCCTTGGACACGCGCTTACGCGTGTAGTGCGGCTTCAGCACCAGCTTAACCTCTTCCACTACGCGTTCTTGTCGATTCAGTTTCTTCAAGAACTGTAACGATAAAAGTGTCAGTAATAAAATCCATAGACATCTGAATTAACCAGGGTGAACTGATCGATGAATCGTTGGAGATTAACAATCAAAATACCATTCAATATTATGGCGCCATCGCCACGCCATTTATGACGTCTCTAGGTAAAGGTAGTTTATTTCTCAAAATATTAAATATTTTTAAATGCGGTTATGAACGTCAAATAAAGCAACACCGACTCTAACCCTACACCTTTGCCCGAGAATATTTCATATGGTGCTTGCAATACGGCCTCATGGGCACTAAATTTAAAAAAAAACTTTATTATTTTTTATAAAGATTTAATCTCCAATAATCATAAATTTTGACATGTAGCTGTATTGCAGACTGCATACAATTTAAGCCACCAATATGGGACCGGCAAGAAACTCTGCGGGACAAAAATTTTCAAAACATCTAGTAATCTATTAGTCTCCTAATTCTCCAGTCAGTTGGTCGGTAACTCCGGTGACTCCTCAACTTTATCGCGTCCGCAGAAAAGTCACTTCTACATACCACTGTTGAGATATCGCTCATGCGATTGCATACAGATTAATTATATGATCCGAAGAGTTTTTGACATTTGTACTTTTTTATATTGGTTATATATCTCCTAGACCCTGTGAGGGGTACGGTGTACCGACCTTGCTCTTAACCTGCATCTCGACGGCTGAGCTGGGCAGCTCGTCCAGGATCTTCAGGTTGTCATCGTCTATCTTGACGCCCACTTGCGTCTTGTTGCCTGAAACCAGACAACTACTATGCAATAGGGTCCTAGCTTTTGAAGTATCTATCTAAATGCATTTGTTTATTAGTAGAATACTGACATACGTAAGTTTTATTGACAAAAATACAAACTGATAGCAGTTTTGTTTCAAAAATCATGATAGAGTTACGTTGCTTTATCACTTAATTTTTATAACCACATTCGGTTACAAAATTCAATTTTGCATTTGCAAAAAGTTTATTAATTAAACTATTCTAAGCATTTTCTTTGTAATTATTTTAAATTTAATAATTAATAAAAATCACAACATTACGATACTTACCTTTACCCTTCTTCCTGTTAAACTTCACCGGCACCTTAGCGTGCGATTTGCCCTTGCGTTTAATCGGCTTCGCGCCGAACAGCGAATCGAACGCATCTCGCTTCCCCGCCGGCGGCGGCGAGAACAGGTCCCCGAAGTCGCTGGAGCCCGGCGAGTAGGGCGAGTCCCCGCCCTCGTGCCGGGGTAAGGGCAGCATGGAGATCTTCGTAGCCTGCATGGGTTTGATAGGGTTGGATTTGATCGGGGAAGGTTTGGCGAGGAAGAGCTTGGGCTGGGCGCGGGCGGGCTCGGGCAGCACGATGCGCGGCGCGGGCGCGGCGGGGGCGGCGTGGGCGGGGTGGGCGGCGTGCGAGGGGGGCGCGGGCGTGGCGGGGGCGGGCGCGTGCTGGCCGGCCGCGGGCACCGGCTCGGGGGACTCGTCGCGCGTCGACTGCAGGAGGGCCATCACCTGCAACGACGGAAACACTCCAAACCATCATCCGACTGGGTAAATAAATAAATAAATATTTATAGAACATTATTACACAAACTGACTAAGTCCCACAGTAAGCTCAATAAGGCTTGTGTTGAGGGTACTTAGACAACGATATATATAATATATAAATATTTATAAATACTTAAATACATAGAAAACACCCATGACTCAGAAACAAATATCCATGCTCATCACACGAACAAATGCCCTTACCAGGATTTGAACCCGGGACCATCAGCTTCGTAGGCAGGGTCACTACCCACTAGGCCAAACCGGTCGTCTAAATAATCATGTACACAACAGAAAAATTTCCAAATGATAAAGAAACTAATAGTCTAATTTCTAATTGTGATTTAGCAGGTTAAAACCGCCTCTAATTTAATTTTGGGCCGTATTAAAAATATGATCGCTTGTTTCACAAACTTCGGAAGTACGAGAACAGAAAAAATACTGACTTGCATGTGAGTAAAAAAAATTAATTGTTGTATTAATTATCTATTTTAGGATTTTTCTGTTTAAGAAACCGCATTCTTGAAACCTATTATTAGGTATTATTATACTTCGAATCTTTAAGTTAATTGTAAACGAAATATGTCACTTGGGCTAAGTTAGTACATTTATTTACAATTTTTTTTATATACAATAGTTCTTTTCGTAACGAAACGGCAAAGACACATATTTTGACTAAGGTGAGTTTGTGAAGTTAGAAGCTTGGCTCTATATGAGATCTGATAACTTTTTACAGTACGAACATTATGGTTTCGTCTTGGCAACATTTTAAGTTGCTTATTAAAAAGTTTCCACCCCCTAATTTAAAGGGTTGGGGGTGATTTACTATTAGTAATCCTGAAATATGTATCTGGGGACATCATTTACACAATCTGCTTGTTTACTCATTCCCCATACAAACTTCAACCTCTTTTTCCCCCTAACGCACTTTTCGTCCCCTTTTCACCCTTACGGAGCGATTGGGGAGTTGAAAACTATTCTATATCCTTTTCCAAACTATCTACATACCAAATTTCAACTAAATCGGCTCAACAGTTTATGATTCGCCATACAAAATTTCACCCCCTTAGGAACAAAAAAAATATTAATAAATTAATAAAATCTAATGTATGAGTGCTATGAATTGTTTAATGCCTAGTAAGATCATTATTGACATTATATTCCGAGAATCTTCGAGAAAAGGTAGATAGTGCCCTTGCGCTTCGCTTTTCTTGGCGGTGGCACTGCCGTGCCCCCAGATAGTTTCAACACTTTGATTTGATATAAAATTAACATTAATGACCAGTTTTTGTTCCATATGCATCTCCATTGTTTTGTAGATAGCCCTGCTACGGAAAAAGCAGCGTATCTTAAAGGTCTGTTTTGCCGTAACAGGGCATTGTGGCAAATTGGCAATCCTGAAAGTATAACTGTTATCAATAGACTACGTACCTTCTCAATAGGCGACAACGGCCTTCTCGCGATGACATCATCCGCCGATAGATTGGTCCGCTGCGCCGCCTCCAGCGTCATGCTGGGCCGCTCGGGCGACGCCTCGGCCGCCGCGGGCGACGCCGCTCGGGCAGGCGAAGCTGACGCCGATCTAGTCGGTTCAAACGGATCGTAGGCGTCTGGAGAATCTGGAGGTTCCGGTGGTGTGTTAGGACCGTTTTCAGCTTCAGCCGGCGCCGGTTCCTCGTCTTCTCTGAGTGGGTTGGGCGCTCGAGGCGCTGTACCGGGCTTAGCTGCGAGGCTAAACTTGACGGGGGCGGGTGCAGGTTGAGCGGCGGGCTCCGGTGGTGTTTTAGGCCCGACGGCTCCCAGAGCGAACGCCGGCGCCGCCGGAGCGGGCTCGGGCTCCTTTTGTACGGCAGGTTCTTTCTCGCCGTGGTCGCTATCGCTGAGCACGATCACGTTTTTGGGAGAGGGAGTCAGCTCGCGGAACGGCGAGCGTTCTAAATCGATGATAGCTACAGGTTTAGCGTTATCGTCGGCAGCTAGCGCCGTTCGTCGCCGCTTGCGTTTCTCGCGCCGCGCCTCCCGGTGCTTACGTCTTTCCGCCGGCCCGACCGTCTTTTGCTGCTCGGCGAAACTAACACTAACGAGTATATTGTCCCCGGATGTGAATACTTCTTTGCTGGGCGCGGGTTGGTCTTTGCCGCGCTTGTGTTTGATGCGTTCGCGGCGGCGCGGCTCCTTGCGCTTGCGTTTGCCGAGACGTTTGGTCGGCGACGCGTCCGGGGGCGGCGTGCGCGGCGACAGCAGTCGCGAATCGACTGACAGGGGCGACCAACCGGCCGGCGGACCGGGGGACAGCTCTGGTGAGCGACTACGGCTGCGTCTCTTCTTTTTACGCTTGGGTGATTTGCGTCGAAGTTCCTCCCGGCGACGGGCCGCGGTCGCTGGAGGCGAACGGGCGCGCTTCTTCTTCTTACCGGTCTTCTTGGGGCTGGCGGAGCGTCTTCGTTTGCGAGCGCGAACGGGCGACGGTTCCCGTCTGCGAGGAGACATCCTTCGCCTCGGCGATGGCGACTTGCGGCGCTTGCGGACTCGGCGCGGCGATACAGAGCGTCTTGGAGGCGATCCGCGCGGCGACAACGGCGTGAGCGAGCGTAAACTCGCTCGGCGAAGTCGCGGACTAGGTGTCAACCGCCTGGATATGGAGCGTTTAGCGCGCGACAGCGACCGGCGCCGCGATAGCGAGCGTCTGACACGTGACAACGACCGGCGGACGCGCGATAAAGATCTGTGCGGACGCGACAGCGACCTACGCGGGCGTGATATAGATCGACGCGCGCGTGATAGAGACCGACGCTCCGGCTGCGGCGAATGCGACGCGGAACGTGCTGGGGACACATCTCTTCCGAACGGATCTTTCTGTTTCTTTCTCTTCTCTGTGACGACTGACCTGACGTCGTATCTCTCTAAATCCTTGCGTTTCTCGCGTCTGCGTCGTTCCGAGGCCGCCCGGCGCGGGGAGCCGGACGCTGACCGCCGTCGCCTGTCTTTATCTCTATAGCTGCGCTCGCGGCCCGATTTGCTCAACTTTCTAAACGCTATATCTTTCTTCCCTTTACTCTTAGTCTTTCCGTCTTTCTTGCCTTCTTTGCGTTTCTTTTTCTTGCCGTCCGGCTCGGGCGGGGTCGGAGAGCCAGCGGCGTCACTGAATACCCCGTTAGCTTCATCTTCGGAAATCATTTCTGTGCCGAGCGCCTCGCCCTCTAGTCTCAAGTCATCCTTGCTCTGATTCTCGTCTAAACATGGCGTGTATGAGCGTTCGTCTTCCGTTTCACTAATAGATTCGGTCATTTTTTCTGGAGCACCTTCAGTATGTTCACCATCAGCTATAGCCGCTAATTCCTTCTCCGTTCCGTCGTCAGAACGTGGAGAATGTGGGGAACGAGGGGAATGTGTAGAATGTTGAGAAGGTGAACGCTCACTAGTAGGAGTGGCAGTTCCATTTTGTTTTTCCCCTTCTTCAAGTTCCTCCGCTGGCCTTTCTGGTGTCTTATCTTCTTTTGGCGTTGGACTTCTGATATTAGCTTCATCGGCATTTTCTTCCTCTTCTTTTTCCTCATTGTCTCCCTCTTTGTCGTCTTCATCATCTTCTCTGTCCTGTTTGTCATCTTCCTTTTCCTCAGTATCATCTTCTTTATTTTCATCCGTTAGCATCACCATCTTATCACTATCTTTCTCATCTTCTGGGGGCTCTTCTGAAGTTTTTACATCATCACTTTTCGGTTCCGGAGCTTCTGGCTGCTCTGCAATTGGTTCCTCAGTTCGTTCAGCGACATCCTCATCATCATAAAGACTAACACGTTTTATAAGCGAGGGAGTATTTAATTTAATTTTGATCGGATCTCGGGTGTTGGGTGTTATAGGGCAGCGTTTGGAAACCTTTTCTTTGTAGTCGTCTTTTTTTGTCGGTATCGGTTCGGGAGTTTTGATTTCTTCCTCAGGAGTTTTAACTGGTTCGTCATCTTCTTGTACTAAATCAGTCATGTCAAGATCGGGTTTAGTGCGCGCTGTAGGGGGCGCCAAAGAGCCCGCACTAGCTATATGTACGCTCGTGGCGGAATAAATAGAGAAGTTAGGGCAATCTCCATCGGAATCGTCATCGGAGTTATTCTGCGGCGGTTCCATAAGCGCTCTGTGCTCCTGTAAGACTTGTCTGACGGCTGTATCTAGTAAACCAGCCGGGAGGGCCGGAGCAGGGGGGAGCGGTGGCACTGAAGTGATAGGGGTAGGTGGTGGTGTTATTTCGGGGGATTTAGGGGGTGAATCGATTTCTGGAGGTACCGGAGGGGCCGGTAATGGACCGAAGACTGGTGCTGATGTTTGAGGTGGTTCCTCGTCCTCGTCATCATCATGTGTCGGCTCGGTCGGATCATATTTTTCTGTATCAATTACTAGACTCGAGTCGCTCCCGTCCTCTGATTTTTCTTCGGGTAGTTTGTCGAAGGCGAAGACGGGGGGTTCGGGCAGCGGTCGGAAGGGGCGCTCCTGAGCGGGCGCGGGCGGCGGCGGGTGGTGGCGGGGGGCCACGCGCATGTCGAGCGGGTTGTCGAAGCCCCCGAACGAGTGCCGGTGCGGCCCGGGGGCGTCGGGCCGCGCCCGCGGCCAGGCGGGGCCCAGGCTGTGTCTGTTGTCTAATCTACAATTGGAAATATGTATTTATTAGTATATTTATGTGGGTCAACCAATTCTGTGCCGTCAGTCAGGAGACAACAGAAGCATTTGCTAGTAAAAACATTTGATAAAAATTCGTTGAATGTTGCACCCCAAAAATCAAAGTGATACGAAGGGCACAGTTAGGTAGATAATGTATTCCTTAAGAGCAATTCCTAGCTGAGCAACTTTTCAAATCTCGAATTTTTGAAGCTATGTTTCTGTCGCGCTGCGGTGGGCGGGAGCCGGAGCTATCTAAGTGTGAGTGCGCGCACACAGACGCGAGACTCGTGCGCTCGCTCATTGCGCGCCGTTCCGTCGACATCGCCCGCGAGCCAGACGGAATTTATTCTGCGCTGCCCGACGCAAGTTGTTTTTGTTGTTACCACGTAATATTGTTTTTCATTTTTATATTATACTGTATCTATTACACCCTAATACCAAACACCCTATCACCTGTACTAAATGTATTTTACACCTATGATGACGAAATAATAAATGATTGATTGATTGATTGATATTAATTACCATATAGGTAAAAACTGCAAAAAAGAATGATGTCTCAGCTTCGGTTGTCGTCGTACAGTCAAGTGCAAAAATATGTATCGAAAGAATCGTCTCATAAATATGGTACTACGCTCTTATTACACTGGAATAAGATGCTATGGGACATATTTTTGAGTAAGATGTGTACACCCATATTTTTACACTTGACTGTACCTATCCGTATCAGTAAGTTGGGAGTGATCACGGTGTGTTGTGAAATTTTTTAAGTAGGTATAAATATACCTATGGTTAAACTACAATCTATTTAACTTGTAGTACGATGGGGCTAAACTTGGGCCGCCTTATTGAAGAACGTATATATCGCAATGACAATCTGGGTAAAGTATGTTGGGATAATGCCGGACAATTTTGGGACCAATTGAGAGAACTCGTGAAAAAATGATTTTTCGAGATCTCAACACGTGACAGATTCTTGAAGTACGTAGCGAATCGTTAAATAATAACCGTAGATTCGGCCTGAATTTTGGTAATCTTCAATATAGAACGGTTTTAGTTTTGTACCTGTGTAAAGATGAGACATACTTTTTTTTAGGGTAACGAGTGTTTTGCCATCAAGGGAGAACATTGGATGGTGAAAAAAAGTTGCTTCTAATGGAAAGAGAATAAGGTATCACAAAGAAATAGGTCCGGTGTCTACCCTTTTGTATCCGATCTTAACCCGGATACAAAAATTGGTAAAATTGTGGCTCTCAAACTTTGATACCTATGTCATAAGGCAATTTGATAAGTAAACAATGTGCTAAGAAACCTCTTATTGTAAGGTTTACCCGAAGTATTAAAAAAAAACCACTAAAATAATAGATACGTTGCGTAGTTTTGACAATTTAAGATTTCGTGAACTGTACAGGTTTAGGGAAAGTGTAAATGTATTGTTTATTGAATGGAATGTACTGGAAGATATTAAGTACTTAAGTAGGAGGGACAAAAATCAAAATAAAAAATAATCGTGCCCAGTCATTTTTAATGAAGGTCGCCAAAAAAATAAGAATCAAACTTAGAAATCAAAAAGACTAAGTAGTTCTTTAAAAAGGTCAAGGTCACTGAGAGCCCATATTGAAGTATGGAAAATAATTAAAATTGCGATTTTGTTGGTTTAATTTTGCAATTATATATAGTTGATAAACAATCTTTTTTTTTGATAAAATTTAAGGATCGTATGTAAAGAGTAAAGTAAATATATAGGAAAAGAGAGCCCTCTTGAAGCATTTTAAGGAAACTAATTTCGAAGCCCTATCTCTATTTTGTATCCGAAACTAGCAATGTATGTATGCGTGCACATCTACTTATGCATCCTTATGTATGTGTAGATACTTTATTGCGAAAAATTGCTCAGTTGCTATCTATTTTACTCGATTTTGTTATAAATTTCAACATGTATCATCATCCCTATACAATATAAAATTAAATACTCTTTATTGCACACCTCAATAAAAGAAAACAATACAAAAGAAAACATACACATAAGCTCAGGTAAACAACATGCGGTCTTATCGCTAAAAGGCAACCTTTGGGTTGCGGAAATTAAAAAAAATTACATTGTCAGTAACCGTCGCGCTGGTAGTGGTACTGGATAAAAATAATGGTACGAAAGTGTGATCAAGAAAACAATAAATGTGATAATTAAGGTCAGTAGGTAAATTGAAGAAAATTTAAAGTTTGATAATCACTGCTGTTTTTTAAATAGGTAAAGATCTGATTGTTTCTGGTCCGATCTTTACCTGGAAGGGTCAAGATCGGATATCGGTCTACAGCAGTGCTAGGTCTGTTAACACAATTACAAAAACAAACACAGTTTCATCACAATACGAAAAATAAATTACAGAGCGAAGATCGGATAGAAGGAAGAATTCGCGAATTTTACCTTGCTCTCTGTGATTGCACATAGCACAAGCCCGACTCCCTGAGCGACGCGGGGACACTGACAGTCGAGGCGCAATGAAATGGCGTCTTACACAATGTTGCCAACATTAAAAAATAAAGCCAAATTAGGGGGAAATGAATGTCCTACGTTCTTCACCCGCATCGTTGAACCGCCGCATTTCAAAATGGCCCTTATTTTTATATCGACTAGCCGTAATGTAATACGGCGGATTATACAATACGACTGCGATACTTATATATAAATCCCCTCGTCAATGTAATTTCATTAAATTTGCTATCTAGTGGCAAACATCAAAGTAGTTATCTTTTACTTGTGACGCACAAGTGTGAGCAATGTAAAATACTATATTTCTAAAAAAAATTGCCTACTACGTAATAAAAGAAAATGTGATTATTAAATTATAATACGAAAGGTGGTCAAATCGCAAAATGCTGTCGTTTTATTTAAAATAATGAAATAATTAGACCAGTTCCGAAAGTTCCGAGAAATCCCGGTTCTTTGAAACAGTACCGGTTCTGCAATCCCTAATAAGGATGTTATGCCCATCACTATTCCTTCTGTGTACGTATATTTAAAAACTGTCTCCGCCTCCAATTCGTGCGATAAGGACAACTGCAGCTCGGACCGAGATTCACTCGCAAAAAACTCAAAAATCGAGGTTTCGCTCTCGACTGTTTCCTCCTCCAAAACGCAACTAATCATTATGAAATTTTGGAAATTGCAAGAGGAAGAAATAATCTATGCCGCTATGTTTTGATTTTTTGGATATTTTTTGTCATATTTGTATACTGTGCCTTTTTTTACAGCCAATTCAATTTAGCCGTTTTTGCGATTTTCGAGGCGTTGTATCTTTCTTCAAAATAAAATAATCCAAAAAAGCAAAACATAGCGGCACAGATATTGATGATATTGATCTTATTTGAAAAAATCACTGCTCTAGGTTAAAAATCCAGGGAGGAATCAGTCGAGAGCGTTTGTATGGAAAAATCGCAACTAGGAATTCCTCTTAAAATGAAACCTAGTGAATTATGAAACAAAAATCTGAATAAAGAAAAGTTCGACTTTTTTCCAAATTCCAAGACGTCAGAATTGGTGTTCTGCTAGAAAGTTTTTAAAATTGCGAAATATAAATAAAGTAAAACCTGGGAAAGTTCTCATATTTTTGTATGAAGATTGAGACTTTCCATTTTCAATATAAAACTTTCAATAAAATTTTCTAGAAATTCCTGAGAACGTTTCCATATTTATGGAAATTTTCCGCAACTTACACATCTGTAGGTGGTGTTAGGGGCTACCTCTTTTCGTTAGGGGTTAATAACTGTCGAATTAAGATAAGTGTGGCAGTGAGCTCGGGTAATTGATTTTATACCTAAAAGCTTTTATATGAAACATGAGATAATGACCTGGGTGGAGGCGCCTGCTGCCTCGGCTCAGGCCTTTTCGGCTGGGCGAGCGCGGGATGGAAGCCAGCCGGAGTCTTCTTCTCTAGTAGTGACCTCGTTATAGGTCGTTGTTGTCATGTTAATATAGTAGAGTGAATGACCTGTGCGGCGGCGCCTGCGGGCGGGGCTCGGGGCGGCGGGGGCGCGCGCAGGCGGGGCCGGGCGCGGGGCCCGGGGGCCCGGGGGCGGGGCCCGGGGGCCCCCGCCGCGGGAAGCCGCCCCACGCCTCCTCCTCGCGCCGCGCGCCGCCGTAGCTGTTCCCGCGGTTCGGGTACGTGTTCTCGCCGCCGTTGGGGCCGTACGAGTACCTGGCGACAGACACTCCATCAAACCTATTCTAAACTGGAAATACCCATTTACATTACATTGGAATTTGAAGCACTTTCACTGGGCAAGTTGACCGGTCTGTTTCGGGTTCAAATCCTTATAAGGGCATTGCTTGTGTGATGAGCACAGATATTTGGTCCTAAATCATGGTTGTTTTCTGTGTATTTAAGTATTTATTTATATATTATACCCTCCAGGGTTGCAGGCGTACATAGACTACGGAGACTGTTTACCATCAGGCGGGCCGTATGCTTGTTTGCCACCGACATAGTATAATATGTATATCTTTGTCTAAGTACCGACAACACAAGCCTTATTGAGCTTACTATAGGACTTAGTTTGTGTAATAATATCCTATAATATTGAATAGGCCACACAGAGCAAGCATACGCGCGAGGCAATTTCCTCGCGCGCAAAACGGAACGGTTTTTAGGGCGAAGGAAATTGCCTCGCGCGTATGCTCGCTCTGTGTGGAGCTACCTATTTATTATTTATTTAAGTTGGTTAGCTCGCTCGATTCGACTCAAACACTCAAATATTTTTTCCACCCCAGCCATATACAAATTGCATTATTAATATTTCTTCGTGGAGGAATTCTCGATTGCAAAATCATTGAGACGAGCGCTTCCGGTCGCGACGCGAATGCCTGAACAAAAAGGGTAAATGCTATAAATTGGACCGCGGAATACATACCCCCGACCGAAGTTGTTGGCGCTCTGCTCGCGGTGGTAGTTCCCGCTGTAGCCGCCGCCCCAGCCGCCGCGCTGCCCGTGCGCCGGCGCCGAGCGCAGCGGCGGCTCGGAGGCCTGAGGGCAAATCGCTCTTTACTATATCACACATTCTAGACGATACCTACATATGACGCTAGTACAGATAACGGTACCAGAGTTGAGGTCACGCACGCAACGTGCCATGTAACAACTGACCAGGGGCGGCCTTAGCCTCTGCGAGGCCCCTGTGCTAAGTAAAAAAATTAGTAGGCCGGGAAACGCCCTGTAAACAGTTCAAAGGCCGAGCTTCAAGAGAATGGAGCTCGGTCGTGAGCTAAGTACCTATATGTTATAAAGCGAGAAGGGAAGCAGAAAGCCGATCTCCACCTAGGACATAAGATCCGGGGCAGCAAATCTCGATGACTTCCCGTGCGAAGCCGAAAACTGAGCTGCAGGAAAGTAGAGCTTGGAATCGAATTCGCAGAGTGAGCGAGGCTGACGGCTAAGCTCCGCGAAGATAGTTCCATACTTTATGTATGAATCAGATTATAATTTACCATTGTCATTCATGGGAGAGAGTGAGATAGCAGATGTTCTTGAGACAATTAACTGATCAATCTGAATAAGGCATGCGTGAAGCAAAGATTTCTGAATTCAGAGGGACATTCCGGATGTGTGAGGCCAGCCTTACATATTACTGTAATGCCTTTGCTCAGCAGTGGGTGACCATAAGCTAACAAATAAATAAGTACATACAGCGTAAGCTAATTATATGGTTTAACTCACTATTTTTAGTTATCAGTCAGTTTGCATCCGTTCTGGCCTAGTGGCCCTGCCTATGAAGCCGATGGTCCTGGGTTTGAATCCCGGTAAGGGCATTTATTTGTGTGATGAGCACAGATATTTGTTCCTGAGTCATGGGTATTTTCTATGTATTTAAGTATTTCTATATTACATATGTCGTTGTCTGAGTATATACACAACAAAAACCTTTTTGAGCTTACCATGGGACTTAGTCAATCTGTATAAGAATGTTCTATAATATTTATTATTATTTGTCATCAAAGTTTACCTTGCTAACATCGACTCTGCCTTCGCCGCGCAGTTTGATGCTGATCTGGCCATCCACCGCCACGGACACCACAGAACGCTTGGAGTGCAGTAGCGCCTGGCTCTCCAGTATGTCGGACAGCAGGTCGGGGGCGGCTGCGGCGTGCGGGGGGGATGGCACCGACACCATCTTACGACGAGCCTGTTCAAACATTATAAAACTTATTAATAATATCACAATTCAATAAAACAAATATGCATACTTATAAGATCTAATGGCAGTTAAATTAAGGGGCTCCCCGCGGTTTTCATCGATTTTTGACTAGTTTTGAGTCGTTACTCCTACATTTGCACTACAGATAGCATTATAAGACAAACGGCTATCGGTTCTTCAATCTTTTATCTCCATTCTGGTCTGCCGGATTTTGAAAGAAATGAACACTTATTTTTTAAAATATATTTTTTAAACATTGTCTAAAAAACACTTTTTAGGGTTTCGTACCCAAAGGGTCAAACGAGACCCTATTACTGAGGCTCCGCTGTCCGTCCGTCTGTCTTCAGTCACCGTCTTGGCAGCATTCTACATGAAAATGTTTTTGATGGGATATATTTATCTATATAATTATGTATATGTCGTCGCCTAATACCCAAATGTCTATAAGTACCAAAGACGACTACATTCGGCCGCACGGCCCTTGCCATTGTCGACGCGAATAATACTCCAAATCTCTCTCAGACTTACAGCACTTTCTCACTGAACATCCCGTTTTTTGCGGGTACGGTTTTCGGTTCTGCAGTATCCCGCAAACAGAATGCTCGTGTGAATGTTACTATATTAACACGTATGCTACTAAAACGGAGTCCTGCAGAAAACAGTACCCGCAAATAACGGGATATTCAGTGGGAAAGAGTTCTTAAACAGATTTTAAAGTCGGTATTCCCGCCTGAACTCGTTGGAGGTCAGTGACCTCATCGCTATTAGATTCGTCTGTCTCTAACACCACCGAAGCCTAACTCAAAAGACTAGAACTATACTCGACCAGTATGATTTGCTCATTGGGACTAGTTTAATTTTTCTCACCTGGCTATAAACACTAAAGACAACCGTATTCGGCCCTTGCCACTGTTAACACACCCTCCGACGCCATATCGTCTGAGAAATAGTCCAAATCCCTCGTTGTCCAAATTCTCATTTAGAGTTGGTAATGTTGGTATACCAGCCCAAGCTCTCCCGACATGGCGGTCAGTGACTAACACCTGATACTCACCTGTCTAGCACTAAAGACAGCTACATTCGGCATGGCCCTTGCCACCGTTGATGCTCCCTGCTTCATCATCCGAAAAATACTCCAAATCCCTCTCCGATAACAGATTTTAGGTGGGAATTCCTGCCCAGACTCTTTAGACATGGAGGTCAATGACCCCTTAAACTCACCTGTCTATAAGCACTAAAGACGGCCGCATTCGGCCGCACCGCCCTTGCCACCGTCGATGCTCCCTCCGACGCCACTTCATCATCCGAAAAATACTCCAGGTCCCTCTCGGAGCCGAACAGATTTAAAGTCGGTATGCCGGCCCTGGCCCTCCTGACGTGCAGGTCGGTGGCCCCGGCGGCGGCGGCGGCGGCGGCGGCGGCGGGCGCGGGCGCGGCCAGCGCGGCCAGCTGCGCGCGCACGGACCGCCGCACCAGCGTGCGGCGCGCGGCCGTGCGGGGGCGCCGCTTGCGGATCTGGAACGAGTTGTTGGTTACGTTTCTTTGGACTCATTTTAAAACCCTATATGAAGCATTTTTATACATATATTAATATTAAAAATAAATAAATAATATTATAGGACATTATTACACAAATTGACTAAGTCCCACAGTAAGCTCAATAAGGCTTGTGTTGAGGGTACTTAGACAACAATATGTATAATATATAAATATTAATAAATACTTAAATACATAGAAAACACCCATGAGTCAGGAACAAATATCCATGCTCATCACACGAACAAAAGCCCTTACCAGGATTTGAACCCGGGACCATCAGCTTCGTAGGCAGGGTCACTACCCACTAGGCCAAACCGGTCGTCAAAAAGAAACAGAACTCAACCAAAGCAGGTTGCAAGAAGTGTCCGACTTGATCTCTGACTCGCAGACGCGATATCGCACACGAGATGTCATGCAAAATGCATGAATAGGTAAAAATCTTCAGGACTTAAACATGAAAGACTAGTTCAACTAGCAATTCTATCATTTTAAATTAACAAAACAGAACAATTGCGTTTTAGAGGGCGTTGTTACATTCTGACAATATAATTAACTAAACTGGTCATCAAAGACATTGCAACGCCACACATTATTATTATTAGATTATCTTTTATGATATAAATTTAAACCTAATGAAAGATATGTTTTAAAGTTCTAAACAGAGAAATAAGTAAACCGAGAATACACTTTTTAACTGACAATACTTAATATCAAAAAATAAGTAATCTATTTTTATAATCAAATTATTTAACAAGATTAAGTCATTACTGACAATTTAATATTCACAATACAGATTAAAACTTGTAATTTCTAGTAGTAATAAGTATCAAAACCACATTACAAAATTACTGATCATTAATCAACAAATGTGTTTTCCCACATTTGCACTATGTAGTAACAATCATCATTCAAAAACTTTCAACTAATATTATGGTACAATACAACAATGAAAAATGTATGGACGCAGATTTGTTTTGCAATTCATTAGGCCTCTTTAAAAGAGCAGTATATTTTTTTCTAAAATAACGGTTAAAAGTTGCAGCAACCTGATAATAGGTACCTGTGATTTAAGTATTTCCTCAGTTCTCTACATATATATTTATACACATTTACGGTTTTTTTATGTACGCTATAAGTTTACACTATTATTTTTTCAATTGTACATCGAAATTTAAAATTAGGAAACTATAGGTCTATAACGAAATCAATGCATAGCTCTTAGCTAAGTTGCTCATATGTTTATTTTAAGACTGTTTGTTTCTCAATAAATAAATAAAAAAAAAATATTTTTCAGACACCTTTAAAATTGTATTCTAAGGAAAATAAGTATTTTAAACTAAACAAATTTCCGAACCTTCCGTTTCCTAACGGTCCTCTTCACCCGTCTGGTAATAGGGAACTTCCCGTTCTCCTCGATCTCATACTCGATGATGACAGTGTTGGTCCTCCTCCGGGCGGGCTTGCGGCGCCGCCGCGGCGGGGCGCGCGCGCGCCGGGCGGCGCCGGGGCCGGGGCCGGCCGCGTCCGCCGGCGCGCCGCGCCGCGACGACGACGTGGACGGCTCCGACGTCGACTGGTTTCTTGAAGATCTAATAATATAAAAAAATACCCAATAATTGTACTACTTTTTTTCGGAGAAAAGTAATTTTGTATTAGCTATAACTGGAAACTGTTTTGACTTATGTTCTAACTTTATATTGTACCTTAATTATAAATTAAATTAAATAAATTAATATGATGCATAAAAAATTGTCTACAACGAAAATATTAAATAGAGTTGAAATTATTTTTTTAAAATATCTAATCGGTCCCAGTATGATGTTTTTAAATAGAATGTTCTCCATTCAAATAAATATTTAGTACATATCATGGAAATAGTAAAACAATAATATATTTTTCTTAATCCTTGATTCAAATATTGATGATGTATTATTCATCATCAGGAAGTGTCTACTTACCCTACTTCCTAAAAATACTTTAAGTAACAAATAATCTGATGATCAAATAATCAAATCTGACGGTGTTTATTTTACACATAACATTACATTGACATTCTTAAATTTATTGTAAGATTAACAAATAAATAAAAATTTAAAATTTACCTTCTAACTTCCCTAGGCTGTCTGAGAGGCACAGCTCGTGGGCCCTGCGGGAGTTCCATATCAGCAATACCAGTAAAGAGATCATCCACCTCCGAGAGATATATAATGTCTTCCAAGCTCCCAATGTTGTGCAGACCCCGGCTGATGCAGCTTGGGCAGTGCCATTGGTCTATGGGGATCTGAAATTAGGAATATTGTATATAAATGTGGCATTGGAAAGGTATCTTCTTCTTTGTTAGGGGCTATGTAACCCATTATTAAACAATTGTGATTGTCCCCTACTACAATTTTCGCTGGCTTCAAACAAAGGTATATATATTAGGATGTCCCTTATTTAACGATTTTCAGAAATTAATAACGCATACCCCCTAAATTGGTTTATTTTATCCCAAAACGCTCTGAAAATAAATTTCAGGTCATTCATGTAACTGACACTCGTGCCGACTTTCATGCGATTTTCCGTTTCCTCTATGGATATTAACATTACTGAAATATTTTGCACAATTTGTTTTATATGAAGCACGGCCCCTATGTTTGATTTTTTAATTATTATTAAAAGCAATATTATACATATTATTAATATTAATATTATATAAAAATTTGTATGAAATCTGTTTTTTCAAAAGTCAAACATAGCATAGCAATGGTTAATATACATCAAATTATGTAAAAATATTTTCCATAATGTCAACTACCAGAGAGGAAAATGGGACGTAAGATTTCCGATTTAGACACAATTTTTATGGCTTATCACGGTTATGTCGAATCAACCTTAAGATATGGTATAGTTCTTTGGGGCAATTCTACAGACATCGATAGGACATTTATAGCCCAAAAGAAATGCTTAAGGACAATATGTGGTATCCCTACACGAGAATCATGTAAACCTTTATTTGAGAAATATGCAATTCTGACGCTGCCATGTTTATATATGTTTGAAGCAGCCGTGTTTGTAAAAAAGCATCCAGAAATGTTTAAGAAAGCTTCAGCGATATATCCAAGGAGTACGAGAAATCAGGACAGACTCGTGCTAGACATAGTTCCTAATAGTGCCCTTTTTATGAAAAATAGTTACCACATGTGCATCAAAATTTTTAACTCAATTCCAGAAAATTTAAAATTTCTCCCTTTACATTTATTTAAAAGACAGCTTTATCAATGGCTCAAGGAACAAATGTTTTATTTGACGAGTGACCTCTTAGACAGGAACACATAATATATGTTACAAGCTTATGAGTACGTATACTTTAAGTTTAGTTTTAGTGCTTAATCTTAGTCTAGTCTTAAGATTACTTTGCATGCTATTGTGTAGCAAAATATGTTTTTGTACTGGAATTTTACTTACCACCACCATTGTACCATATTTTATGCGAATAAAGGACTTTTACTTTACTTTTTACTTTACTTTACTTTGGGGACTATGTTTGTATGGAGAAGCAGCCATCCTCTTTCCTCTTAAGCATTTTAGTTAATTGCCATTTGACTAGCAATTATGGTTAGATTAAGCCTAGTTTAAGACAGTTGGAAGCACTCTCCCTCTACTGTTGACAAATTTGTTAGGTAAATACATTTTACTAACAAGCTCTATTGGCACATGCAAGTTTATACCTGTTGAATTAGTTGACAAAGTCAAACTCACTTCAAATAGTGGAGGTGTGAGACACTGCATGTGGAAACCCAGGTCACAGCCATCACACAGCAGCATCGAGTCTTCGTTCTCCATACTGCCACAGATCTAAAAAAAATAACAACTTGAATTACTATCAGGTCAAGAACTAAAATAGGACTCAAAACTCACCATGGCAAAGGTTACTCACCTCACAAACGGTTGGGTCCTCAATGACAAGCATCTCCACAGAGGGGCGGCGGTCTGTGACCTGAACAGGGTCTGAACGCAACACCCGTCCACCTGCACAAGTCCTCACTACTATAGAATCAAATGTGATGCGGTCCACGGGACAAGTGTTCACATTCTTGGACCATTCTGTGATGCAATCTAAACAGAATATGTGCTCGCAGTTCGCAGGTGTGCCTACTTCTTGTTCTGTAAATCTCATAAGACAGATGGAGCATTTGTCAGAATTGCCCTCCGAGCTGTCTGAGGCGAAGCCTGAGGCGGGCTTGGGAGGGGCGGAGGGGGACGGGCCGACTGACCCATCGCTGTCGGCGTCCGAGTCGCGGAGTTGAGGCAGCGCGCGGCGCCGGCGCGCGCCTACAGAGCTCCCGCTGCTGCTGGCGCCCTCATCTTCACTCACCACCTGAAACACACACACGGTCACAACACTGCACTGTCTCCACACACTAGCCAAGTCCAGGTCAGGAGTAGCGCTCACCCGTAGGCGCCTCTTTCGGGTCCGCGTCGGGCCATCGCTCTCGTCACTGTCGGACTCTGAGGCGGATGATAGCACCATCACTTTCTTGATGCGCCGCTGCGGCCTCGGCGGTGTCGCCGAGCCCTCACTGCCGTCCTCACTCATCCTGGCGGTCTCTTGAGAGCGGCCGGACCGTCCGCTGGTGCCTCAGAACGCAGACACGAAGCGAGTTGGCAAAGGTGTAAATGACCTTTGCGAATCCAATTTTGGAGCATTCGAAGTGAAGATGACTGAATTCATCCGGTCAATACGATAAAAAGTGGCATTAGAATCGTCTAATTATATAAAAGTTGCTCTAATGCGTTATAATTTATTTTTAATATTTTGACAGCAAGCCGCTTCTATACTCAGTCGGCCATTTTCATTTCATTTTGTGTAAAGACGGAATTGCCATGTTGATGTTACCTTCAGATTATTGAGATTCCAAACATTACTTTCACTAATGCGTCATTTCAATCTCATCAGTTCGTCATTTTACAGTAGAAAAGAAAATGATAACTCACTATTTGTATAATTTTTTTCATGGTTTTGACTAGTTTGTCTTTCTAAATAATTAGTACAAACTGTAGAAAGAGTAGTCTTTACGTATATTTTAGAGAAATGTAAAGTCTTTGCTGGCATCATTATAGGTGTGTTTGAGACATCAAGTTTTTACGGTTATTACCGCAATTTTTAAAAAGGGATGCAATAAAGTCTTCTAGCACCTATGGTTTTATTAGAACATTAGGTGTCGATGAAAGTAATATTATTCAATAGTTTAAATTACCGAAAACCTTATTCAAATATAGCCAGTCAAACAACTTGGTCAGTACAAAAAGGCGCAAAATTATAATTTTCTACGGGACGCCTACTACATTTTTTAAATTTGTCCCTTTTTTTCTTCTGAAGTTCTGACAGAAATGACTTGACAGACTAAAGCAATATTGGTAAACGCACATAAATTGGTATCAATCGAATATAAAATGCGGTACCAGCGAATGAGTGTTTAGTCACGTCACTAGTTAATCTCATGTGCGCGAGGTCGAATCCTTTTCGCTTTGTGCGTTATAATTTTTATAATATTTTAGCCTACGGCTAGTTTTTTTTACTGCGACTTGAATAAGAAATGACCGCTGAAAACGAACGCGAAATATATCACAAGTTAGAAGCCATGAAGGAGATTAGGTATGAATATTATTGGCAATTTTATGAGATAAGTTCGCACCTGTGGACTCGATCAATAAACACTTGACACCGATTATAGTTCCGTAAATCCTCAATTTATCGCTGTGATCATTGCGGCGTAGCCTGTATCAAGTACTCCATGTCCTACAACCCTGAAAAGCTACCGATACCACTAATATCATGTTAATGTTATTATTGTTTATGTTATCGACTTCTGCTTGATCCCGCTTTTAAATTCATAAGAAATTAGTACTTCTGACATTAAGGAAGATGTATTTTTTTTTAAAGTTTCAGATATTAATAGAAAATAATTCCACTCACTATCACAACCCACTGAGACCTTTGGTGGTTTATTAAACTGCAAATCTACTTGGATTATCTTCAGATAGTATCAGCTAAATATTTTCTACCACGATGCATAAACATGCTAGAAATGACAATCCCACACAGTACACAGTGTCAGGCTTGAGGTATGCTGATGTGCTAAGCATTTCTTTATTTTTATTTTATAATACTACGTCGGTGGCAAACACGCATACGGCCCGCCTGATGGTAAGCAGTCTCCGTAGCCTATGTACGCCTGCAACTCCAGAGATACATGCGCGTTGGCGACCCTACAATCCAATATATACAATTGCTGATATGATGGAATTTTATGGCATTTTCTCTTTTCTGTTTTTTTTTCTTGTTTGTATCTATTAATGAAATACAGCGAGCTGCAAAAGTGCATACTCACTTTATGAATGAATTCCATTCATAATGTTATGCACTTTTGTAGCTGGGTGATGCACATCTTCACTGTATGTTTAGGAATAAGACAATCACCTTGGAGCGCCTAAAGCGGAGCATCCTCACAGAGGTCCGCTCCGGAGACGCCGAGGGCCGCTGTTTGGCGCAATACAAGCGTGAGATGGAGCTGCTGCAGCAGGAAAAAATGAGCCATGTGGAGGAACTACGACAGATTCATGCTGACATTAATGCGGTGAGTTATAGGGTTTTTTGTTACTCTGCAACAAAGTTTTGACTTTTGAGTATACCTATACTGCTTATGTTTGCAAAGTGTTGTAAAAATCATCAGTATTTGGAGTATCAAATACTCAAAATAGTAGAGAAATTTAGTCAAGAGAATGGTAGTGGTTTTCTATGGCAAGAACAGGGAATTCGTGGTTTCTGTACTGTTTTTGTATGGAAATCCAGTATTGGGAGCACTCCCTGTTGAGTCTGTTTCCTCTCCTAGATCCTAAATATCTTAGTCAGAACTCTTGTCTTCTTTCATAGTATATTTTATAGTTTTAGTAATCGTTCTCGTAAAAAGAAGTATTAATGTAAAACCATTACCAATAATTTATTTGTAAATCATACATCCTGTGACTAGACCACCTGTCCATTAGTCTAAAAAACACTTGTAACCTTAAACCTGTGTCATAAGAGTCAGAATCGCGCAACTGCTTTTGGACTGATACAATGGCATGTTTATTTGTGTGTCCAGTTCGGAAATGTGCCGTTACAAAGTGTTTGTTTGGATTGTGGAGAACTAGAGCTATTTTAATCCAACTGGGTGACTAGTCTTAGATGCTTATTGTTTCATGATTAGACTAAGATTCCGTTGAAGTCACCCCTCGAAAGTATTTGTATACAACACCAATCTATGTCTGTGACCCTGAGGTAATGAGGCTCTGGAGTTTTTTAGGGAATTGGGCAGGCGTTTAGGGTAATGATTCTCACTCTAGGTCTTGACTTGTCCAACAGGTTTTCATTGCCATACAGCAGGAGAATGCTGCCGGCATAATGGGAACTTTTTGGGTCGGGCTTGTTGCAGGGTATAGATGTTTTTGAAAAGCTTGTTGCGGAATCTATTAGGTTTAATGTACAATAAGTTTGTTACGATGCTTGTGCGGATTACATTTGTGTTTTGACAAAGCATGTTGCGGATTACCTTTGTTTTTGATTATAAAAATAATTCGTCAAAAAAAAAAGAAATAAGGAAAACAAGTTCCTTTTCACTATCTTTATAACGAACTTCGGATAGTAGATACGTATTATCATAATATCGACACTTATTAAATTGCTTAATTTCCAGCAGCATTTACATGTATATGTTGGTTACAGATGGAAACAGTGATAAAGCAGACAGAAGAGTCGATGTCCCGGAAGCTTTCAGCGGCTTCCCGACTCCACGAAGACTATCGACCGTTGAAGGCGGAAGTGGATCTACTGCGGCGGCAGTGTTTGGGTCTGGAGCGACTGCCGGAGTTGCATGAGGAGGAAGGAAGCCCTGTCACACCAGAGTCAGTATCCTGTCATTCTTTGTATATTCAAATTAATTTGTACATTCATATTTTTTGCCTCACATTATAGCTGGCCGAGACAAAGGCGATTTATAGAGAGGAATTTACTTATTTTATACCTTTCATTCCTAAAAAGGAAATAGGGCAGGGTCCACACTGAGCGAGCACACGCGCGAGGCTATTTTCTCGCGCACAAAACAGCCAGTGTAGACGTGCCTCGGCCGAGGCGACGCGCGCGTTATCCTCGACCGAGCGCGCCGCCTCTGTGTGGACCCGCCTAATAACATATTTCTAGTGAGTTTTTTGCGCCTAATATTATTCCTGGACCTTTAGCTCGGCCAACCACGTATAATGAGGAACATACTTATTTCGTAACTGGCAATACCATATTTATCATATTGAGTGTGAAGATCTTTTACTTCACTCTCAGCTCACTTATGCAGCAGAATGAGATGGTAATTCATGTTTCGTGTTTGCAATCGCCATGCGAATGCAGCACAATACATAAAGCTGTCTGCTTACATTGATTAGCGTCTTAATTTTTTTAAATAATTCAAAGTGCAAAAAAGAAACATGTTTGATCTTGTTCCTTTAGTATATTTCATGAAATTTTATGTCATAATGACTGTGAAACAAAATTAATACATTAGTCATTACTTAAACTAAATCGATCGAGCCGTTATCGGAACTATGGGAGTAAAACTTTAACAAAACTTGTTAAGCGGACATAAAATAGTGCATACAGCTCTAAAAATATTCATGTCCATAGGGATAGGAATAGTATAGTACTTACAGCCATAAAAATATTTACATTCATAGATATTCGAATATTTTTAAGACTATAAGCACTTTTTACGTCCGCTTGATAAGTTTTGTTAAAGTTTTACTCCCATAGTTCCGATCACTGATAATATCACTCTCACATTAGGATAAATAATAAATTTAAGTGCACGCAATAAGGTTTCGTATTATTTTAACTCTTTTCCAGGCCACCGCAATCTACATCTTTGATGATTCATTTGAAGACAAGTCACATTTCCCGAAAGTGCATTTGTCATGTTTTAGCGGACGGGAAAGTTATTACTGTATTGTTTTTAACGTTTTAAAAACATGTATCCACTAAGAAAAACGCAGACAGACAATTAATATAGCCGCGGGCCCGACCCGGTCATCATCATTTCTAGCTATAGGATAGAGTAGTGTAAGACCGACGTGTATGATCGTGCGAATACTGTTTAATAAAATCAAAGCCTATATAACTTTTATGTTTTTTTAAAAATCTCATGCGTGCAAATTCAGCTTATATTGAATGAGCGAATATTGAATTGTACTGAATGGCAGAATAGTTGTGTCTTTAACTTTTTAAAAATAGTTAAAGAGGGAAATTGTCTTTGATGTGAAGGTTCGATTTGAGTGCTGGTTCATGTTTAAATTATGATTGTTTCACCTGATTTCCTCGCGTGTTTGGAGAAAAGCACTATATATATATATATATATATATATATATATGCCTCGGCAGGAACAGCAATTCGTGGATTCGTCTTTTTCGTCGCCTCCGCTTCGCGTCGTCCGACAAAATCAAAACTCATCCACGGATTGCCCTTTCCCGGCGTCTGTAATAATATACTATTATTGTTTACATGTACAGTAAAGTGATGCATCAAGATACATGGTGTTAGATATATATATATATATTTAGAAGTAATGTATGTGTCGCGTTGCAGCCGCTTCCCCGCGCTGAGCGCGGCGGCGCCGCGGGCGGTGCCGTTCCTGGCGCCGGCGCCGGTGCGCAAGCCGCCGCCGCCGCCGCCCGCGTTCAGGTCTGCTCTCGACCAAGATTTCCTTACCGTCTCGCTGAGGTTCGATTTTGTTTTGTTTCTTTTGTTTTTTCTCTCCCTTCATCCTGATTTCCTGTCTTCGTCTTTGTATACTGAATAGCCTGAAACTTTATTATAAGTTAAATTTTTATACTAAATTGTTTATTTTACCGTATAACAATGTACTGTCATTGTTTCTTTAAAATAACAAACCGATATCCATTATTTTAAATTTATAATGAACAGTCTGCAAATATAAAAAATAGTTGAGTTTAAAAATAAAGCTACAATTTAGATAGACATTTCTCTACTTTGAAAATACTAAGTGTATTTGCATTTTTTCAGATTAAAATTAAAAAGGCAGTTCAGATTACAAATCATTGTTGAAATGTTAAATAATTTTGTTTAGATTTTTTTTTTATATTTTTCATTTAGTTATACAATTTGGTTGCTTCAACATTTTCATCATTTTAGATTTTACAATTATTGCTATCCGCATATATTGGATTTGACTGTGTTAAACCACAAACAGGGTTCCTGTATTTCAAGATAGAAATTTGAAACTTACACTCTAAACGACGTAAATAAAAGTTTTTGGTCTAATATGTGATTTTGTGTATAGTACTCCTCTGGAGTTGCCGGCGTATACAGGGTACGAAGACTGCTTACCGTCAGGCGGGCCGTATGCTTGTTTACCACCGACGTGGTAAACAAGCATACGGCCGACGTGGTTTTTTTATATAAAAAAAAGTTATAGTATGGTCCTCGTTACCCTGCAGACAGCAGCCGCCGCCGATGAAGTCGTGCCTGTCGTGCCACCAGCAGATCCACCGCAACGCGCCCATCTGCCCGCTCTGCAAGGCCAAGTCCCGCTCTCGGAACCCTAAGAAACCTAAGAAGAAATAGTAGAACATTTCATGACGTTACTATTGCCAGGTTTTGTTTGTTTATAATTCTGGAGTGAGAAGAAATGTGCAGTCAAGTTTATATAGTCGACTCGAGTGTGCTTTTATCGTTTTCGAAATATAAGGAAAATATACAGTTATTTAAAGATAGAAATATTCGAAAGTACTGGGAGGAATATTTTAATTTTTATTTATAGAAACATAAAATATGTAACATGACAGTATCTATATATACCATATGGCTCCGTCGATTTCGATTTTTAAATAAATTGCTACTATTTGTGGTTGATCACAAATAATACCTAATTAATGGGTCTCTATTGTTTACCATAAGATTTTAAGTCATAATGTTGTTTGTCCGCATTTTCGTTAGTTATAATTTAGTTTTTCTCAGAAACGCGTAACTTTTCAGGATTGGCATGAAACGAACCTAACCTATCTATAGGATAACCTCACGAAAATCCTGAAAAGTTAACGGATTCAGAGTTATGACTTTCAATAATTATATCAAACAAAGGGATCCGCTTATTCATACATTTTACGATTTTTTAGATTAGAGTCGAATGCACTAATTATTTTTTCTTGAACTAACTATATATTAGAATTTTATTTTGTTTGTGTTGTCCTACTTTTTGTATTTCTTTTGTCTGGCGATAGACTAAAACATGCATTCAAATTACATTTCAGAAATTCATGCGAAGGAACCGAGAAATAATTTTCTGTTATATAAATACACATACATACACATAGTTATGATAAATTATAGTATTTTTCAACTATTTCCATTTGTGCCAAATAGTAGAAAAGAAACATAACAATATGTATTTTGTTATAAATTTGTAGCTGCTTGTCATCTGAAGGATATAATATATACATTCTGTTATATTGTTTTTACTGTTTAGGCCTGCAATATTATAAGGCATTGGAGGTCAAAAGTAGCGTTGTCCAATCAAAATACATTGAAACTGTGCCAAACATATATATAAAAATACCAAGTAAACATCCATATTGTTTTCTAAAACGCATGTAGATTTTGTAAATAGTTTTATAGTGTAATATAAGTATAGGTTAGGTTAGTATACAATTGTGGAGTCTAAGTAGTCTCTGCATATAACCCAATGAGCAAGGATTTGGCCCTGATATTAATTCTCCCGTTTAACTTAATTTTATTTTAAATTAAGTACTTCACTAGAATCTGAGAAATTATTCTTAATATTTTCATACATACGATGTGTTTAGTCTAACCGCTTATGCCCAAACACAGACTTGAATTGTTGAGCAATTTATATTATACACTTATGACGAGAGACACGGAAGAATTATTAGGGTTACCATATCGTCAGGTGACAAGCAAAACTCACTAATTACAAAAAAATAATTAAACAAACATCAACCTTATTGTATAAGCAGCTTACTCAATTTCCCGGTAGATGGCTCTTTTCATTTTTACAACTAGTGAACGTGTGTCTACCGTGCATTTTATAAGGTAATCATTTTTTTTTGTGTGATCTGTGTGGAGTATAGTAACAGCCAAATTAAACAAACTGCCGTCAGCACTGTGTATAATTAAACGAGTTGTTTGATTTTGAGCTTTCTCTTTCGAGACCAGAGTACAGAATATACACTTATTTTAGTAGTAATATTGTTCATTATGGCTAATGAACTTGTGGTAATTAGTGGAGTTTTGCTTGTCACCTGACGATAATTCCTTGTTTGTTGGATAAGTATTGATGTTAGGTTAGGTTAGGTTAGGTTAGGTATAATGCTAGTTTATGGTAGCATCAATATCACTCACTAACCTTGCAAAGGGAAATACATACAGCAACCCAATTGTCGCACAAATTGAATTTTGTTTTATATAATAAGAGAAAATAATATAGAAAGGTTTTGTTTAGTCCCTTAATAGCAATAGAATTATGCCTGACGGCAAAAAAATAATGAAAACAATAATGTTTTACTAACCAGCGGGGACCGTACCCGTTGGAGGGTCTGCCACTGCCCTCTTATGGCCTGAATTGTCACTTCACGCCAAAGCAAGTGCTGCCATCTACCGTTCTCGTACGTTTTCTTGCGCATAGTAGGTTCCGCCATCTTGTGGGCTACATGCGAAGCATAAAATTCACATACATAAAATCTGACGTCTCCTGTACTGCCTTCATAGTTTATGCTCACTCCCTTGTTTAATTGGTTATCGACAAAGAAAATTGGAAATAGAGGTGGATTGTCAAAGTACACTTTGTAGCCACTTTAAATTCACTGCCATCTTTCGACATATGATTAAAACTTTTAGAACGTTGATCTTATTATTTTACTGATATGTGTATGGTTACGGCGCCATCGCTCGAAAACATACCGCCATATCTTTGGCTATGTATATGGCGCCACTTTTTAATCTTTAACAAATTTAACATATATGAGTGAAAGAATAGGGATCAAAGTCAAATGGCGTTCTAAAAGTTGTCGAAAGATGGCAGTAAATTTCCTGTGGTTACAAAGTTTACTTTGACAATCCACCTCTATTTCAAATTCTCTTTGACATGAATTTGGAGGGCCTGATTCAATAAATTAAACAACATTTTCTAGAATCTCAGTATATATCACTGGCGTTATATTGTATGTTGAAGTGGTTTTGTTTGCATTCAAAACATGACAGTTGAGTGTAGGAATTCTAGTCAATTGCCTACTTTGTGTTCGAATAATATACTATATTTCATAACTAACGATTGCCAGTGAACATATACAGAATAATAAAACTAAACAGTAATATTATATGTATTATAACCTGTCCAGTGTCAGCCATATTCCAATTTTCGTGTAAATAGTAGCGTACAGCGCATTGTGTATAGCTATGTTTTTACAATAAAACGTTCATCTGTGTCGACCACTGACTTTTAATTCCTTGTACACTTTTGAGACCTGTTCATCAAACACCAACGGAGAAGTTGCTATTATATGTTGCTGTTCCATTTTGAAAGCTGTGTATTCTTGTCGTTCATGGAAAAATGAGTGCAATATTGATAGTAATATAATAACAACAATTTTAACCTTTTGACCGCCACAGTAGGTTGTGGCCGTCATCGGAAAGTCTTGCCAAGGACGCCAATGACGGCCATAGCAGTCAGCTTCGCCAATGCAATAGAGACTTACGCGGGACTCCCTTAAAGTTCAATTTCGCTTAATAGGAGTTCCCAATCTTTTGCAGTCCGCGGCGAACTGGCAAGTTTAAAATTGTATCACGGCGCCCTAACCTAGCTAAGCTATTCGAAATATATAGGTACATGGTGAGGAGGATTGCCTCACGGCGCCCCTCTTCTGTCTACGGCGCACAGCCGTCTGGCGTTCACAAGGTTAATTGACCTATCTTGGACTTACGTTCTTTGCAATAAGGTTTACGAATTGACAGTTTTCGGTGTGGAGGGTGGTACGCGTGTGTACACATCAGTAAGAATAAAGATCATTAGCTGAAGGATACTTCATTGATATAATTTATATTGGATATTTATTTTATCGTGTTCTAAAAAAATAAAGAAAAACAACCCGTATCCAGCTCTGTAAAGCATTTTTTTCTGCATATTTTGTCTTTTAACCAACTTCCATAAAAGGAAGACAACATTCTCTATTTTGTTTTCCTCGGGACTCTGTTAACAACAACAATTATAAAGAAACCCTTAATTGTGGTAGTATCACGATTTCACGATATATAATAGATTGAACTCGAAATTAAGTTATACAGTCAGCGTCAAATACTTCGTAGCAGTCAAAGTGGCCAAATAATTCGGTACACCATACTAAATATATGGTGTACCGAACTATTTGGCTACTTTGACTGCTACGAAGTATTTGACGCTGACTGTACATATGCATATGTCAGTGTTTTTCGCGACTCCATGTCTTAATGTCGCAAAGTCTGTATAAGGAGATCACAAGAAGGTCGAAGCTTTAACCTTTTTGACGCCAATGACTGATATATATCCGCACCGTAGGTCCAACGCCGAAGACTGATTAATTCGACACAGAGCAACATAGACCCACGAGCGTGTGCATAAAGTTCAATTTCGGTTTTGACACTTCGGAGACGTGGCGTCCGAGTGACAGCTTTTGTGTTTGGCACGGCGTAGAAAAGGTTAAAGAGTAAAAAGTACAAGTACCTACTAAATCACAAGTCTAGCTTAGATTAAAGTAGTCAAGTACAGGCAATAATATGTTACTCTTCGAAAGCCGCAAAAATATGTGACACGCACACGTTATGGCTCTACAAATAAGATCACGTCAGATATTTTTGCGGCCTTCATTGTGTAACATATTATTACATTGCAGGTACTGTAATGTTCAGTGTTTAATGGTAAACGCGCATGTATAATAGACGATGCGAGAAGCATGAGAGTTTCGGGTCACTGCAGACTAAATAAAGCAACCTACTTACAACAGTTACAAGGAATCCAGTCTATCAAACAAGGACGGCGAAATTCGCTAGTTAGTTTGATGGTCTCAGAACGTGAACAGTCTGGAAAAAAAAATTGAATACGTACAAATTATGACGTATTTACAATGGCTTCCTAGTATAGTCGGTAATAGTGACCCTGCGACGAACTATATACTTACTTACTGCTGTGGCGCAGCGACCAAAAGTGTTTTTTGTCCTCCGACACCAAAAACCGCCATGTTTCTCTGTCCAAAGCCTTATTCCTACGAACGTTACGAACTATATAAGTTATGTATATCTTCGCTTAGTATCCATAGTACACAAGCTCTGCTTAGTTTGGGACTAGATCGATCCGCATGTGTAAGATTATCCGCCCGGAAAAAATATTTATTTTCTCATATTTTCTGAACCCAAAAGTTATTGTCTAAGTGATCGTGGCTCTCATGCATCAGGTGTTCTTATATCCAGCAAAAGCTTATCCTGGTAAGTGGGTATCTTGGTCTACTTAAGAGGTGTGATTATATCCGTCCAGCCGGTCACGTGCTCTGATAGCAGTTAACACATATTTCACAACAATAAATGAGCGTTAATGTTTATTTCTGTTTAATTGCTGGCTACATATTATCTCTTTGTTCTCGATATTGTTGTTACTATTATTATTGTAAGAAGTATTTTAAAATTATTTCGAATAGTTTCTACGTTATTTAGGTAATTGTACAATAAACGTTTTACCTCCGTAGGAGTAGGACAAAAAATGCTCGACCCTACTTACCTACCTAACGAATCTACTTATACCTAGGTAAGATGACTAATATCGCCTCCTATTGCATTCTACGAAAACGCCACCGTCAATATCAACACACAACATGAACAGCTGTGTATGCAAACCATTACATTTTCTTTCTTGATCTAGAAACCTAACAAAACAAAGTTCGCGATGACACACGCTGACCTCATGTACCAATCGCGCATAGAATTAATCACAAATTGAATACGCGTTAATGAGTAACCGTTTATTTTACATCTAATTGGAACAAAACAAAGAAATTAAACAATTTAATACTTACATGCTGCATCATCGCTCATTATTTTATTTCCATGGCGATAAGGATTAATTAAGTATATTCTCTTTTCAAAACTAACAAAGAAAATGGTAATCATGACGACTCATTTGTTCTACTTACACTCAGTATATCTACCTCAGATCTACCGAAAATCGTGACAGCACTATTCAGGATTCTCTACTACAAGAAAAAGCGTCATCTAGCGCGTAAATTTAATTAAAAATCATTTTTAATTAAAGTTACTTTAATAACTTCATTGTAATATGGATAATTTATTTTCTCTAATAAAGAAATGAATTGAATACATTAAACATAATTTAAAATGAGAGTCGCTGGGCTGGGGTCATTATTCCAAGAAAAATCTTAATACCGCGATTCAGGATTTTCACTACACCGAACAACGACATCTAGCGTACGATTCTAAAACTAAATAAAAATCCATCTCGGGATTTGGTAACTGAGCTAACTCCAGCATTTCCTGAGGATGCCTCGTTGAGAGCTGGAGAGGAGAAATACGTATCGAGTTTTGTTTTGTACTTTTGGTGGTGTGGTTTGTTACATTTATTTTTACGGTGGGAGGGTGGGAACATTAATTGCATGTAAAAACGCAAGTAAGCATAACGGGTTAGAGTCAGACCAAGCTAAGTTGGCAGCGATTTTGATAGCTCAGCCTAAGCATGTGCAAGTTCATTTTTTTGCATAGAAAAAAGGTGCTTAAACATCTTGACGTGTCTTTTTATTGAATATGATTAAAAAACGCTTTTAAAAAATATATTTAACATTACTCATGAAAGCAAAAAAATTTATATGATTTTTAATTGTTACATATTTGCTGTAACTTATTTTTCAAAAGTGATTTTTAATAAAGAAACACGTCAAGATCGCTTACCTTCTTTTTAATGCTAAAAAAATATGGGACGTATGGGAAGGTGAAATTGAAAATTTCATTGATGTTTGACGATTAAAATAGGACTCGCACAGGCTGAGCTATCAAGATTGCTGCCAACTTAGCTTGGTCTGACTAGCACGTTATCTTTTCGCGGATTAACAGAGTAATACTTTTTGTTTTAATTAAGAACCGTTATAGTTTCGCCATGTCCGTTTGTCTGTCTGGCTGTCCGTCCGAATCTTTTCTCCGTGATTGTTAGTGCTAGAAAGCTACACTATGGCAAGGATATAAAAATTATATGCCGCAAAAGAGGCAAAATAAAAACTAGTTATTCTTGGTCGTCTTTGTTATATTAACCCTTTGCCCGCCAAAGACATCAACTGACGCGCGGCTACAACCCAATATCAACCTTCATACATTCTGACGCGCCGCGCACAATAAGCGTGGCGTTCATAGGGTTAAAGCGGATGTAGGTACTTCCTTATAGACCCTGTTTCGTTCCAACAAGGTTTACAAATGATTACATTTGTTACAAATCTATGCTACGTAGTTTCCTTCGATAAGGTTGCTATAGGGCGAAAGGGCAGTAAGACGGAGTCTAATTAAGATAACAGGGGTAAGTAGCACTGACCGAGGGCGTCACATGACCGGCTATCGCGTGACTGAGTGCGTAACAGAGGGCCTACCGCGAACCACGTTCGACGTGTTGGCTCTGTCGCACTTGTAAATTGGTACGTAAGTGTGACAGGGAGGCAACACGTCGAACGTGGTTCGCGGTAGGCCTTCAGATATCGCGTGTGAACGACATAGATTCAATAAGTTATGGTGCTTCCAGATTCCAGATCTGAGTGCGCAGCGCGCTTAATTATGCCTTGCATGAGTTTTAGTGCGTTTCCACATTGGATGTCGGATGACCTACCATTCTGTAACAGCTTAACAAAATGTGATGGTTTTGTGTGTAGAACAATATTAAGACTGTAAAATATATACTTTTGAACATACATTTTAGAGATTTATCTTTATTTGGAAAAGTTATCCGGAATATCAGATACTTTTGGCGCGTTGTTTCATCCGCTACTATTGATGCTGACTGTACTAGGTATTGGTAATTCTTTTTTCGTAACATTCATAAATTTTCGGATCTAATAGGGATGCTTCTAGGTGGTAAATAAAAAATGTATTTTAATAAAATATATTTATATTCTCTCACAGTCGCAAAATCATATCACAACGTAAAATTGGAACTTAACCTACCATTAAGACTACTTAGTCTAGGTCTCGTAAAACTATTTTTTTCACTAAGTTTTACAAAACCCAGTCCTATAATAAAATGTGATGTTTCATCGAAGCAATGGAATGATCATAGAAATGTCACAATCAAAATCTCAGTAGGCGATAACAATCGATAAATTTTTCGTGTTATGGATCCATCAAGGTGATGATGCTGCCAATGTAGAGGTTGGATAAGACACGGCTAGTATATGAATCTTATTACGGTCATAGACAGTGTTCGGTGGAGTAGACGATAACAGATTTTTTATTTGAATTTTGACTGTGACAATGACAGACGCTACTTTTTACACAGGGTTGCGACATTCATTGAAACTTAAAGTAGATAAATTTACAAATTTTACAATTTCATAGCCTTACAACTAAGTATAAATGTGTAAAGCTTCAGATACTTATAATTAAACATCACTAAGATCTTTTATATTAGTATATTAAACATACAGCCACTGATCACATAGGCTAGCATTCCTACATCTTAATTTTTATTTTTGTCTCTAGGAATCCAAAAATCTGACGTCGGCTTGTAAATTTATAAAATGCGGTGCCACCAACAGTTTTTATTCATTTCAATAAGTAACGACATCTATATTCCACCGCAGGACGATACAACGCTTTGTATTACAATGAAGTTAAATAAGAGCATTCAACAATTCAATACGGCACAGAATAAATAAATCTACAGATGGTTCACTCCCTAACAAAACGCGTGTACAGCGACAGATACAGCGGCGCGCGGCAACCGCTACTGCTGGACACCAGGACTGGTGCGGGCCGCGACCCTACCGCGGAGTGAGCCACGTCTGAATACGGTCTCATACTGCTTTTGCTTAGACTTTACAATAGTACATTACGATACAAGTGCGAAAAATAGGAAATTCGAAACGAGTGGAGATAAATTAAAACACGACCGAAGGGAGTGTTTTAAATCGACACGAGTTGCAAATTACCTATTCGCACATGTATCGTACAACGTTTTACAGTACATATGGCCCTTTAAATATTCGACACAGTAACGTAATATGCTAATTTTCGCACTAGTGCGGTAAAGTAGCACCATATGTACTGTAAAAATATTAATCTCTTTGCGTGCCGATAGTAGATTTTAAGATGGTGTCTTTTTTTATTTGTTTAAACATTGTTAAGAAGCAGGTAACCTAATGATTTTGAGGACTTATTGGCAGTAGACTCTTTTTTTTTATACAGATCGGCGGTTGGCCCTAGTCACACCTGATGGAAAGTGAAGACAGGGCCTAAGATGGAGCTCACCGGTTCAGTAGTAGCCTATTCTTTCTTGCTTTAAATATGGTATGTCTATCTTTCTTTCGTTTCTAGAACTCCAATATCGATAAAGAAGTAGGTGGCAACTTGATACTTTCTTGGGACTTAAACTAGAGGGTAGGAGGCGGCGGAGGCGATGCCGCAGTGGTTGTTGCGGTTGCGCGCCATCTTGATGTAGCCCAGGTCGCCCCAGCTGCGGCCCCACGAGTTCTTCACCAGCCAGTAGTCGCCGCCGGCCTCGTCCGTGCCGTAGCCCACAACCAGCACCTGATCCACAAAAAGAAATATGGAAATAGTATGGTATTTATTGACGAACTAAGTCAAGGACCATGGGCAACTTTGTATGGAGCCTGGACCAAAAACCAACGGAAATGAGAGTTAAGTTATTAGCTAGGTATTTCAATGTACTTCATTTCATTCTATGGGCATCAAGAGGAATTCCATTGCAGAACTGAGATATTTGTATTTTAGTCAAAATATCATCACCCTTATTAACTAGGCAATAGAGCCCAAGTAAGTTAATTGCTGCAGGGTAGATTCGTGCATCGCTGCGAGCGCGGCAAACCATTCGCCGCGCTCGCCCAGCGGTGGACTTTATTGCCTTAGTAATAAGGGTGATGACATTTTAACTAAAATACAAATATCTCAGTTCCGCAATGGAATTCCGCTTGGTGCCAATAGAACGAAATGAAGTACATTGAAATACTTAGCTAATGACCTAATTCTCAACTCTGTTGGTTTTTGGGCCATTTTGACACGTAGTCCTTTAACCCTATGACTTCCAAAAACGTCAGCTTACGCGTGCTGCTAGAGCCTAATACCAAAAATTAACTCCGTATAAGATAATTAAAGTCTGTGAAAAAAAAATGCCTCGAAAAATCAAGAAAAATTTTTGCTAGATGGCGATATAGTTTTGGCCTATACTCGAGTAGATGGCGACACAGTTTGATATTTAACACATATCAGTAAAGGAACATGGGTCAAATAGCCATATATCATTCGAACAGTTTTAGTCCTGTGTCGAAAGATGGCAGTAAATTAAGTTGACTACAAAATTTACTTAGCAATAAGCCTCTATACTCAATTCTCTTAGCTAAAATAAACCTTCGTGCATTCCAACAATGTAATGTGTTATGCAATGTTATGTGTTGTTCCTGTCTAGTTTAAGCCTGTTATTATTATCAAAAATGTTTTAGTATTAGATACCTATTCGAAAACCAAAACTTCAGCGTAGGATGTAATTCAAATTAGTATTGTTTTCAATCTGACTCCACAACACAGGCATAGCCTAGTGTGACAGTCAGAGGTTAAGGAAATCTTGTACATTTTTATGGTAAATAAACTATTTTTGTTTTATTTTATTTTATTTATTATTTATATGACCTTTTACATCTCCAGATTTAATGTGTTTTTAACCATAGAGACTATACATCTCTATTGTATTGTAGTAATTATTTATTTTAAGATTATTATAATGTAATGTTTACCCAGGTATTGGCTGTTGTATTTATAAATGTTGTTATGTATTTTTCATGTCACTATATGATGTTACTATAAATGTTGTATTGACTTGTAAAAGAGCCCTTGAGGCCTACTTGCAGAATAAATTTTTGAATTTTGAATATTTATTTTATGCGCACAGGCGCGTGGCGTTCTAATGGTAAAAACCCACAAACATTAATACAGCGACTTCTAGTGAGTTTCTATCTAAGAACAATCTCAACAGACAACACTTTCGATTTTTAAAATCCATACTCAAATCAGTTCATCGGTTGGGGAGCTAAAATGTCCCAACAAACACTACTCATACGATATGATTTTTGACATATTTCACTGAACCAACAAGATAGATGACTTATCTTGAATTTTTATTGTAATAAATAAAGGTGTGGTTCTGTCGATCTGTAATATATATTGTAGATATAAGTTGCGTGGTTCTCCGCACGTTTAACAGATAGGCTAATTATTGTAATATTTGTAGATAAAGTGTGTTTATTTGCGTGAGTGACCGTGTCTGACCTCCAAACTTACATCAGTCATCTGTATCAAGTGTATAGAAAAAACTTGTGTTTTTAATACGTGCAATGACGTGGTAGTGACCCTGCCTATAAAGCCGATGGTCCCGGGTTCGAATCTCGGTAAGGGCATTTATTTATTTGTCCCCAAATATTTATTTATTTATAATCACTAGAACAATATTCACTACTAAACACACTAAACAAAATTTGAACTATATATCTTAAGTTAAGAGTTTAACTATTACATTTTTTGTAACAGTTGAGGTCGAGGGTCTACTAGTCGATGCTGATCAATTGGCATCAATGGCGGCATACAGATCTAACAGCTTCTAAAATAACCAACTTACCCCATGGTCGAGGTTTTCCGACGAGCAGTTCTCATCATAGTAAACGCCGTCAGAGTAGAACTGGAAGGACTCTTGCGAAGCATCGATGGCCACAGACACGGGTCCCACAGTAGCCACCGCCTCTAGAAGCTTCTGCTCGTCTCCTTGGGGAATGTCGGTGAAGCCCACGTCATCGGCGCCCGAGTTCTTAGGGTTGTACCTGGGGAGAAAATACTAGTTACATGTTGTTGGTATTTGTATAATAAAATGGGAAAGTTGTGGGCGTCAGAGTTAAAAAGCTCGTATAGTTTGGGATAATCATGGATTCATAGTTGCATTTGGATATTCATCATGTAAAACTATAAAATCATAAATACTTAAACAATAATAATAATTTTGCCTATATGAAAATCAAAATCAAATCAATTATTTTCAGGCAACTAAGGTCATACAAACTAACATACATACAATAAAAATAAATCTTATAAGCTAAAACTCATGTTGGGAAAAGTCGGCAGATTCCCACGGAACCACCGAAAACCACACCCTTCGGCCAGAATATACGTCCCACTGCTGGGCACAGGCCTCCTCTCACGCATGAGAGGCTTTTGGCTCCGCTGATAAAGCGAGTTGGGTACTTCACAATTAAGGTCCGACCGAGAATGCTTTTTCTGTCTCGGCCGAGAACGAGACCGAGACCGAGATTCAATGGGATTCTCGGCCGAGACCGAGAATTTATAAAATAGAAGAAAAAAAAACGATTTTTGCAATCAAAATGTTTCAATAGTCGAAATTCGACGATTTATCAGAAAAAGTTATCATGATCAATTCGTAGCGCTATTAAATGGTATTTTTAAGGTTCCGTAGCCAAAATGGCAACTTATAGTTTCGCCATTGCCGTCTGTCTGCGTCTGTCCGTATGTCACAACCATTTTTTTTACTCGAAAACTAACTTACTTTATAACGATATATGGAACGAAGGTGTATTATGTAATGTAAGTCTCATATTAGTAAGGTTAATAATTAAGCTGTAATAAATACTTTTTCAGGAAAATTATTTTGAATATCTTTTTATTAAAACGAAGCAAGTGCCACGAACATTCTCTCTTTTGCTTGTCTGACTTTTTGTATTGTATGAATAAGGTACGGAACCCTACATTATGCGTTTCCCGACACGCACTTGGCCGGTTTTTCTAGTACGGATGTGCACAAAAAGAGGTACAATAACAATAATCAAAATTATAGTTATGTCCAATATTCCACAACAGTAATCCGCCACAGGTATTGTTTTGTACATACCTACTGCCTTACCTTTTCCCGTACCAAAATACCCAGTGTCATATTACACCCACATCAAGTTAATTTAAGTTACATCTCAATAACAATATACACTCATTTATTAACTCTTCCGCAATAACAACAACCACAAAACGAAAAGAACCAAAGAACAAGCCATTACTGGCAACCGAGCCTATCCGATCCCAACCCAACACCGTATTTGATAAGTAATTGGCTTAAAATGTGGGTACGAAACCAATCAAAATCACAAAAAAACGTCACATCACGCGGGCGATGCAACCAACGAGTGGCTTAGAAACGGGCGCTCGTGCGCGGTAAATTCAAATACACTAATGATAACTTATTGCCTAGTCTCGGTCTCGGCAAGAATCTCGGCCCATTTTGGCCGAGAGCCGAGACCGAGATCTCGGCCCGATTTTTGGCCGAGAATGCCGAGACCGAGACCGAGACCGAGATCTCGGTCGGACCTAACTTCACATACATCTTTCAATTGCAACTGTCCTCGCGATGTTTTCCTTCGCCCAAAAGCGATTACTTATTATAAGTCTTATTATCAGAATTTATGAAAATCATAGACAAATACTACTAGGCCTACTAAAAAGTAGACCTCCATTAAATTTGCGGCTACAATATCAAAGCGCCCCAATGATGTGTTGACCGCTCAAGGAAAAGCCAAAATGCCCGGAAGACTAATTACATTTATAGATTCTAATAGAGACATTGTTAGAATTTCAATTATTTCCTCAATATTACTAAAATAAGACTAATAAGTTTAACTGTAGGAGCAAATATAGACTATCGCTGTTTATAACACTGTGTGCGCCGTAAATGGAACACAATTTGATTGGTTTTTGAGGAAAATGTATAACTTTGCGGTCTGTGGGTAATCTTAATATAAAATAAAAACATTATTTTACGATAATAACACTGCAGGAAACATTAATTACCAATATAATTATAACAAAGAAGTAAACAGAAAAACAACATGTATGTACATTTATAAACGTTGTAATAATATAATAAAATCGATCAATAAAAAACATTATTCTCATTAATTGTAGCTTATAAATTGCAAAACATAAATGGCTATGAAGATAGGGTATCTTTAATTGACAACTTAAAAGCAAAGCTGAGAAAACAAACATCTAACGGCCAGGGGTTCCCAATCTTTTTCAACATGCGGCGCAGTTACAAGTTTAGTATTTTGCAACGGCGCCCTTGTAAATTTAAAATCACGGTCGAAAAAGAGTGACACGACGTTATATTATTTACCGATGCGAGCGCTCAAATAGGTACCCGCGAATATTTGTGGTTTCGGATAATGATAGAACTCACGGCGCCCTTCTTTACTTTCTACGGCGCACCAGGGCGCCGCGGCGCACACTTTGGGAACCCCTGATCTAACCCAAAATGGTCATCTATAGTGCGATTTAGGGATCATTACACACAAACCCCATTAGTGAATTCTTTCGTTAAGAAAACGGACACATAGTATCTAATATCTATTTTTACATCGAAGAAACGTTAGCGCGATTCAGGCTCCACCGACCAGATTTAACGGCGACATCTAGCACCAAATTCAGAAACTAACCTGCAATTGTCATCAATAGCCCTTATCGACAATAGTTAGCTTTTTACGTCGACCAAACGTTAGCGCGATTTAGGCTCCGCCGTGCACCTAATAGCGCCATCTAGCGTCGAAATCAGTAACTAACCTGCACTTGTCGTCGACGGCTTCATAGGGGTAAGACTTCTCAGTGTCAATGCCTCCGTTGTCCTTGATGTACTTGAAGGCGTTGTCCATGAGTCCGCCATTGCAACCGTTGTTCCCGTAGGCAGCTGAGCAGTCGATCAGGTTTTGTTCGGAGAGGGACACTAGGTAGCCGCTCTTGCGGAAATGCTGCCCTTCGAGAGCGCCGGTCTGTGGGAAAAATATTATTGTAAATAAGAAGATTGTATAATACGAGTAGTATCCAAACAGAATCACTAGGAAGGAAAAACAACATTTCGAAATGCAGTATTTCAGAAAATAATTCTGATAATATCGAAAGATGCAACACTCTTTTGAGTTTGAAATGAGTCCCTCAAAATAAGTTTAATTCAAGTTGTATGCAATTTATACAAATACTATGGCCCAATTTTATTTATAAAATACTGGGAATCAAATATTTTAAAAAAAGGCGAGGCAAACCAAACATTTAATGTTCGACGACGTGTCTGGCCTAGTGAGTATGAAGCCGATGGTCCTGCTTTCAAATCCTGGTAGCCTGGTGGGCATTCGTATGAGGAGCATGGATATTTGTTCCCGAGTCATGGGTGTTTTCTAAGTATTTATAAATATTGATGTATTATATGTATCGTTGTCTACAACACAAGCTTTATTGAGCCTATTGTGGGACTCGGTCAATTTGTTTAGTAATGTCCTATAATATTTATTAATATATATAACGTACGATAAGTTTAGTAAGAACCTTGTATATTTATATTTAGCTATACAATTTCAAATCATTCTGTAAGTATGAGGAGTATTCTACAATTTAATCAATCGACACTACGCGTAATAAATTCCGTAAAGCGCAATTGTATTGTTAACAGCAGACATATTGACACAAGTGGAAGACTGACCCATTTTCTGAGTTGACAATACGTGACCTCAAATGTCGACCGGGTGACTTGATTTAAATGGACCTAATACATACATGAATGAATAAAAGATTACTTCCTTGTATATAAAATATTCTAGTATTTTATAAACAGCGTTGTGTTTCAATTTACAAAAGCAAACGGCGGAAATGACTACCCGAGGATGTTCTCGCGGGAGTGAATCACCCTCAGCCATAATTATTGTTATTATTGTAACTATTTTATTGCTACAGTCAGGGCTCTAACATAAGTATCCACTATCCAGTTGTCACTAAATGGCGGACTGCCGACCTATACCCCCTTATTCATAAACGTCTACTAAAGTTGACAAGCCGCTAATAATCTTTTGTCTCTTTCCATCATACCTTGTCAACTTTAGTAGACGATTATGAATAAGGGGGATAGTATTTAACAGTTTCGTACGATTCATGGTTACGAGACTTAAATTATTTAAGTAACCCGTGAACAAGATGTAGGTATGTAACTGCGTCGAAATATCGGGAGCTCGAAAACAATACAAAAGATAATCACGGTCCATATCCCGGTCGATTTAAATCTATGGTCTTTTTTTACTTATTTAATAAACACAAGTAGAAACGGACCGCGATGGTCATATTATTTTAAAAACCGAACCCCTGAAGAAACTAATTTGTGACTGCATGCTATCCAGCTAGTATGGCGACATTGGCGACGTGGGTACTTAAGTTGGGGCACTTATCTAATGTACCTATCAGTACATAAATAATTTTAAGGGCACTCAAAAAGCCTCATACAAAGTGGCCACACTTTGGATATTATAGTGATTTACAGTGAAGTACCTACGATGGCAACTATAGCAATCTTTGCAGCAGGCAGCGTACGTAAAATCACATAAAAACTGCAACTAACAATCCTATACACTGTCATGACTCATTGGGTTCAAATATTGAACTACACATCACACAAGCGAAAGTATACCTTATAAACTTGTAATTATGACTCAAACTAAAATGTTTCCATAATGCTAAAGATTACATCATCTCGATACAAAAACCCATGCGGGTTGAACGGACAAAATGACTGATTTGCGACTGGTTTTTATAAGTTGGGGAAAGAACCACTTGGCTGCATACATTGGTAGATTATATTATTATAGTTTCCATATGTGCTTTTTAATTTTAGTAATATT